>NW_008751753.1:511383-601143 GCF_000715545.1 Opisthorchis viverrini | reverse complement strand
ATATGAGGAAGTCAACGTTGTGCCACAGTTCAGACATGTTCACAATCCTAGCCTGCTTTCTGTTTACTATATCCCTGAAACTTCTCTTCAAGGACAACTAAAGATAATAACGAGAAGAATATCGTCTGGATTGAAACAGACAAGCCCATTATTGATCTAGCATTATTCAACAGAAATAATATGTATACACATATGTTGTACCCTCATAGGTGCTTTCCTCATCCCCTACTTTATTCTGATGGTCTGCACTGCATTACCGGCGTTCTATCTGGAACTCATACTCGGCCAGAGACATCGCCATGGAGCGATTGCCCTGTGGGATATTTGTCCTGTGTTCCGAGGTAAGTAGCGTCTACAAAAAAGTGCTTTACTTTGTGATACATTGTACTCTATATTCCCTATCTCGCACAATAGCGTCGTGTTGCTGTCACAACACCTTATTCCTCAAATGTTTGCTCCGTTTTTAATCCTTTTTTCATTTTAAGGTGTGGGAATCGCCCAAGTTCTAATATCCTATATGGTTGCATTTTACTACAACACCGTCTCCGCGTGGAGTTTGTACTTCCTAATGGCTTCCATTACGGATCAACTACCTTGGACGCATTGTGATTCTCGACGAGGAAACACCCCAGAATGTGTGAGCTATCCAGAGTGGATAAATCAATCGAAGACGCACTTCAATTCTAGTTGGTGGCGTTTACAAAACCGAACGTTGGCTTCAACTGAGTACTTCGAGTAAGCATCAAATAACAACTCTATGAACCATCCTATGAGATCACTTGTAATTCTATACTCTTTAAATGCCGCTCAAAATCTAAAAATGGGGATTAAAATAGTGCTTTTGAAGGTGTTTTCTCTGAACATGGTTTATTGCGTTATACTTTGGAGATCCGTGTACCTAGAAAGTTAAATTTCTGTATGCTTCTTTAGCTACCAGACTGGATAGAAAACTGGGTATAGTGTAGCATTATCCTTAATCCGAAATCACAACACAGCTTGCCAATAAAATTACCCTATTACGTTCTTCTCAGACACGACGAAACTGACGGCCCACTCCATTCAAACTCAAAGTAAAACTTTATTGAGCCCATCAGAAGCAGTATTTTTGGAGCTGTTGCGTCAAAAAAGGTTTACATTCTGGGGGTATCACTTGACCAAAATTCATGGGGCATCTTTGCCAACGTAATCACCACAACTCAAACAGGAACAATGAGTGAATGCAAATGAATAAACTGAACGCTGATACCGTGGTGCGAAGGCATGCTCAAACTGATTCTATTGCATTTACCATGCTGTAAAATTGTTCAAGGAGGCCAGAAACATTTTACAATCCGCCTCCAGGTTTAACAACCCCTGGGAAATGCAATCGTATTCGTGTTCGCTTGTATCGAATAACAATAAACGTAATTTTTCGACCATGGCTCGATTGAGATGGAACATTCAGACCTCTGGTTTCAATGCTTAGTTAATGTGTTTGTCACTCATCGTAGAACAATGAGCATACATTCTTTATTTCTTTGCACTTGGCAGTTCATTCAAATTTATAGGTTTACGGCTCAAGGATATTAATATTGATTCTCGTAAAATTACTCGTCACTCGGATAACTTGAAATATTTGATTACTGGTCTCAGGTTCACATTGCCACTCTTGCTTTTGACAGTGTGCCTCTAGTATTGCCCTGACATCCGTTTACCACTCAGATATATGATTCCTTGTTAATAGGAGGGTTGCTTTAAAACTATATCGAAGTCCCGGTCTGGACAATCTCGGCCCAATGCAGTGGCAAATGATGGTCTGTACAATTATTGTATTCGGCGTTCTCTTCTGTTTCATGAGGCGTGGAGTGAAAACATCCGGAAAAGTAAGTTGACAAAAACCATTGCCAGTTTCGCAATTCACTGCTGATTCTCAATTGTTTACAATCTGAACTTGCCTGTGTTGACGTTTTCAAACAGCGATTGATATGTATAGACCTTATAAGCTGGAAATATAATGACAACCACACTCTTCTCCTTCATGATACCTACTCACCCGGAAGACATTTCTGTGAGTCCATATTGAAATGCGTAAGAATGCATCCGAAAATAAATCACAGTCTTATAGTTTGTGAATACTTGCTAATCCCTTGCTTCTCATTAGGGACTTGGCTAAATAGTTGGACTAACCGCCTGACCAAAGTAGCGGGCATGCAGTTAGAATTGGTAGGAAATTGCCCTCACATCAACCAGGAACGGCCAAGTCCTGCACGAATCATTTGTATAGAGATGACAGCTTCTAACCCGACGAGAAAATCATATATTGGTGTTCTTACCAAATTTCATAGTCAGCTGTCTGTTATCCACCAAGATAATGGTATGGATCACATGAAGTTGTAAGTGCATCATCTGAAGAGGACGCCGATTCCGTTATCAAAAAACGACTTGTCCGAATCTTATTGCCTTTCTTTTGGGTTGACTGTGCTATTCATTTTAGCTTTTTATTTTCAAAATTAGATCATGAAGCGCTCTCTAGAATATTTATTTGCCTCCATCTGACAACCTCATGAACACGAAACAGTGAATGTCACGAAAAAATTTTCACACTGTTACTTCAACGCTCAGATCTGACAGCTATTTTGTTCATCAACATAAATGACCTTCAGGTAGTATACGTCACTGCACTGTGCCCCTATTTACTACTGGCCGTACTCCTGATCAACGGAGCCATGCTGAAAGGAGCAAGAGAAGGAATCTGGTATTTCGTTCGTCCACAGTTCCACAGACTTGGTGAGCTCAAAGTGAGTGAGTGAAGCACGCCAATTTTGTTTTAAATTCCCTCTAAACATGATTATTTACACTGTCGCCGAAATATTCGACGATCAGTGTTTTAAGTAGCACTGCAATAATATTTCAGTAGCACTGCGGTTTGTTTTAGGAGCTGTTCTATGTTTTCCGGGGAAATTCAGTTGAGAATGCACAATTAATAGTGCAGTGCAGCTTAAGAAGCAATTTAGACGCTGCTGCAGATTGTTGTAAGACGGGGAAGACTACATGTATTATCAGAAGAGTGCACGGAATCCTCAGACAACACGCTGCCTCTCTCTCTTCTCACTTGGAGCCAAGTTCGACACACTGCTGACTGGCCCAATACGTCCTAATATTGAAACGCCCAGTCGTGATCCGAAAAGATGCGAATTCGAATGTACCTTCAGATTCATGAGATGTATCCCAAGAAGGATAAACCACCTATTCATAATCAAAGATACGAAAGGATCAGGCATCCAGTGGACAATATCCGTAGTAAAATCCACACAATTAAACAGGAAAAATTATGTTAGAAGGCTATCAGCGAGTAGACAAGTAATAATGAGGCTTTTTATTTTGCGTCGAATGGAGCCAAAGAGAGATGGGTACGGAGAAATCCCAGCCCAAACACGACAGCGGTATTCTATGTGCAGATGAATAAAGATCCAATAGGCCGAATAGGCGATGTTTTCCTACCAGAAATAGAACACGCCTTTCGAGATTATTGTGGTGTGTGAACGTTTAGAGGTGAGGACAAGGATGGGTTGTAAGCAGAGTTAAATCAAGGGGATGAACGCCCGGGTATGAGGACTAGAGGTTCATCTAATCAACTTTAGAGATTTAATTCGGGAGTAAGATAACAGAAAAAATTGACATGTGGATGAATTTGAAAGAGTTGAACAGTTCTGAGGTTGACGATCCACAAGTGAGGATGTGGGCAACGTCGGTGTGAAGAGCATTTAAGGCTTTTACCCACTGAGCACAGTTGGAGTCAAGTGCAGATCGGACAGTATTTGGATGAAAAATGTGTGCAGAATTATCATCTACAGAGGCAAGGATAGAAGAAATCATGGATGATAAGGTAAACGACATGGCAGATGTGTACTGTGTACGAGAGAGCGGAATCGCGTGAGAATCCAGGGCTGACCAGAGCTTCTCATAAAATACCGTCAATTCATACGTTCATGGAGCGGCTATTGAGGAATCTTCCAATCCGAGTGAACAAGTTCAAATGCAGCGTCCCAAGAAGATGCACTTGATGGACCCACCCGAAACGTTCTAATGTGACTATGGCTGGAATATTCGTTTCATCAAAGGAACCAAGAAAGGACAGCCAGGCCTGCGAAACGGGACACAATATACCGCGCGGTACGCGGTACGCCTCAATCCAAAATAATGGTCACTCATGTAGGCATTGTCTTAGGGTGCGGAGGATGAATTGATAGGTGTGGGCCGGTTATCTTCGGGGTCAAAGTGAAAATACCGTTTGGAATGTGAACGGTGAACGACATTTTCGAATTTGAAGAGAGAATAAAAATGGGAAAATGTGAAACGCAAATAGTTAAATAGTGTGTAGCAAGCGCAACTGTACAAACATTCGCAAAATTATGTGCTATCATTCGCACCTTTGTTGAAGCGTGCTTGAAACGAGAAAGAAATTTCGTCGCATGGGATACTCTAGAATGGTCCTAGATTTCGAAAGCAGACTTGTCGCATGTGACGCCCTAGGTAAGTGAACCCAAAAGTCTCGTCTGTTCAATTATTGTCCAGGGTGATTTTTTAACCTAGCTGCTGCTAGTCCTGGAGAAGCATTTCGCACCTTGGTTGCCAACCGGTTCAACAGTTTCCACTTGCCTTCAACGATTTCAGTCATTATCACTAGAGCTGTCTAAATTTGGGGTTCCGTAAGCCGGGAAAAATTACGTCCTATCATCAGCATTGCGGTATTTGACTTAGCCAATAGCGAAAGTGGGAGGACCTTTTGAAATGCATTGTCCTCCAGAATAGTTGTTGAAAATTAAAGTGTACTATTCTGATCAACGGATGAAATTCGTCGAGTTATATGAGTTGAGAAGGAGAACGGGGTGGAAAGCGAGTAAGAACAGATGATACAACGATTAGCTGAATTAAAGTCACAAGTGAGTTCACCGCAAAGTCTGATGAATGCCAGTTTATAAAGAGGTCATGTTTTTGTACTGTGTCCCTGTTGTCTTTGCAAGCAAGGGCTAAGAAGAGATGGAGGTACCGGTGGAATAAAACTAGACATCACGCTCCACGGGATCTGTGTGATGGGGAAATGGATCCATTCACAGTTGTAAACGATGATATTACCGAAGTTGCAGGAGCATGGGTGAACACCTTTTTCCACAATTAAGTTTCAACAACAACAGAAGAGGGAGTGTCATTATCAGCCGGAGATCGATAAGCAATAAACATATTCTTCCTCGAAGTGAACGAAATTAGAGGCAATGTAGTTGACAGTCGGTGGTAAGCTTCCAAAGCAAAACGCTGAGGAAATATAAAGTACAGTGTATGTTAAGAAAAACTCTACTCTTATAACAGAAACGGAGGGTAAATAGGTAGTCATGGGGTCGAAAGTGGCTGAGGGCTACATAAATCACAAAGGTTCTTATAATTTTGGTGGTGGAACCTCACCGGGGGATAGCGTGAGCCGCCTAGCACTCGGTTTAGCTCCTATGCTGGTGAAACAGTTAAGGTGACCCAAGACTAATACATCAGCATTTGATACCAAGGTTTGTGACGAGCAGTGAACAATCTCATTGTTTTCGTATATACTAAGGCCAAAGAGCAGTGCCTCGTCTGTCGTACTTGAATATGTCACATGAAATGTAAACACCGCAGCCGGGTCACACGCGAATAACATGACGTACAGTAATGATGAATTCCAACAAGGAAACAGCTCTACTGTCTTTTCTCCGTTTTTCGGTTCACGTTGTACAGTAGCTCTGAGAATGTGGAAGAAGTAGTAACGAGTCATACTGCTGGCATATTTCGAATGAACTGTAAGCGCAATCCTACATTTTCGGACTTGCGTAACAAAAATTTATGGATGCTGAGCAAGATTGATTGCCCACACTTTCTCAGTAAACCACGTAAATATCAAACACACTTATAAATTTCAATCATTTCCCGCCTGAGGATTATTTTGCCTCACCACCGGAGGTTTACTCAAACCAACGTACTCAAAACAAAATCATCGAATTCATACCAAAATATCTTCTACTATTTTCAAAAAACGGCATAAGCACTCACCCGTCCACCCTAACGAGTGCAAAGAATCCAACCGCATTACTTACTGTTGGCGGGAATATTCTTGCTTTCAGGTTTGGGCGAATGCAGCCATTCAAAATTTCTTTTCCACCGGAGCTGGATTTGGTGTGCACATTGCATTCGCGACGTACAATCCAAAGCGATACAACTGCCATAGGTGAGTAAAACACATTCAGAAGCTCACATATATCAATTTGAAATTCTCACTAGTGTCTCACAGCGACGGGATTCAACCAAAAACCATTTATAGGTTCTTTAGGATTAATCTCCCTGCTACTTAAATAAAATATGACAACTTAAGACTTGTACGTTCTGTCGCCTTGTGAAGATTCAGAGCAGAGCAGGTAAACCTCAAGAATTTTGCTAATGAAAAACGGAACCACAATATCAAGGTTGTCCACTAATACCTCTTTACTATTTGGCCGTTTGCAGATGCAATTAAGCCGGTAGCTAATTTTATTTAATTGCTAAGTAAACTCCCGTTTAACTGCTAGAAATGGCAATTGTGCAAGAAGCGAAGACTATCTATAGTTATATTTTGGGGGGAAAAGATTTACGGGCCCCAATAGACCCCCAACAAAACCGAAATTCACACGAAGCGACATCAAGAGTGTGCCGCTGAATGAACCCCGGGGAAGTGTAAAAACTTTTATACATATTTGGATGGATGTTGAAAGTTCCGTTGGAACCTGACACGTCCAGTTTAGATCAGAAATAATCAGTATCTAGAATAAATCCATTCGAGTAGCTATAAGTAAGCGAAGTGGTTATACTTAATCCAAATATAGAAGCTAGCAAAGCCCATATTTTGTTCTCACTGGTTTAGGCACTAGTATAAATATTATACTTTATTATTATTCCAGCGAATTGCCAGACTCGGGGAAAAAAGCAGTTTCCTGTAACTACTATCCGTACCATTTCAAATTTCGCCTCGAGCAGAAACTTTAGGAGAAGAGAGCGAAACATGTTGCCCTTACTCTCAATTCACTGGTTTTAATCCTGGACGCTCAACCGCAGGACTAGAGTTCACGAACAATACCCCTCTTTACATGGGAGTGGTGACGTCAGTTGGACCGAAAAACAAGGTTTGCACTGGTCGAACTGCGTTATATTAACATGGCTGACTGCTACACACCCGTCGTTCGTGAGGCAGAAGTACATAATGAACCAGTAGCACACGTTCTCTGTGAAAACGGTGACGCATAACTCATAGAGCCGAGCAAATACAGGTTCACTACCTCAAATCAGAAGCAGTATTGGTGTTGCTGGATGCAAAACCATTGTTTTTTCACTTATTCGTTGTTTCAGACTGAGGGAGTCCGCACTGTAGTTCACATTGCATGGGTTTGGTGAAGCTATTCTACGATGTTTCTACTGGAAGAGCCCAGATAGTCAACATAATAAGGAAGACTAGAGCTGAGTTGACCAAACGCACTGTTTAAAACAGGTGATAGTAGATATTTTCTACTCTGTCAAGGTTTCTTGGTATCAAGAGTAAATCTTAAGCAGAAAAGATGACGAAACACTATCCCGAAGTATTTTTAAAAAGTGTGACTGAACTTGCAAAGCAAATAGTTGTTGGATGAACACTTTAATCACTCAGCTAAGTTCGCTGACTGTTGGGGTATTTAGGACCTAAGCGTTGACGAGATAATTAAACAATGCTTACTGCGTACTGTTTTAGCTTCACCTAAACCAAATATAACCAAATATAACCTTTTATCCACCTCATCTACCTGTTTTACCCTCTGCAGTGAAACAGTAACGCGACGTCTCTACAGTGCTTTGCTCTATCCAATTCACCTGGTCGGGCATCAATCCAGGGTCAGAACATTAAGTCCAACTTGAAGCCACATGAATAGCTTTTGATTTCGTAAATTCTAAAATCCATATAATTTACTAGCTGATAAAGGAAAGTTTTAGAAACGTCAGTAAATCTACGTTCGGAATAATTTTCCTTTCCGACTTGTTTCGCTTGGCTTTGACAAAGCCATAAAAAGGTCAAAAGAGGTCACCAGAATAAAGTCCACTTCCAAAACAGGCCTTCGGAAATTTCAAAAGGTTTTCAGAAATTATTTAACCTTGTAGAATTATATATGTACATTTAATATATACCTTCCGTCAGGCCTCAGCAAATAAGTTCATGAACTTTTAAAGCGTTTTGTTTGAGCAAACTAACATCGTTAAAAGTAGTAATGCTCAACTGTATAATGGATAATCCTTTATTTTTACATTTGTTTACAGAGACTGTATTGTAACTGTGGTAATCAACGCTATGACAAGCCTTTTCGCCGGCTTTACGGTCTTTGCCTACCTCGGCTATCTTGCGCACATATTGCAAACGCCTGTGGAAACTGTCAGTGGTGATGGTTCGTCGAAAACCAATATTTACCTTCTTCAATTTTGGCATCACTTAATTCAGAATCATCCGCATACGCATCATCATCACCTTTCATCATCAATATCATCGTCAGCATCATCACCTTCAGCTGCAAAACTCCCGTTTTTGTCGTGCAATGGTTATAGTTACCATCGGATATATATATGGGCTTGTAAAAATCAATCAGTTCCTCCTAGAAGGATTGGTCGTAACGTGAAACGATGTTAGTTCCCCATAGCACGAAGAAATACGAGATACAGTTATGTGATAGTTTCTTTCGAGATTTTGTCCAGGTGAAAGGAAGAAGGCCTTTGCTGCGGTGTCGCTTTTTGGAAAACATTGCCTGCACATTTACAGACTATTGCCCAGGGCTAAAAACTCTTATTTGCATCTTGTTTGAAGAAACTGAGTATCCGCCTTTTACTCGAATGCGTATTCCTGAACTTTCTTGGTAACATATTGACTATCACTCAAATGCAAACGAATTTCAGTTTTCAATAGGCGCGGAGTAGATTTACGAGAACACCACATCCTACTCGCATGTCTCCTCAGTAGCATCCACCATTACACTGGCGTCACGATATACGTATTAATCGAATTAATCTCATAATAAAGTGGGAGAAAAATCGTCCCAGCGGAATTGGTCTATTTGATACCTCATCTACTCACTCAGATGTGTAGCTAACAGAATAACTTGACAACCAGGTAGTTGAGACCAATATACTTTGCATGAGTTCGGCTAGTTATGTGGGCCTGACAATTGACTAAGCCTCTGTAGATCATCTACAGACGCAGGGTTTGAAACTAATACTACGGGTGACAGGCATATTGACTTATACTTCATAAATTTGCCAAAAAGCGTTTGGAACGCCAACCTTTTTTCCATTGCCAAAAGGATTAGGTAAAACGGAAATAATTAAGCTGTTTCTTTGGTTTTCATTAACCTGTGTGTGGTTTCAAAGCAACCAGGTTAGTTCTTATGGAAACTTTGCAAAATTTACATGATACATTTCAGAATGCATACATGCATCAGTAGCTTTAATTCAAGGGTGTTTGCCATTGACGAGTTGCCTATATTTACTGCCGGACAGGGGAAATCCACTCTGTAAAGAGGAACAGAAGGTACCTGACTCTTAAAATTTAGCACATGAATGATCAGTGAACTCGTACTCTATGGGGGCAAAATTTGTCTAAGACAAACGTTTGGACGTGCAAAACATGTCTAACGAACACCAGCGGACTTATTAAACCTAAACCTTTAATAAAGATCGGTCAGCGATATTCTACTCTCGGTAGTTCACGGGAGTTGGTTGCCCAGCAAGGCTACAGGGGTAGCAATTTTGATGTGGTGTTTTGTTTAATGGAGTGATCGATATTCTTAAATTCGTTATTGATTTCCAAGCTCAATATTTTTGTAATCTAATGATTCCTTGGTCGTACGCAATCGTTTACTGAAAGATACGTTTTTAGAATTGTATGTTATTGCTAGAATATATTGCGCCTTCTCTTTGTGATGACTCAGTTGGATACTTATCGAACCTTGTCCGGTTCATACATTTAATTACACGTTCGGTAATTCCCGGGTGGAAAGCTAACGTTTGACCTTAAGCGAAGTCGTTCCAATGCATCCACGGATTTGAGATGTCATAAAATATTTTTATGTGGTTCGCGAAATTTACCAACAAACACCTGCTTTGTGCTGAGCCACAAACGGTTGATTGGATCTTCTAAAAAGGAAAACCAATATTTTTCATTTATCACCCAGGCTTAGAACCTATAAATCGCCAGTATGATGCAGCAACCGACAAAGACCATCTTCCAGGGTTTCCGTCCTACCAAAACACATGACCCTCCAGGGGTGCTACGAAGTCGACTGACAGATGTTTTATACTTTTTTTGCATTATAGCAGATGGCTACCGAAATTTTCAACCGCCAGATTAATTTTTATTGCAAAATTCTTAATAGGCTACAAGGTTATCATTGCGACAAATAAGCTTCATTTGGCTGAAAGCCGTTAAAATATACTGGTAAACCGATACAATAGTTTTTTGAAAACAACAAGATACACATCCTTGACGTTGTTGGATGGTTTCATTTCACAACAGGCAGTTGGATGGCCAATTCACTACTGAAGGTTTCTACTGATTTGTGTGTGTGACCGCTCCATTTCTGTTCCCTCTGAATTCGTCGATAACTTTGGTAACACGCACAGACTGCAGTAAAATCTCGGCTTGCGCGCTGTGATGAATTAAAATTTGTGCGCCAACAAGTCTGACAATGGGATGGTAGTTACTTGCCGCTTGGTCCGGCCTGATTCACTACACAGTGACGAGTCAAGCACGATAGGTCGCCCAGACTTGCACTTAACACCGTGTAAACCCAATTTTGTCAAGAAAAACTTCACACCAGCCAACTCATAGGACGACCTACCAGCGAGTTTCCGACTATCCTATTGAGGACTATTCCACTGTCAGTCAGTTATCTGTTCCTGGACAAGGATCACACTTGGTGGTTAAGGCGTTGAACATATTCATTTATTACATCAGTTCACTAGTCGCCAACGCTTTCACCAGGTCTCAAATTACTTGAAAGAACTAACGACAGCATGACAAATTCGTGTTGGCTTCATGTGAGGAAATATTAGTCATCTGACTGACCGTATGCTGGGGGACAGTCAGTTATGTATCTGTTTGCTGTCAACTGTTCCATAACCAATAGACACCAATTTGATAGGTTAAAAACAATTTAGGATCCATATGGCGCAGCAGCGTGTGAATGTGTTCTGTCTCATTTATGGTTCATATTTCAGGTCATCTGTTCACAACGAACGTATGTACAACGTCAGATACATTCTCTAGTAGATGAACCGGGCTTGTACCTTTTGATCGGCGGTGAATCGTCTACTTCAGCATGCGGATTGGCTTCCAGTTTTGCTACCAACCACATTCAGTGTTAGTTCTAACTTAAGTAGTGCACTGTAGCCTGCATAGCAAAGTTTAAATAAGGCTGACTTTGTCACAATTGGAAACGATTGGACATGCGAAAAATTGCATCACTGTGAACAGGAAATGGTACAATTATGGAGCTACTTTGTTCAAGAGGGTTCACCTTACGCTAGGCTATATGAAAAGACACCCTGATTAATTTTCGTTAGGAATATTAAATCAAGTCATCTGCTTACTTGATATATTTTTATGTTTTGCGAGATGGCAGCAAAAAATGAAGGCGCAGTGTAAACGTATCTTTCGTATTTTGTAAGAAACAAAATATCAATAGGTTATTTTTGTATAACGGAACAGTTTTAATTGCAACTTCGCCAAGCTTCAAGAATAGCTTAGGATATTTGCCTTAGTTGGTTGCAACATGGTACTACTGATGAGGCACGCAAGTAGTAGGTGGTTTTCTCACCACTCCGCTTCACGTCTATTGAAAAGTGAGGGTTTCTACGGAATTTGTGGAATCATTTTGTAGCATTCGTTTGCATTTGGGTGATAATTAATATCCTAGAAACTTCAGAAAGATGCTTTTAAAAAGAAGGCGGATATTCAGTCTTTTAAACAAGATGCATATGAGAGGTTTGCTTCCCTTTCCAATAGTCTGTAACTGTTCGGTTGGTGTTTTCCGATAAATAACTCCGCATCGAACGCTTCTTTCTTTCACCTGTAGTTGATGACATTAAGAATAAGCTTAGAATTCTTAGTGTTGGAGAATGTGAATTAATGTGAAGTGCATGTTTTAACTCAACATAAAAATCAGGGGCTTGGTGTCAAATAAGTTTTCGACATTAACAGAGCACATCGCCAGACTTGAAATATAAATACTTTCTAAATATGCTAAACAATTTTTAGCGTTTTAGAAAAATTTTGCTCATATTCTTATGGGCTAACACAGTTTCACAAGCCGTTTAGCCAACCAATGTTGAGAAGGGTGGCACCAATTTGATGTCATTCTGTTTCTTGTGGTACACATGAATTTTCGGAATGCACACTCACGAGTCAAACGTTTCTTCTTCAATGCCAGATTTCGTGCTTTGTCTGAATCTATCTAGTATTGGTAAAATAGAATTTGCCAAAACATAAGTTCAAGCCAAAATCGAACGATGGAAAATTTGCATACATTGCTGCTTAACTAAACCGACAGGAATTGCACACCTTTTGACATTTCAAGTGAATGCTCTGTGACTGACGCTTCTCAGGTCAAGTGCTTCTTTGTCTCAGTAGACTGAGTGGACCAGTCTTGTGGTTATTTATGCCGTAAGGGTTGACAGGGGATCATAGTGCGCTCGATTCGAATACTACACCAGAATCTAACGCACTGAAACATTTTCGGCCAAGTAAAAAATTAACATCAGCCCTATTTTTGTCTTTTTTTGTTATGGCTATAAATTACATGTATTTCACTTGCAGGAATTATTTTGAATGCATGACGTCCATTCGTTTATTCAACAGTTAACTAATGCGTTTGCATGCGAAACGGCAATGTCTTGAAAAAAACATCTTTTCTGTTGCTGTCTAGATTCCATAGGAAAACTGAATCATTTGTGCCACTCCTGCGTTTGCTGTTACTCTAACAAAAACTAAATCATATTACTTTATTACCGGACAGATTAGTGCTTCCGGCGTCGTAATGCAGGCAATCTATTTATCGCATGTTACAGGACCTGGTCTTGTGTTTCAAATATACCCATTTGCAATCGGGACCTTGCCAGTGGCTCCATTTTGGGCTTTCACGTTCTTTCTCCTGCTCATCATGCTGGGAATCGATAGTGGAGTAAGTTTACTTCTTGGTTTTGTACACCGGTTGTAATCAGTAACCAGAGAAATTATCCTATGCCCACTCAGCAAGCATTTACGTGCGTGTATCTGTCACAAAAAGTACTCACTGTGTTTTCGAGCAAAAAAAAAAAGATTTGCAGGTCCTTTCATCGCACTTTCGTCTTGAAGTAACGATGATTCCGTGAAAAAGCAAATGGTATACTCTCGAAACCCACTTAAACTATAATCCGCTTTCAGAATGTGCTAGATTCGGAAACAACAAGGGACCTGAGACTAGCAACACTGGACACTTACCACATCACATTTTGCTCCGCCCACACTATGAGTGCTCGAAACCGGTGTTTTTGTGTTTTATCCAGTACCCATCGACTTTTGAACAAATGACATTCCAGCTACTAAAGGGACCGGATGATAAGGGAACCTGGCTCACTGCGGAAAACGAACGAAGAGCTCGCTCACTGTGTTGGTAGATTGCCGCTAGCAGTGTAAGTGACTTGGAGGGAAAAACCCCTCAGAAATTCATTCGGCAAAGTAACAGCACGGTAGACGGGAGGTTCATCTTTCGGATACAACAAACGCAAGTTTCTTTTCGGTCACAAGAATACACCCGGACACATCAATTAAATTCTCCACCGACTAATTTAACAAAGGATGCGAATAACTTAACGCTGTGCATAGTGAATAAAAAAAACAGCCAAATTGTTGGTAATTTTCTTTGAATTTCAAAATGTAAACATTATATATGGCTTTGCATGTTCACTTGGTCTTCACCTAACTACAAAGATGAGTTGAACGTCTGTCGAACGTCTTTCATCGCTCCCGTCCATTCCTTGCGGCTGTTGTCGAGGCTCTACCACGACCAGATTCAATGGTCACATTGTCTGTTCGCGCAAGGTCATTTTATCTTCTCGAAACAAATGTCGGTTTTGTCTTGGTCTCGAGATGCGGATTCTCCGGTTATGCCAATATTTCGACGAGAAAAACCATATCATTTGTAGAGTTAAAGCAACTGAACATCAGTGCAGTGTACCGGTTACCTAACCGGCTATAGTGCCAGCCACTTTTACACCATATAATTTATAAAACTAGGTTTTGAATGTACAATTAAAGCTGGTAACCTCAGTCACAATGACTAGTAAGGACAATGGCTACTCGGAAACAATTCGCCACCTGGTAAATCAACGGTGAAAAAGAACTGATGTCAGCTTCTTCGAGTGAAAGCATGTTCACGTTTTCACAACCACAACTCCTAGAAGAAAGCATTCTCAATGTATACCCTATCGACCACTATTTTCACTGATCAGATGCATTAACGAAGGTCGATATAACACGGCGTGATAGTTCTGAAATTGGAAGGAAAAAACAATAAGTTTAAACGAGTGCAGTCCTCTTTTAGCTTTCAATCTAGCTCTATTCCATCAAACTCAAAGTTAACATATTTTATTCGCACTGGTGTAGACACTGGTTTAAACATTATACTGTATTTCAGCGAATGACCCGACTCGCGGTGAAGGGCAGTTTTCTGTAACTACTATCTGTATCATTTCAAATTTCACTTCCAGCGGAAACCTCTGGAAAAAAAGGGAAAATATTGTTGTACTCACTCTTAATTCACTGGTTTTAATCCTGGAAGCTAAACCACAGCACTGGACTTCGCAAACAGTATCCCTCCCTAAATGAGAGTAGGGAGTTCGGTTGTACCGAAGAACAATATTGGCACTGCACTGACCGAACTGTGTTACGTTAACATGTTTGAATTCTACGCACCCGTCGTTCGCGAGTCAGAAGTACGCACTGAACGGCTGGTACACGTCTTCTGGGACAAACGGTGACGCATAACTCATAGAGCCAGGCAACAGATCATTGGACTAAGCAGAAAACATCTCTCTGGTCTGTACTCACGGCGGCAGTGAGCATAGCGCTATTTCAGTGGCGTTTGCTCTGGGTGCCTGAATGTGCATAATTAATCCCAGCTAAATAGCCTGAACGGCGCTGAAAAACTCCGATTGTTAAATGTAATATAGGGCAAATGCTCGTTTTGCTTGGCCAGTGTTGAGAAAGGACTACTGGCTCTCGCTCGGATAATAAAATGACTCCATGAAATTTGGTGAACAGAAAATTGAGACGGGTCGTTTCAGTTACACGTGTTTACCTATTCCTACAACATGCAAGTATGTAGTCAGTGAAATTTGCGTACGATGCGAGATAACTGCTGTTGGTTCGCGAAAAAATCAATGGAGGGCATGTGAAAGGCGTTCTCAAATCCACAATGATGGATCTTCACCAAGTCAGCGTATAATATAGAATGGTGGATGTGCTCTTATTCTCGTAGCTTATTTAAAATTCGATCACAGATATTCATATGAAGGCCTGAACTAGTCGGCAGATGTGAAGTACCCAAGTGATTGGGTGAGATGACATTTCCATCTATTCCCAATCTTGCAACAACCAAGACCTTGCCACAAAATATTTGTCCTGCTTACAATCTGATCAGCACATACACCACTGTAAACAGCGCTTCGTTCCAATTTACAACACCAGGTCGTCCAAAAACGTCCGAATAGAGTGAAAACGACATCCTGTCTTTCAGAGCGTCGGTCGTCGGCGATTCAGTAATTTCAGTGAGCGTAATTAAAGATGGTTTGTTCTGTCATTATGCCTACATATTGGAAGCTTGAATAGGTACGGACTGTTGATCAGGAAGCAGCTGGTCTGTTTGCCCAGCTTAGCACTGGCTTGTCCTGCCACCATGCGAGGTAACATCAACAGGGAAGCCTGACCAACCCAACTCTTCATCGGTTTGCCCAGCCTGGGTGGATACCAGAGAAAACTTAGGACGTCCCATAGTTGCCTTTCGAAATTTGCGTAGTGAACTACAAACTGGTCACATTCGATGAAAGTAGCACGAGCTACTCGGCAGTAGTCACGTCTTAAAAAACGTCGTCGGAATCTCCGTTACTTATACGATTACGCAACGCAGTCAATTCTTTTGGAAGGAGGCTACGAAAGTACCGTACAGTATATTCGCCAAGCTGATCTATTCCTGAGTTGATGTCCGGTCCCGTGAATAATGCATCCATTGAATGGTGCAAGTGCGTATCTTTTGTTGCTTACAGTGAGGGAGGGAGGTAACTGAAAACTTTCCTTAGAAAAGTAAATCAGTACCTCGACCTCGGAAGCCAGAGAATGCAAGCGGGAAAAGTCACACTTTCAGCAGCTTGGTTGGAATGAACCAGCTGACAGTGCGTGAGAGTAACGCCATTGGTTCTTTTTTCTCCTGACTTTTTCTTACCGCTGTCCAATATATTTTTCCGCCAACATAGTAGCAGGGAATCGCAACGACGGTGAACGGACTGACTACTGACGAGGAACAGGTAATAGGGGCCTGAAGAGCCCATGCACAATGAAGCCCCCGACAGTGGTTGCCTCTTCTGTTTAGTTGGTTTTGCGAAAAATACTAGTTCAATGCTTATCGCGTCTTGCTTCGTGTAGTGGATGGGAAATCGTGCTGAACTGGTGATGTAAGACATAAGTAAGACATAGTAGCTCTTCTACATTTTACTGATTTGAACACCATAAGTATAAGTTTCATTTTCGTCACGCAGTTAAATCTCGTTTCAGGAAAATTTCGTTTGAAAATGGGCACTTGATCTACGTGCACTCAAATTAGCATTCAAACAAGCAATAACGCTGATGAAAATCCGAGGACAGTGAATACCTGTTGGCTTTGAAAGCGAAACTGACCATGAGCCCTCTGCCAGATCCCATCAGTTTTCTAGACAGTTTCGAGTCTGTGAATTCCCACTATTTCTGATGCGCGTTTATCGTAAAAATGCGATTCTCACGCTCTTTTCATACTTCTGTATTTCAGATGGGCGGACTGGAATCCGTAATCACAGCGTTGAACGATGTGGTCCCAACAAAGTGGAAGAAGCGTCCAGGATTTCGACCTTTTCTTACATTCCTTATTGTCGGATCTGCGTGTCTGGTGGCCCTGGTCAATGCGACATGTGTTAGTTTGGTGATTCTAATGCACCCAGACGAAAACTGCATCTATCGCATATGAAGAATACTCGGCTGGCAAAAAAGTATCCCTTTTTCTGACAGTTTAATAAGCCAAAGAGAAATAAAAATCAAGAACAGTATAGGATCACTGTGCGGAAGCACTTCCATATGAAGGTTTCATCAACTACTGCTCCCAGTAGATCACCATAGACTACCGTTCTCGGATGCTCAGGCTGTGAACATCCACACACATTGAAGTCTCCCCGTATGCCTAACAGGGCATTTCAATACAATCAATGAAGTGAAACCCAGGGACCTAAACTGCTCCAGATCCAAGGTTGAGTGTAAATCAGTGCGAAATTACATACTCCAGATTGTAACGCCAAACCCGAAGTGTTCCAACACAGCTATACCATGAATACCGAGCAGATTTTGTGCAAGAAGGAACAAGGAAATTGTGCAAAGCATTTGGCACTGACGAAACAATGTGTTACACAGGGCCATAAGTCAGTAAGCGCGACCTTCAACTGAGCAAAGCAACTAGCAGTAAAGACACTCATATTGAGTGGATCGGGTCGCCAGTTAGCTGTATTGGAAGGTGGGCAATTTGAATGTTCATCATGTGGAAAACCTGTTAGAGAAAACACAGACAGGGACAACCAAGCACCACCGACGCGAATAAGATGGAAGCTGAAAACTCTGTTTAAATTGATGTTTTGCCTTGGACCAGAATGTAGCTCAATATAGGGTGATATTTCGTTATTAACTTTTAAACAAGGACAAGTGCAACTGATTGCAACTATGTATGACGTAATTCATACGATGAATCTATCGTAACATAGTTCGATAGACCTGGTAAGAAAAAGACGACCCCGAGGAGCACTTCATAATATTTTTTATTTTCATTATCTACGAGACCCCTGTCGCGCTGCCCCACTGTATTTTCTTGCAAGCCATAACTTTTCAGTCAGTTTTAGAGTGATAAGTTTCTGTATTTGAATAGACTTCTGTCTGATGTCTAGGCCCTCAACCTAATCTACTATCGTGCCTTGATTAAACTTGACCTAACATCGTTTAACTCTGTACCGCTGCGCACGGTGGTCCGGTGTCTATACGTGTTTATGAATTTTTCTGATGGTCAGGTAATTCTCATCGTGCTGGTATTTTGTTCTAGAACAGACAACCCATCTTACTTCTTTTGTGAACATCACCGATTAACTTTCGTCAGCTCGCTTTGAAGAGTTGCGGCCCAGTCATTTGTTATAGCATACCGTAAACGAAATCACAGCGCACTGTGAGAACGGGACATATGAACTGAATTTAGGACAAACTAAGGAGTAAAAACGCTATTGAAGAATGTGTAGCTAGCTTTTTATTACTGGCAACCAATCAACATAACTGAGTTGTTTTTGGCGATTATTTGACTGGTCGGACTTAACTTACCTGGAGTTTTATTCTTTTTTTGATGCGCTGATTTTTCAGTATCTTTCAGAAGTTTACGCATGCCAATGAGCAGTACTTCCGTGAAGTTAATCTAATTTTTTTCACATACGGAATGTGCTTAGGGTGGAATGTACGTATTCAATTTGATGGACCGATATGTGGCTGGCGCTTCGCTTCTCATCGGCAGCTTGTTTCAAGTAATTGCAGTATCCTGGTTCTATGGTAAGCATATTTTGTGTACTCTGCTGCTCCTTCATTTCAAACAGTTTGGCAAGGTTTAAATACGCACATTCTGGTAAAAGGGAAGGGACACATTTTTAAGATATAGACTATTTGGCACACCATGTATCAGTTGGTATCACAGTTCTCTGATTACCACAAATTCATCTGAACGATCACTCATTACACAATACTTGTACTTTGATAAAGACTTTGTGTTCGTTCTGAAACTACCATATTTTGTTTCGACTTTCCTGTGCATAACTGGTTGAAAGAACATTTGTTTTTGGCAGTGTCTGCTTAGGACAGATTATCTCCTCGTCTGTGGATGACCGTAAATCTAGAACCTTTCCACGAAGCATGGAGGGACTATGGCTGATGTCGTTGAGACTCAGACGATTACCCGTAGTTCGCTGATAACAAACCTGTGAGTCAAATTACTACAGTGGCACCATTCTGTCACTATCAGACCAGCGAGTATGCTCAACAGAACTCTTGATGGTCCTAAAGGCAAACTATTTTCGTTCCAGGACTCTGAAATTCACACTATGTTCCGTCCTAAGAATTGTTCACTTAATTCGATAAGATGAACAGGACTACTGTAAACTACCTTAACGTTTCATCTCCTTTGACTCGTAAATCTTCAGTTTGCTGAATATACGTGTTTTGTCATTTGCATTCTGATTTGCTAGTGTGAAATCTTGCTAACTATCCTCCCGGTGAATGTTTCAAGATCAATCTTGGTTATCACAGTGTAGATCGGAATCAAAAAGTTGGCACTTTTTCCTTGTTCATCAAAATTGCCTATAAGCAAGAAATGCCATTCTGTCAGGGCCACCCTAACTGAGCCGAGAGCCAATGATCAAGCACTAAGAAACTGTTTCTTCACACACACAAATCTTAAGCCTTATTATCATGGAAGAGCATGCGTTTTGTGGGCTATTTTCGATTAGCTTCTCCGTTAAGCTGAGTCAAACAATAAATGCTTTTGAAGTAAAATAGATAAGGCGTCCTGGTCATTTACTGAGGTTAAACTGGAAAGCCTAACCGTGATCAGATGCCCTTGTTGTTGGTTGTTCGAAGGCAGTTAAAAAGTGAAAAAAGGCGAACAATTTCGCGCAACCGGTTGTAATCTTGCTGGAAGGTCGATTTTGGAATCCTACTTTTTTAAATGGCCCCATGTTTCACTAAACATTGCACAGACTGTCCTATCTTTGGGTGCGTCATTTCGCCATAGGGTGATTTTGAAAATGAAGCTTGGTTCAGACATCCGAAACTTTCCTTAATATTTTCTTCAGGCATAGATGTGCTAACTTTGTCTGTGACGTTGAAAAATCCAGCACTTTAAAAACCAAACACATGCGGTGCGGATTGGAGCTGCATTTTATTGTTATTTGATGTGAATGCTCTTTTAGTAAGAATTATCCCACATTATCAGTCATGAAATATATTCGCTACATTTGGTATCTCATAGAAGGAAAAAAGTTCGGTCAAACATCGATGCACTTCTGTGAATTTTCAAGTGTCCAAAAAGCAAATCCCGAGTTATGGATGATCGCTATTGCCAACAGCCGCACTATGGAAATGTTAACCAAAAATGCATCGTTGTATTGACTATGTGGCGCGAATGTCATCCACTTCAGCGGTTTTTGAATAAATTTTACGTGGAGACATCTAACTGCCCAGGCATCTAAATTAGCGTTTCAAGGATAGATTGGTAGTGTAGTGTGGGACGTCAGGAAGTCAGCGGTATTCGACGTTCGAGAGGATGTGGCGACGGCACACGTCGATTCTGAATTGCGCAGATATAGAGGTTGGTGATACGGAATCCACACGGCACACACAGCACACATTCGCACAGGTCGGGCGACACAGAAAAGAACACCGGAGCGTGGCAACAACACACGTGCATTAAACCGAAAACGAAACCGGAAGTCGGGGGTACAAAGTCAGGTCAAGGTCAATCACGGGGGGTGTAAAGGAGGGTTACTGTTTCCTGCCCGGGACTCGTGGTGGCCGGTCCGTGGTACCTGGAATAGGTGGGGGGAGAGAGAGCGGGAGAGGCACACATAAGGCCATACGATAGACGTGCAAGCAGGTACAGTCAAGTTTCAACTGCGTTAAAGTAGGTGGTTTTAAAGTGGATGACTCTGCTACTGTCGTCTCTATGCAAGCAGCCAAACTATTTCAGCACAAATTTTGAACTCAGTCATTTCTCCCCTTCTATTGAAGGCATACTATTGGGAGGCAACGCTGTAATTTATATTTCAAACTGGTGCTTAGTTTGCTCTTTGAGAGATACTAAACATAACCAATAGAGACTCACTCAAGTCGGCTAGCACGCAAGTGGGTTTCAGCTATTAGCCATTGCTGTAAACGGCTACTCAGTTTCTCTAAGCTTCTAAGACCACTGGACTGGAAATTTTAAAACCAAACCACCAAAAACGACGACAGAAACTGCTGCACTGACTTCGAATGATCTCCGCAGCTAAGTGCACTAATCGAACACATCTGGGCTTAAGATTCTTGCAGCGGTATATAGCAGTGGTGGTAATAATATCGCTCGTAGGGGCGAAATTCTGAGGCCAATGGAGATTTGTACCCTTCCTCCAAGAACAAATATGCAAACGCAGTAGGACAAAAAATTATTGTAAGCTACCATAAAGAACTGGTAACTTTTGACTTGGCCCATTGGAAAAATCATTCCGCAAAGACTGACGGACTACGTACGATTTACTATGCGATCAGATAAAACTTCGTGAATGTGCTCAGAGTTCATTGTGAGAAAACGGAATGATGACTGGAGATCTGAGCAATCTCTATGCTTACTCCTGAAGACGACCCAATCTCAACAGCAGTCGGCCGTTCCATTTTACATCGGAGGTCCTTTTTCTGAAAAACTGCTTGTGTGCTCGGTTGATTCTAGCAGTGCGTGCTGTTTGCTATGATGATAAATCCCTTTAATCCTTTTGTACCTAAAGAACTCCCGTTGCTTAACGCAGAGGGCTTTCTTTCAATACAAAGGGTCAAATTTCAAGCGTTCATATGGGAACAAGTCGACACTCTAGCTGCTCAGCAGATCATCATAATTTTTATGTAGTATTGTCTTCCACTTTTTTTTACGCTGAATCCCATAACTCTGTGCAGTCTAGCCAAACATAGATACAGTGTAATACGGAAGCAACCTCACTTTGGATATTAACGCTTGTACAAACCTGATTAATGTTGGTCTCCGATGGAGCCACCCTTCATCTACATGGAACTGCGAGTCCCCAAATTCTGAAATAGTGAACTATTAGTCGGGCCAAACATTGTCCCTAATGTAACATGGAAGGGTAAAACTGCTTTGTTGATGGCGCGTGCCATCTCAAAAGGCTTTCTAATTTTGGCCTCTCCAAAATCGTTCGTAAACAGTTTCCATGGCCGCATCATAGGACACTGTGTAAGCTCTATGGATCTTAATTTTGAGGACAAACTAAGGTAAGGAATACATTTGTGCGTTGACATTACCCCGGTAAAAGAACGTCTTACCTTTAAATTTCTATCTCATGCTGAACAAATTTCATTTGCTCATAGTACGGACAGCGGGAACGTAAGCAAAAGAATCTGGAAGAAAACTGAGCATAGAATACTCTTACATTAACTTGATGAAGTAGGAAAATTGGGCTACCGAGTATGGCATTTTGTTCAGTGGATTCAAAGTATGGACAATTACACAGTCCGTTCTGGAACTTATGTATCCTGGGTGTCGTTTGAGAACAGTTGGGTTTTTCGCTATGCATAAAGGAAGGACAAACTATGCCATGAGGTGTGACAACGTCAAATTTGGTAAAGGCAATGCACAGGCACCAACCTCATCTACAAATATTCATTAACTTAACGGTGCCAAATCATGTGAGAAAATCTGATGAAAATAGAATTAATATATTTTGTTTTGCTATTTTGTAATTCCACAAGAATATGTCGTGAACGTATAACTTCTTGCCTCCAATTGGCTTTGTACATCTCTCTGTCTATATTAGGAATGGATCGGCTTTGCCAAGACATCAAAGAAATGACATTGCCAGGACCGAGTCTCTATTGGCGACTGTGTTGGAAATTCGTCACACCCATTTTACTAGTGGTAAGTTGCTGAGTTTAGTTTTCTTTCCTCAGGCACCCAACGCTTTTAGAGTGATCAACAACAGGGACGACAATGAGCACGTTAAGCAGTCTGTTGATGATCCCTTTAGGGCATAGTGCTGCTTTACTGACTCTCGCAGGTACTTTTCTTGATGGACAATTCGAACAACCCGGTACTTGCAGCCTTTTCATAAATGACTTATTCAAGTGTAACTTCTGGACCAAAAAAGATAGAATAAGTGATTAATAACATATAAATGCGTGCCGAAACTAGCATTTTCTTACTGTGAGTTCGATGTGGGTCAACAGTTAAAGCGCAAGTTTATGGCCGAAATGTCCACGTTTGAACCCCACCTATGCATCTTGCCTGCACCTGTCCGGCTTCGCGCAACCCGGAGGTAGCAGAGGCTTCGTATTTCCTTGATGCATCGTGGCAGCTAGGCACCGGAACTATGTTGCAGCTTAACGATTATTATTGTCTGCTTTCTTGTTTCACCTTTCCCTCAGCTATTCATTTGTTTAGTCATTCTTGCGTTCAGCTATGGCCCAAAGAGGCTTTGGAAATGTGGTACAAAATAATTCCCAAATTTCATGGTAATTTTACCGCACACCAAAAACATGTGAATCGCCACATCGCTGGCTCAAAAGTACCACTCATATTTGGAAAAACAACACTAATACCAACTCACTGTGCGCGTACTTCGTAGGAATGCAACTTAGTGGCATATAAAGGCTTTTTAGGAACGAAACATGAGCACCCATGTACAATGGAACGTGACAGAAATGTTCCACGTTTGCAAAGGATTATTCAATCAAAACATTGAATCAAGGCCGGTCATAAATAGATGATTCGATATCAACTGAATGGACAACAACTTATGTGGCCCCGACTCCTCATAAACGTACCGCTAATTTGAAAAATAAATCTTTCAACTGGGATTTCATATTGGCATGGCTTAACACTCTATTTATGAAGGTCAAATTACGCCACTTCGTTCATCAAGAAATAACACCATAAAATTTCACTACATTCATTTGGTTCCACCCAATCTAAGGGATGAATTCAGTGTAATGTGTTAAGTTCACGCACGTTCTGTTTTCAAAAACAGCGAGCAAGTTCAGGACGTTTGGTGTTACAGGTGAAATTGTTATGGTTTCAAGGCTCTAGTATTTTGGATATTTGAACAAATGAGACTAAAATGTAACCGAATTTCTCAGTAATACCTCGGCAAGTTTGCATCTGAACGATGTGATGTTAGGCGGGTGCATTCTACAGAAGTGAAACTGTGTGGATTTTTAACAACATGCCTTTTAAGTGTGGTTCTTGAATGGCACAGAAAAAAATGGCTATCACTTGGTAAAAATGTAGTCAGATCATTAGAGTGTTAAATTTCTCAAGTACTACATGCTCTATTTTTAAAATACGCCTACGTTTGTATGAAGTGAAACGTATGTAATCTATATTTCCAAATTTTGGTTTGGTGACACAACTTAAGGTTATGGTGTTGAGCGCCATTCTCGACCCAACACCCTTGCAATACAACTACGGTACACGTCATCCAGAGTTACTGTCCAACGTGTCTCAGGTCGTTAATGTCACTATTCACGGAAGCACACAGGTGTACAATTATCCTCACTGGGCTGTATGGTTTGGATGGTCTCTGACTATGGCTCCTGTGATCATTATCCCCATAACCGCCATCGTAATCATCGTTCAATCTGGATGCCACTTTACGGTGAGTTTCTGTATTTTGCAGCGCAGCATTCATATTTATAAATGAGGACTCGTTTTTTGAGCATTTGTTAACATTTTGTTTGCTTTGGTATTCAATCACAAATTATTTCCGACTATTTCCATGTAACGTGTTTTAAATCAATTATTTTTTATTTGCGGGGCAACTACTGATAATTTTGACTTTTGCGGCATTTTTTCAACGCGTTTGCTTGGCAAATTATACGACAGCTAGCGTCATTACTCTCTTAAACGAGAATGTTCGTAACAAATTTCATGTCTTATTAGCAGGTTTTGCTAACGACCTGCTTAAATGCCAACATTTGAAAAGCGTTGTTGCGCAATTTCTAAGCCTGAATGACATTTTTCTTCCCTCTGATAGTGCACTTAGCCCAATGTACTGTTAATTTCAAAACACAAAGAGAATATTTTATTGCAGTTTTAAGCTCACTTACCACTTTGTTTAAGGTGACAATCAACTGTGGACTGGAAAGTGTGCGATTTATAATCCTTTAGCGTAGGCCACACAACGACGGATGAGCAGTTTTATGAAATGATCATAATATTGAAACGTCTTCGGCGTATAGCACAGAACGCAGGGCTGAATAATGTTACTTGAGAGGTAAGGCATTTCAGAAATAATGAATCTGCAGTTTAGGAGGAACTTTCTCCCCGACCTAGATATACTACTAACTGACAAGAATGGAAATACGCCATGGCTCGAAAACCTCATTCGTTGGTCTGCACAAGTAACACGCCGCATATACTATCGTCCGGACCATTTGAATCCATCTGAGTTTCGGCGTTTAAATCGGATTTACTGGCGAAGGCATTGCGCACTTTTTATGAACTACCTTTGTATTTTTACTTAATGCTCGCACGTACGCTCAAGTCCTCCGTAATTTGAGGCCACTCCGTGTGATTGATTCCTGGTGATTTTTTCTTTTCCTCTCAAATTTGTTGTTCTTTCTTATTCCTGTTAATGTACTGAAAAGTGGCGCATACATTAATTGTTCACCCCAACTCAGGTGACCGGAGCTGGTGAACGGAAGAAGGCCTTCGCTGTGGAGTTATTTATTAGAAAACATCAGCTGAACAGTCACAGACTATTGGACAGAAAAGCAAGATTCACATACGCATCTTGTTTTTTGCAAGCGTCCTACTGAACCTTCCTGGATATTAGCTGACCATCACTCAACTGTAAACGAATGCTAAAAAGTGGTTTCACACTCTCTGTGATGAATCTCACTTCCTATTAGACTCAATGCCGAGTTATGATAAACCATGCTATTCGCATGCCTCATCGGTAGTATCCACCGTTGCACACCTTCCCCTTTTAAAGGTCGCTGGCATGCCACCGATTTCCATTTACCCCCGTCAGGTCGGCCCCAGCAGCTTTTCTAATCGGCATTTCTTCGGATGTACCATGCCACTTCCGAAGCTGAGTCCCATTTACTCGTTTCAATCCCCAACCGCCTCGAGATGTATAGACGTTCACCTGCGGCCTGCGACGACAAACGGACCTCACCATCGACTGCCCAGCTTCCGCAACCCTAGTTCACTTCTTCCAGGGTTCTGATGATCCTTTAACTTGGCCTTCGCGCCCATGAGGAATGATCGTGCTTTTCTACCTGCCGTTTTCTACCCAGCACTTTCCTGAACGGCGGTTAAGTTCTCTCGAACTTTCCTTAATTTTTTCCTAGCTCCTCCGGAGGCAAGCGTGTTGCCGGCTACAATCTAATATCTTAGTAAACTGGAAGGCGCAGATGTCAGTAATACATCAGCATGGACGGGTACTGGCTTGTGGTTGGCTGTATGGAAGCACGATGAGTTAGCAACACCATCGGCAGTTCCACCTCCCAGTCAACAACTTTGGCCTTAGCCCCTCTTTGATGATTCCGTTGTTACAGTTGGTTGGACTGTTTGTTTTCGGGTAATATGGTGCCATCTTCAGGCGTCCGATGCCCGGCTTCTGCAAACAATTCCCAAACTATCTACTCTCAAAGAAAGGCCCCTATTCGGTTGGGATCATGTTTGGCACCTCATGGTTGGTCACAGCATGATGCACTACCGCTCTGCCGATCTTCGTCGCCCGTTGATTTGGCGCGACTGCCACCTCGACCAACCGCGACGGGTGTTCTGTCATTATCATGATATATTTATTTCCGCTGGTTGTCACCGAAAAGGGGTACGTGACATTAACAGGCGATAACTCGTTAATTTCTGAAACAGGAAAGGGTTCCATGGGTTGGGTTGCCTCCGTCGTATCCCATTGTATCAGTTTACAACGCCAACAGGATAGCCCATAATACATCACATCACTTTGCGTCCCGGGTCAGTAGGCCCTCTGCCGAAGTAGGTCTTACGTCTTGGCGCACCCTATGTGTGCTACCCCGTGACATTCGACTATCAGCTTCGGTCACAAGACGCGTGGCATCACTGGCAGCATAACTTCCAAATCGGTGGCGTTCCAGGAAATTATGTCGGCTTCATTCACACTCAGCCGATCAAAGTGACTCTGGAACGTTTCCAATTCCTTGTCTTCCCCTCAGCTCTCAATGACCCTTCAATCCAACAAGGCGGCTGCTATGTCCCGTGACACAGAATCCTGCCGTTGGACTTGCATCAATCTTCTGGAATTTAGTTCGATGATGAGGCTATTGACAGCACTGCTCGGGGGCCCCTATTCGGCCTCTATTCTTGACAGCCACTCAGCCAGGTGGTTCTCCTTCCCAGGCGCGTGCCAGACTGTCAACCGGAGTGCCCAGCGAGAGCGCAATCCGCGAGAACCTATGGTGGTAATTATTCACTCTAAGGGTTTGTGATTGGTTTCAAGATGAAATACTTATCCAAACGGATATGGCCTCTACTTATCCAGGGCCCAGATGATCGCTAAATATGCTTTTTCGTTGGTCGAGTACTTCTGCTCAGTATTAGTCAGGACACTACTGGCATATTCGATAAATCCATTCCCCTGCTTCGCGACTGCGCCAAAACCGCGATCACTAACGTCCGTTGCAACGGTGGACATCTCTTCGACCCTGGGCAGTTTGGAGGTCGGTTGCTTATCCTGCATCCGCACTTTGACGCGTTCAAAAGCTGCACGCGATTCCCAGGTCCATTCGAATTCTGATTTCGTCCGAGCACTTTGCTTATTGGAGCACAAATCGTGTTGAAATCTTTGACAAACTGGCTGTAATACGCAACCCGTCCAAGAAACCACCGCAGGGACCGCTTTGCATCGGCAACAGCGCGGCCCTCAATTTTTGAAGTAAGTGAACTTGTTCGTGGCCCACTTTATGTACAAACAGTGTCACCGAACTCCAAGAGGGCTGTGTCTTCGCATCATTAATCCACTTACCGGCCTCCCGAATATGCTTCAATACGGCCTTCAAGTGAACTGCGTTTTCTGACTATGAATTACTATACACGACAATATCATCTCCGTGCACGATAACATTCTCTAGTCCTTTCGTTGAACGAAACATCAATCGGCGGAATGTGAATTGTGCCCCAGACAAACAGCATCCATCAAGAGTGATACTGAGTGTTCGCAACCGTGAACGCCGTTTTCCCTCGGTCCTCCGCCTTGATAGGTAGTTGTCAGCATAGAGAACGCAAGTCAAACACCTTGAGGTGTCGGGAATGCTGGGTAGAATCGAAAATCTCCGCAACCAAAATGACAGCTTCAACCCGATTTGCGGTCAATTCATTGAAACGCCGAAAATTCACGCGAAACCTGTATTTTTCGTTCGCCTTCCTTACTCAGCTGAACAGTCACAGACTATTGGACAGAAAAGCAAGATTCACATACGCATCTTGTTTTTTGCAAGCGTCCTACTGAACCTTCCTGGATATTAACTGACCATCACTCAACTGTAAACGAATGCTAAAAAGTGGTTTCACACTCTCTGTGATGAATCTCACTTCCTATTAGACTCAATGCCGAGTTATGATAAACCATGCTATTCGCATGCCTCATCGGTAGTATCCACCGTTTATGATAAACCTATTCGCATGCCTCATCGGTAGTATCCACCGTTGCACACCTTCCCCTTTTAAAGGTCGCTGGCATGCCACCGATTTCCATCCATCCCCGTCAGGTCGGCCCCAGCAGCTTTTCTAATCGGCATTTCTTCGGATGTACCATGCCACTTCCGAAGCTGAGTCCCATTTACTCGTTTCAATCCCCAACCGCCTCGAGATGTATAGACGTTCACCTGCGGCCTGCGACGACAAACGGACCTCACCATCGACTGCCCAGCTTCCGCAACCCTAGTTCACTTCTTCCAGGGTTCTGATGATCCTTTAACTTGGCCTTCGCGCCCATGAGGAATGATCGTGCTTTTCTACCTGCCGTTTTCTACCCAGCACTTTCCTGAACGGCGGTTAAGTTCTCTCGAACTTTCCTTAATTTTTTCCTAGCTCCTCCGGAGGCAAGCGTGTTGCCGGCTACAATCTAATATCTTAGTAAACTGGAAGGCGCAGATGTCAGTAATACATCAGCATGGACGGGTACTGGCTTGTGGTTGGCTGTATGGAAGCACGATGAGTTAGCAACACCATCGGCAGTTCCACCTCCCAGTCAACAACTTTGGCCTTAGCCCCTCTTTGATGATTCCGTTGTTACAGTTGGTTGGACTGTTTGTTTTCGGGTAATATGGTGCCATCTTCAGGCGTCCGATGCCCGGCTTCTGCAAACAATTCCCAAACTATCTACTCTCAAAGAAAGGCCCCCATTCGGTTGGGATCATGTTTGGCACCTCATGGTTGGTCACAGCATGATGCACTACCGCTCTGCCGATCTTCGTCGCCCGTTGATTTGGCGCGACTGCCACCTCGACCAACCGCGACGGGTGTTCTGTCATTATCATGATATATTTATTTCCGCTGGTTGTCACCGAAAAGGGGTACGTGACATTAACAGGCGATAACTCGTTAATTTCTGAAACAGGAAAGGGTTCCATGGGTTGGGTTGCCTCCGTCGTATCCCATTGTATCAGTTTACAACGCCAACAGGATAGCCCATAATACATCACATCACTTTGCGTCCCGGGCCAGTAGGCCCTCTGCCGAAGTAGGTCTTACGTCTTGGCGCACCCTATGTGTGCTACCCCGTGACATTCGACTATCAGCTTCGGTCACAAGACGCGTGGCATCACTGGCAGCATAACTTCCAAATCGGTGGCGTTCCAGGAAATTATGTCGGCTTCA
Organism: Opisthorchis viverrini; assembly: GCF_000715545.1. Classification (NCBI taxonomy): domain Eukaryota; kingdom Metazoa; phylum Platyhelminthes; class Trematoda; order Opisthorchiida; family Opisthorchiidae; genus Opisthorchis; species Opisthorchis viverrini. Next base: position 571,177 of record NW_008751753.1, on the reverse strand, counting down.
TTCACACTCAGCCGATCAAAGTGACTCTGGAACGTTTCCAATTCCTTGTCTTCCCCTCAGCTCTCAATGACCCTTCAATCCAACAAGGCGGCTGCTATGTCCCGTGACACAGAATCCTGCCGTTGAACTTGCATCAATCTTCTGGAATTTAGTTCGATGATGAGGCTATTGACAGCACTGCTCGGGGGCCCCTATTCGGCCTCTATTCTTGACAGCCACTCAGCCAGGTGGTTCTCCTTCCCAGGCGCGTGCCAGACTGTCAACCGGAGTGCCCAGCGAGAGCGCAATCCGCGAGAACCTATGGTGGTAATTATTCACTCTAAGGGTTTGTGATTGGTTTCAAGATGAAATACTTATCCAAACGGATATGGCCTCTACTTATCCAGGGCCCAGATGATCGCTAAATATGCTTTTTCGTTGGTCGAGTACTTCTGCTCAGTATTAGTCAGGACACTACTGGCATATTCGATAAATCCATTCCCCTGCTTCGCGACTGCGCCAAAACCGCGATCACTAACGTCCGTTGCAACGGTGGACATCTCTTCGACCCTGGGCAGTTTGGAGGTCGGTTGCTTATCCTGCATCCGCACTTTGACGCGTTCAAAAGCTGCACGCGATTCCCAGGTCCATTCGAATTCTGATTTCGTCCGAGCACTTTGCTTATTGGAGCACAAATCGTGTTGAAATCTTTGACAAACTGGCTGTAATACGCAACCCGTCCAAGAAACCACCGCAGGGACCGCTTTGCATCGGCAACAGCGCGGCCCTCAATTTTTGAAGTAAGTGAACTTGTTCGTGGCCCACTTTATGTACAAACAGTGTCACCGAACTCCAAGAGGGCTGTGTCTTCGCATCATTAATCCACTTACCGGCCTCCCGAATATGCTTCAATACGGCCTTCAAGTGAACTGCGTTTTCTGACTATGAATTACTATACACGACAATATCATCTCCGTGCACGATAACATTCTCTAGTCCTTTCGTTGAACGAAACATCAATCGGCGGAATGTGAATTGTGCCCCAGACAAACAGCATCCATCAAGAGTGATACTGAGTGTTCGCAACCGTGAACGCCGTTTTCCCTCGGTCCTCCGCCTTGATAGGTAGTTGTCAGCATAGAGAACGCAAGTCAAACACCTTGAGGTGTCGGGAATGCTGGGTAGAATCGAAAATCTCCGCAACCAAAATGACAGCTTCAACCCGATTTGCGGTCAATTCATTGAAACGCCGAAAATTCACGCGAAACCTGTATTTTTCGTTCGCCTTCCTTACAAGCACAACCGGGTGGTTGTAATCACTGTTAACTTCTTCGATTATGCCATTTTTAACACCTCTTAAATTTGTTTATGGACCTTTCCCCTTGGATGGAAATCCCTCACTTTTCAGTCGGTATCCATTCACTGCTCTCACAGCCAGCACGCACGGTTTTTATTCAGCTTGGTTCCCCATCCGCCTCAGCGATACCCTCTGCTCCTGTGACAATCAAGCACAACTCCCTCTTTCCATCTATCCCGATAACGACCTGTATGGTAGCGCGGGTCACTGCGCTAATCGCCATTACCAGGGAAAAGGTAAGCAACCAAATGTTTCATCATGCAAAAGGGCATTGATTCTTCCAATGGTCAAGCATGCCATACTTGTAGCATCGGCTTGTTCTGGCGTGCCCGCGCGACTCCGTCTCGAGAGATGCAAGTTTTTCGAGAGTTGGACCGCACTTTCCTTCAGGTACTACACTGTTGAGTCTTCCCTGTTCTTCTGCTACTTAAACGTGGCCATTGGCGCCCCGGTCAAATTTCGTGCCAGATGCACCAGGTGCTCCACACTCAACTGGTCAGTCGCTCTTGCCTACCACAACTGAACTCAAGGCGCTGGCGAAATGACCAGACAGCAACTGCTGGCGCGCACTTGGTCCAGTCCCGGCAAGGCCCGACCCAGCGACCGCCGCATTCTGGCAAATAACACCGTCGGGTTACATTTTTCTTTCATCCTGACCGTTTTGAACCCCCTCGTAGCCTCCTGAGGTCGGCTGGTGTATCGAACCCTACTACAAGCGCTTCCTTCGAGGCGGCCCAATCCATCTTCCGAGGGTCTTCTGGCCTCATCAAGGGCTGCCTTCGCCCGGTCTCCGGAGAGGATCTTCAGAGCAGCCAACTTACCACTTTGGTCTCCAATCCAACAAACTCTGCAACCTCCTCGAAGTCCTCCAGGAAGGTCCGAACCTCCTCATCCTCGAAATGAACTTCATGGGATCTTCATTCTTATTCTAGTGACGGCACTAAACGAAAGGAACAACGAGTTTGCCACAGAGTTATTTATTAGAAAACACTAACTGAACAGTTACAGGCTACTGGATAGGGAAACAAAACTGTCATATGCATCTCGTTTATAAAAAATGAGTATCCGTGTTCTTCTGGAACGCGTCTTTCTGAAAGTTCATGGGTATTAATTGACTGCCATTCAAATGTAAGAGAATGCTACAAGGCGTTTCGACAGGTTCCATGATGGGTCTCACTTCCCAATAGACGCAAAGTAAGGTTATAGAAAACATATTACTCGTGTGCCTCATCAGTAGTTACTGTTACACTTGGCAGTTTAACAGGTCCCGTTTTTATTTTATGAACGCCCGTCCCAGATTCAAACCTGCATTGATGAACTATTTCTCGAGGTACTGCTGTAATCCGAATGAAATTTTCATCGCCTTTTAACAACGGCCTATCAAAACAACTACAACCAAAGAATCAACGTTGCATAAATTCAATAGATGGAGTTCAGTTGAATATTGTTTCTAGGACAAACACCGTCGTACGATAATTCAAACATGACTACTCTTAAATAGAATACTGTTTCAAAATATTTCAACATCGCTATCCTATCAGGAAGGAGGCTCAGATAGATTTGCAAACTTTAACTGGCCTGAGAAGTGATGACGCCTTAATAGAAAGTTAACAGGTCCGTGAGCTAACTTTCTGCACTGATCACATTCTGCACTCGGAAATCTTAAATACATACATGTATGCACTAATTATGCCGCCTCTTGCTTGTCAGCTAAAACAAGTCATTTCGCTGGGTCCGAGAGATTATTGGCCAGTTTCACAGATGCGCAGAATGCACGGGACGAAGGTGGCGGTTCACAACTCCTCTGCAAACAGCAAGAAAAATCATTCGGATGTTAATGCAGAAGATGGGCACATGGAATCCTCAATATCTGCATAGATTCACGTCCAAACTCAAGCTTAACCAAAGGAATCGAAGATATTTATTCATTCTCTTGCTATATTCCGATGAATGTTTATTTATATTTGTTGTGTGACAGTCTGTTTTTTGGTTTCCTATAATTTTTTCCATCCGGGTGAACTGGTTACTGCGAGGCTTAATGATCGAATTCACAGCAAAGGTCGTTTGCTTTATGCTGAATGAAAAGTAGTCATGTGCGCATAATTCTTCTGCAAAGGTTCCTGAGGTCGTCAAGAAGGCATATTTGCTATACAATATAATACTGCAGTAAGTGCGCTTATTTTAAATTCAACTGCTTTCATTCATTTCCGCTGAAGCATTGCTGTTAAAGAGCTATTTTTAGGAAGTGTAATACATTACCCGAATAGATGTGCTTAAAAGAGTTCCGATGTCGGTGTACTGGACTAATGTGGATTTTGCACGATTCCTGCACGGGAGAAAATGTGCAACCGATTGTCTTGCCTCCAAACAAATTACCAGGGTCCGTCTTTTGAACGAAGCGAGTGCGAATTTCAAGACAGCTCCATTGATTATAGATACCCCGTTGATTTGCTTGATGGCCTGTAAAACAGAACTCAGGTGGAGTTATTTAGGAATAACTTTTGAAGGAAAATGTTCGAAAAGTAATCGGAAGGTTTTGCAATCAACCTAATCGTTACCAGCAAACATCTTTGTAGAAACCCGTTGGAAACAACCAATGAATGATATCTTACTTGAGTCGTTAGACGACAGAGTCTGGGTCATTCAAGGAGGCCTCTATTTCCACTGTAATTGAGTGTTCGAAATTCGGTTTCACCCAGGTGTTTACTGAGCAAATGACAAATAAAAACTAGTAAGTCACTAATAACAAATTAATATAGTGATGAGACACTTCACCTGGATACAGCCTTGAATCAATATATCTCTTCTCTCTGTGCTGGATAATATCCAGTCGTTTCTTACAGGATAAGACAAAGGAATCTTCCCAGCGACTTCCTTCTGCCCGAAGAAGAGATCTCATGAATGTGTTGCTTTTCTGGGAGGAATATCATACCACAGCACTCCTTGCCCCACTGACGCTATTAAATCTGTGCCACGGGTTGATGCATCGCAATGACATCAACAATTGCAAGGCTGCAGTGGGCAGCTGCTACGCCACACGTTAGGATAAAACATTTCCATTTGTATTGGCCTGTGGCTTTATCGACAATGTACCAGGCGCGTTTGTTCTTTCAGAACACTGACACGGCGACTATGACGATCACATTCAATTGACAAGAGTTCTCTGAAACCAGTACTTTACGCCCTTTAGATCCCTCTACTTTGTGTCCCTGTAATGAGGTTGTTTGACTTCAGTGCACAGAGCCTAACCAAAAAACTCCTTGGCGCTTAAGGAAGCCTCTCTATCACCTGAAATCTTACATCAGTACGTCTTGGTGATTTCCGTAAAAATATTTCTCCACGACATATGCGTTGGTTCGCTATTTTGCTGCACTTGGCCTAAGTTCTTAGGGTGTTCGAATTAATGCTCTCAAGCTTGTTAAAGAAATGACCCCTGAAATCGCCTTTTAAATGTGGACCACAGGATACCGCTAACGTCAGTTGTATCAACAACTCAGAGGTTTGGAATGAGACTTTATTGGATTGAAGCGTGATGCTTTTCCGATCTACTCAGTAGAGGATCGAAGGTCTCGAAGTCCTCGAATCTTGTACCATCCATTGAGATGGATATGATTAAGTCGATCGTCCGTGGAGATGCAATAATCAAACACATTCTATGAACGAAACAGCAGTCTGGCACGGCTTTTTACGGTAAATAGAGAATTTTGGTGCAGGATGCTTCACGCAAAAAAACTTGGGAAATTGAGAACCACGCAGGCAGGGGCATGCCATAAAGCGGTCACCATGATAACGGTAGACGTTGTCACTCATCTCTGATGTTTATTGTAACGGCTAGGCCCTGGTCTATGTGCGGCGCTGAATACGAGGCCCCACCTATACAAAGTAACCTAATCCAATGGCCAACAGCGGTCTTTCATATCCATAACTATGCGCTATGCCGCTTATCTTTGCTACCTGTAGTAAACTCCAGGGCAATAACAATGCGATCCTGTAAAAATAAGGCATCAACTCTGCGTGAAAGCCTTATCAGACGGCCTGTCATACTCATTGCCGTGCTCACTGTCGTCTTACTTGGTTACTGCTAGGCTGTGTCCATGTGCGGCGTTAATCAGCCGGTAACCTTATCCAAACCAACCTTCCGCACCCGTACGTGTACGCACTTTTTCTTACCTTTGCTACTTAGTATTTATCCAAACCGGTGAATAAGAGGCCTAAACTATGCATACATACCTAATCTAATGGCAAACGACGGACCTAATACGAAGAACTGTACGCTATACAGCCTACATGGACTACTTTTCGAAACCGCTAGGCAAGTGCTTATGGGTGACGCTGATTAATAGTCCTCAGCTATGCACAACGTCCTAATCTAACGGCCCTAATCTAATCAACGATGGCCTACCATACCCATAACTTTCGCGCTCTTGCTTATGTCCGCTAGCTACAGTAAGAAACCAGGTCTGTATCCATGCGGGCTGATAAAAATGAAGCTCGAAGTATGCGTGATATCATAATAATAATAACGTTTATTCCCGACTTGTGGATGGCCCACCGTCTGGCATAATCGATCGTTTACAGTCAGAATGAAGCATGGCGGGGATTTGCGGGTAGGGGGGTTGCGCGAAAAGAGGACAATGTCATAAACGGTGGGAAGTATTCGATGAAATAATAGTAATAATAATAGGCTTCTCTCCCAGCTTGTAGGACAACGATGGCTCGTCATACTTCTAATTGAACTCGATGCCACCTGCCAAAGCTACTTATTGTAGCTGCCCGGCCCGTACATGCTCGTAGCTAACTGCAATGCCCCTACTATAGATACATAATAGCCTAATCCAACGGCCGATAGCGGCCGTTTATATCCGTACTTCGTCAACCTGCCAACCCTGTGCCTAAAAATACACAATCACATTTAACAAACCATTTTTCTGTGACAGTGTGACGTTTACCACAAAGGGAGAGGAATTTTTTATATCCAGGTAGCGAATAGTCAGCCCACTTTGAAGTTGCGCGGACGTAATTGGCGTGATTATTATCTAGGTCGTTTTGTGATTATTTCCAAATATGATACCGAAGGCAACACGTGAATAAACAAGACCTTCCAAAAAATTTCCTGCCATTTTTATACAAACAATGCGCGGAGCAAATGGCAGCCATTAGAATACGAATTTCGCGCACACAGTGAACACCGAGTTCATTTAAACAACTTCTAATAAAACTGCGGCCGCGTGTGGAAATTCAGAGCGCCCGAATATATACCATCAAATAAGGAAACGGTATGTTAAGATTCCTTCTTTCAAACAGCGGTTTCAGAGAAAGCTTGGCTGCGCGTCTGAGGCTCAGCACGTAAACATGGCAATGGATTCGGTTTTTAAGTAAAACTAACCAACCAGATCACGGGAACATGGCTGCTTCCTAGAAGCACTGACCTGCCTCCATGAATTTAGCAAAGTCTAGTTTCCTTATCGAGTGCGTGATATAATGATTTCAATTTGTCATCCACCGTTGTGTTGTGGTCCGTCATCTTCCAACTGTAACAGCAAGCGCCTGCTTAACCTGTCGCTTGGTAATCGCACTGTGAAATAAGTTTACTAAGAGGGAGGCTACCATAAAGTTTGCCACCTCACAGTTACAGATGGCTGTTACTAATGAGTTATCCTCAAAATCATTAGTCTGTCCTCCCTGGGAGCCAGTGTGCAAGGTCATAAGTTCCGTCGGTGCACCATGTGAAATCGGCCCAAAAGGCATTCGCCATTTTACGGATGATCCGACGCACCTTCTCCCGTATAACTCGCATGGACTTCCAAATGCTCTATGAGGCCTACGTCAGACCGCTCCTGGAATACGCCAACCAAGTTGTCTACTCAGGACGCACGAAAGACGTCACCTCCATTGAGCGTGACCAGCGAGCCGCCACGAGAATGGTTGCCGGCCTCAAATCCGTGGACTACGAAACGCGTCTCGCGATGCTTGATCTCTTTCCCCTGGAGTACCGTCGCCTCCGAGGGGACCTAATTCTTACTTACGCCCTGTTTGAACAAAGCTTGGCAAACAGGCTTTTTACCGTTGACCCAGCAAACACCCGGCGAGGACATAGTAAGAAAATTTTCAAGCTAAGAGCACACACATTCATCAGACAAATTTTTTTCATTTCGGGTAGTAGCTGCGTGGAATGACCTTCCTCCGACGGTTGTCCACGCTCCTTCTAGAACCCAGTTCAAGGCACTATTAGACAATTATTTATGCGAATCCTCGCGCTGGCAAGCATACTGCCCCGCGCTGAGAACATGAAGAGCAGTGCTACACCCTGTTTCACTTGTGCCTTTCAGGTGAACGACAGCCACTGACCGACAAGAACAAAAACGATTCGGGAAACTTGGGCAGAAGCCTCGATCCTGTGTATCAATCCGTGAATCCGTGACTCCGTGATTGGTTCATATTTCGACCAATCAAGCCAGGCATCCACTGGGTCCCCAGCTGGGTGGCGATATATCCCCGGTTCAGCGTGATGTTTGTTTATTTAGCGTGGCTTGCCTGCGGACATTTAGAGCATACGTTGACAGGGTTGCCAGACAAACAGGGATTTCCCTCTTGTGATCCCACTTCATAGCCGTCGCTAGACAACTTGCGCAGACGAATAACGCCTACACAGCACTTAATCTTGGATTGTGCGTGACCTCTTCAACACCAGGAGCATATTACAAAAGCGCATTGGCTCGTCTATGGAAAGTCAGATCTACTGGTAATCATTAAAACCTAGTTACAGGAGAGCCCAAACGATAAAGAAAGAAACCATCCTAGCTACAACAAATTTAGGTGTAAAAGAATGTCCACATGGGAGTGTACATCCTCATGTTAAATCTGGCATTCGCTACTTCCTAGCTGAAAGTTATCATAACGGTAGTGGACTATGTCAAGTCGACTCATCGAAATCCGCTGGGCCTGGTCGTTTCCATCCTGTCGGCGAATACATCCGTGACGGTGCTTTATAACAAGTTGCTGGAAGCTGGCGCACTACCGCAAGAGCGGAAGTACTCAGTTCTCAAACCATTTCCGGAAATTGAAGACAAGAGCCATCCTGAAAATCACCGGCCTACCCGCCTGACCCCCGTCGCCAGTCCTCAAAAAATAGTCAAGTCGATCTGTCCATTCCTCATAGGAGTGGCTACTCGAGTCCTACTCAATATGGGTTTTCTCGTAACTCGATCATGAGTCAGCAATCTACTCACCACCCCCAGATGAAGGCCATGGACGACGGACAACAAGTAGACTTTAGCAAGGCGTTTTATCGAGTGGCTCATCACGAACTAGTCAAAAGTTTGTGCGAGTACGGGGTTGGTAGAACATCCATGCTTTGGTTTCGTTCATTTTTCTTGGGACATGCTGAAAAGCTAAAGCAAACTACCACTACTTCACATTCATGGGCAAGTAGTGTTCTACAAGGAACTGTACTTGGGGCACTCCCTTTTCCCAACCACATTAACGACCTCCCAATCAGACTGAATTTCTGGAAGACAATTCAAGATCTGGATGGCCAGTAGATGTTAAAACTTCACCTACGAAGTTTTTCTGGATGGCATAATAAAGGAAAACTGCCTATCATTCCGGGGAAATCTGGATTCTTGTCTGTAGGAAGGCGCGCATCTCACCGCATTCATCTAAACGGACAGGAGTTGCGTTCGAGCACTCGTACTGTCGAGGCTTGAAAATTAATTCCTAGATACTTGGTTTTGTTGGCGCCAGATAACCGGTAGATATTGCGGCCAAACCCGACACAAGAGAGTACTCAGTACTGATGGATTGACAGGGAGATTTATTCATGGGATGTGTGGAGGGAGAAAAGCGTGTGAAAAAGAAAGAAGGGAGGTGTCAGCGGTAGCCTGTTTCCGCTTATATGCCCTCCTGTATGCAGCAAACAAGGCACAACTGATGGTATCACGCGACGGCCGATGCGGTATGACAGCTTTCAATGTTAGGAATCATGGATTGGGTGGAGGGGCGAGATGACTCAGTCGTTAGAGTGCGAATTTACTGACTGGGAAGTTCATGGTTGAAACCCGACATCTGCGTCTCGACTTTTCTTGTCTACGCTAGGACAACCTGGCAGTGTCCCAGCCCTCTTGCTTCCTTTGGGTGACATGGTAGCTAGGCACCGAAATGGTGTTACAGCTGAGTGATTATTATTTTCATGGTTTGGGTACTGCCACGGCGCCAAAACCTAGACAGAAGGACGATTAGGGTCCTCAACCAAAGTCTTTGCTCAAAAGCCTTACTGCAAGGTAGAGGAATCTGGAGGGAAGCATTAGTGCATCATTTCCCAAAGAAAGATTAGACACATTTGTTCCAAACTCCAACCTGGAGAACCAGGAGACTGTGTCGGTCAGACTTTAAAATATTGACCAGCCTTTTATGGAAAACTGTGGGTGCCGCGTGGACATCCGCTGCCAGTGTAGCTTAATCGGTCACGGAGGCACACGAACCTCTAAACCACGGTACTGTCCAATCTCTTCGTGACGAATCCTCTTTGCCGACTGCAATCCGATTGCTGCAAAGTCAAGAGGACACTGTGCCGCCGCTGAAACATCCTCGTGGAAATCGCCCGCTTATTAGAATACGCTATGATCCAGCCTTCCGTATCTCCATTGGGGATTCAATTCTTCCTTGCTTTCAGCGATAGGCACAGAGTCCCCAAAGATCATTTCAATTATTTTGTGCGACCGGTCCCTATGAACCGCTCTGGGTGGAACCATCAATAATCAAACTGACATAACTATCTCTATTAAAGAACGATTACTTGACTGTTGGATCGAGCACTTTGAACAATAGTTCTGTATACTTTCATACCAGCAGGTGTGTGAAAATATACGGACAGCTCTCCAAAGGGCCTTTGCTGTTCGGGAGCGTTCAGGTCTTTTAGTATGGAGTTCTGGGGAACTTTCGTAAGACATTTAACTATCAGCAGCATATTAAAATGCTTTGGAAAACCCAGATGTTCAGTTATTTTTCGTTTTCGGACCACTTTTGAGTATATAGAGAATGCCCCAGATGTCCATGAGCGTGATCCGGGTCTTTACTTCACATGATTCGTGGCCTGTGAGTGTATATGGGCAGTTCTGTAAAAGCTTGTCCGCGAAAAAGCACCCGCTAAAGATAGTCAACCTCTCCGCCCTGGCCTCAACGAAATAATTAGGCGAACATTGGAGGACTTCTGCTATTCAAATCATTGATTGTGGCAGCCGTGTTGGAGTATGCAGATGAGGTCCTCCCAATATCCAAAAATGACCGGGAAGCCTTTGCGCTACCAGGTTAACTAAGCACCACCGTTTCATCCTTCTGTGTTCATCTACAATATATAAATTCATGCTTTAGAACGTGCAGTCCTCGAGCCTGCCCTTTGTGGTTCCTATGGAAATACGACTGCGGAGGTCTGCACGATTCTCGAAGGCGGCATCCACGCCTACCGTTTCGGGTCACTGTTGGCGTCAGGGTTACATAATCAAGTCTAAGAGGTAGCGTATACCAGAGTGCGCTGCTTTATTTTCGGGAGACCTATGCTTATCCCTTGCTTGACATAAACTTGCAGATAATCAGAAGCGTTTTCGTGTTTTTCCCACCAATGTCCCAAAATAGTTTTTGCTGTTTACTAGCACCAACGAGTTCACAACAAGGTGCTTAGGGATCGCGTCTTTGGTTATGCAGCAGGTACTAGCAGGCACGACACTTGACGAACGGACACAGCTCTCAGTGGATGAAGTAGTTGAAGGCATAAGGGTTCGCATTCATATCACACGTTTGAACAGTCCTCTTCCTTTCCTGGTACAGTTATTCTGGTGAGTCCACACCAAACGGGATGCACTGGACTCGAGTTCTACTCTTATTAGAACTTGTCAGCAGTACTGACCAGGACCTCCTGACGCGTGAGTCAATCGATCGACACAACGAGGATCGGTACTGTTTTGTTCGAGGCATCTGGCACCCCAGTCACATCGCTCAAGTCTGAGCACGATCACTTGCTCAGACAGGATAATTCAGGTGCATTCAAAATGCACTGATGGAGTATTCGGAACACGCTCGCCTCGCCTGTCAGATCTCCATTTCAACCCGGACACGACCAACAGTATATACTCCTTGTGAGTCCCAATAAGGATGAAACCGTAGTCCGGTGCTTCCCCCTTTGGTACGGACCCACCAGATTAATTGAACCAGGACAGTAGAAGGACTGTTCAACCATGTGGTGTGAATTGTACGAATTCCGCAATCATTTTGGTTTGAACTCTGATTATTTTGTTTTTGCTTTGGTCTTTTACTCGCAAGAACATCATCGACAGCATGACATCACTGTTCAACATCGATGCTTCGCTGCCTTAAGAACAGGGACCCAAACTGTTACGAAGGGACCTGTTCTCACTGGAGACGCTTCTAGATACCCGGAATTTCCTATTTCCGTTCAATCGGTTTGTCTACCGATTTTCCATCTGGAATATAAATCGGGTAACACTCTAGACACCTCAAACTCCGAAGCGGATTTTAACTGGCCCGAACGGCACGGGTCTGACGAGTTATCGAATGCACATTGCTTCAGTTACCAACCTGTGCCAGTTACCAACCGCTTTTCTCACCTTGTTCTATTTCGTCTTCAGGTTGGATAGTCTTGGTTGACCGTTCACCTAAAATGAACGCTGTAAGGTTCATAAGAACCGTCAACCGTTTCATTCAGTTCCGTCCTCTTATCGGAAACAACTTCAAGGACCGCTTTTACTCTACTAAGATTAGTTCATTCGAAGAAGCGAAGGCAGCAGTAAACACTCTAAAGAACGACCCGGGTACGGAGGTCAAATTGCAATTATATGCCCTCTTCAAACAAGTCAGTTTTTGTTGTCACTGTCAACTTTATTTCAGGCAACCCTTGGGGATTGCACTGACGATAAACCCGGTGCACTAAATTTCGTCCAGAAGGCAAAATGGCAAGCGTGGTCTGCCCTCAAGTCTATGTCGAAGGTAAGTGCACCGTCGTGTTTCCTCAGTATTTTATGCGGTTTCGGTTCCCAACTTTGCCGTACACCTACACTAATGAAAGATACTGAGAGTATCGCTGCTCCTCTCTTACCGACAAACAGCACCTGATAGTGAAAATTTTATTCACAGTTGCATGCGTCTTTATGTTCCTTGTCACTATCGAACTCGATAGTTACCATACTTTCATGCAACCGTGGTCCCTGTGATAACACCGAGATGAGCAACCATCAATGTTCCGCTGTGTGTTTTGTTTTCACGTCGCTCAATTTTTACATGGACTTCGTCTTAGACGAAACTTTTTGGATACCTTTGAAACGTGAGACCGCCCATTTGTTTCATTACCCTTCCTAGATGTTTAGTTTTCATGACGCTTTTAAGTTCGTAGACGGGAACACATCAGTGAATTGGTCACTTTTTATCTACCAAGACATCGCACGCTTGATTGAGTGCGCATCCGAGGAGCAGTCACTTGTAAGGATCAACTGCCGCGGCCCAGTCTGGACACAACGGACGTTCATTATAAATGATTCAGGAGGGCTTTAGAGAAGTGTAAGGATGCTTAAAGCAGGACTCTAGTCTAAGTGTTCGTGATTGAATTTCAAGATTCGACCTCGCGTGTTATTCTACAGCAGCTGATGTCTAGTCATAGGATTTGGCTAGGGCACGACAATACGATTGTTAGGGAAATCTCGAATGCTTGAGCTTTCCATTGGTTCATAATAAAGAAACTGAACTTTGCAGTGGAGCGACAGTTTACGTGCCCTGGCGACCTCCCGAGTTATACCCATGCACACCTCCTGGAGAGACTGCACCTTACCGTGGTGTGACGGTTTGCGCACCTCATCGATCCATTGAGCTATACTGGGGGAGGTGTCCCCGTGACACTCAGAGTCTCTGCTGTCAGGTTAGTCAATGGTTAGAGGTCCGACAAACAGTTTCCTGGTCCTCCAGGTTGGGGGTCGGAACATGTGGCGGTTGTTCCGTAGAAACAGTAATGCATTTGCATCTCCCGCTAAACACCACTGCCTTGTGGTTAGGCTTTTAAGCCAAAGGCTTTGGCTGAGGACCCCAATCGTCCTCCTATCTAGGTATGGGTGCCCTGACAGTATCCCAGACCACGTACAACCGTGAACTGCACATATACAAATAAACCCATGCCATATCGGCCAGCGCGTGGTGCCACCATCCTTATTTGCTGCATACAGCAGGGCGGGTAAGCGAAAACAGGCTACTGCTGATGCCTCCCTTATTTCTCTTTCACACACCTTTTCTTCCCCCTCTCCCCCCATTAATTACCCTCCTTCTGTACACCCAGCACTTAGGACTGATAACCCCATTCGCCTCGCATCGGTTTTGCTTGCAACATCTGCTTGTCCAATGGCACCGACATCGTCAGGTGTCTTCAGATCAATCTTCAAGCCCCGACACCCAGTCTATCTGGCCGCCTTTAATGGGAGCACTCTGAAGCAAGCGGGACAACAAGTTGCTCGGGCTCTCACATTGGACTCGCTCGCTATTGATGTGTGCTGCATCTCAGAAACAAGAATTCATGATGCAAGCACAGTCATTGAGCTAAACGCCCCATCAGTCTCCGCCCGTTTCCGGCTATGCACCTATGGTGATCCAGAGGCTGCTGTGCTAGGTGTGCGGGGGTTGATGTCATCCAAAGTCAGCGAGCGGACGCATCCTTGCTTGACTGGATACCTGTTGATAGTCGCCTCTGTGCGGTTCGTCTGGCAACGTCTGTGAAGGAGTCTCACAAGCGGGAAGTTGATAGATGTCTGTCTATCATGCCTGCCTACGCCCCAACCGACTCTAGCTCCGACGCCATCAGAGGCAGTTTTTACGACGTCCTGAATACCCTACTGCGGCGAGCTAAAAGCTCAGACGTGGTGGTTGCCGGAGATTCAAATTCACAAGTAAGCAGGCTCAGCGTATCTGAGACTCAATTAGTGGGTCGAAATGGATTGGACTCGGTATGTACAGACAACGCAGGACGATTGCTTCAGCTGTGTGCTGATCGCAGGCTGTTTTTATACAGTACTAACTTCCGAAATAGCGGAAGTCGTCTGGCCGGCCTCCAACCGCAGGTCGGCCGCACATTCAAATCGACCACATTGCCATCAGTTCATCATCATCATCAAAGACAGCAACATCAGTCTTGGAACTGATGCTTCACTGCCGCACCGCCATCACTTACCGATGACGCGAATTAATAACTGACTACCGGTCGTTTCGGAGTACATTTATGAACTCTAACCACGCGCTCGTCCTGACTCGCTTCTCCTTACATATTCCGGGGCCGCATAGGGTGCGGACGAATTGCTTGGCAACTAGGAGACTGGCAGATCCGGATGGTAGACGAATTTACCAGAACCATCTTCTAGATTCCTTTCGGAATGCTCCCTCATCAGATGGGGACTCATACTGGGACGTGATTGCCACATCTTTGCATCGTGCTGGGAATCTTGTTTGTGGCATGGCACCATCAGGCTCTCTCGAGCACTGGATATCAGACCGAACGGTCGCACTGCTTAAATCTCGGAAAGTTATCCCAGCCGGAACATAACCTGATGCGACGAATTATCAGACGTCAAGTGAAGAGGATCGTGCAAGCCGACCGTGAATTGCGGTGGACACAGAAAGCCAAGGAAACGGAAGAGGCCCAGAAAGCCGGTAATATCCGAAGCTTATTCCAGTTGGCACGTGCGACCGGGCCATGGAAACACACGTGAGTGAAACCATCAAAGATCGGAAGGAGGTGACCATCTCGAATAAACAAGGATGCCTCGACCGTTGGGCTGAATTTTTCGGAGGTTTATGACAGCATATGTCCCCTCAAGCGCCACCGACTTCCTGGTCCGGATGACCTCCCACCCGCGTTGTTCAAAGATGGGGGTAGAGTCCTCAGTCAGCGCTTGTCTGATCTGTTTGCCTGCGTTTGGGAAAAGGGATCTGTTCCAGACAACTGGGGAGAGTCGGGATAGTGCCCATTTCCAAAAAAGGAGCTTGTAGTGAGTGTGACAACCACAGGGGGATCAGCTTGACCCGTCGTAACGAGACTGTTGGCGTCACTTGTGCTTCGTCGCCTTATGGTGGCTCGTGTAACACTGATCCGAGAGCAGCAAACGGGATTCCGATCTGGTAGGGGTTGCGTTGACTGAATCTTCGTCAGGTGCTAGAACAACATATAAGCGTACGTATGAGCGACCCACAATCCTAGTTTTCATGGATTTCCAAGGCGCTTCTGACTCGGTTGACCGGTCTGTTCTGCTTGACTTGCTCCCTACCGAGGATTGCCCCGGAAGTTCGTGAACATGATGGTCTCTTTATATTCCCAGACTTCCGAACGTGTGAGAGTGCACGGCGAGCTTTCCAAAAGCTTCCGTACACAAAGTAGTGTCCGTCAAGGTTTCCAACTCTCCCCATTCCTGTTCAACTTTCTGATCGATGAAATTATGAGACGAACGCTAGAAGATCTCCAAAACCCCGGTTTTCAAATAGTCTGTGTCGATCGGGAATATGCAGAAGACATCGTTATCATCTTCAAAGAGAAGGCGCAAGTTTTCTTGGATAAACTGACCAAGGTCATCCCGTCCTTTTGGTATGCACTTTGCACCCACAAAGTGTAAGGTCATGCTCGTGGACATGTAGTCACTAAACACGCCACTTACAATCCAGAGAAAAGCACTCGATATTGTTGAGCGTTTTACGTATCTTGGAAGTTGTATTAGTTGCGACTGTAGTGTGACGGATTAAGTCAGTGTACGAATCTGTAAGGCTGGGGTCGTGCTTGCTAATTTGATACACTCATTGCGTCAAAGTGATGTATCCCTGACTCTCAAGGGACGTGTGTATCCATTCACAGTGCTGGGTGTTTTGTTGTATAGCTGTGAGACTTGGCCTGTCCGGGCAGCGGAACTGAGACGTCTTCAGGTGTTCGACAATCGTTGTCTCGGAACCATGGTCCGTGGGGGTTGGTATCAGCGTGTCCATAATGGGACTTTCATGGATTCCAAGGCGCTTCTGACTCGGTTGACCGGTCTGTTCTGCTTGACTTGCTCCCTACCGAGGATTGCCCCGGAAGTTCGTGAACATGATGGTCTCTTTATATTCCCAGACTTCCGAACGTGTGAGAGTGCACGGCGAGCTTTCCAAAAGCTTCCGTACACAAAGTAGTGTCCGTCAAGGTTTCCAACTCTCCCCATTCCTGTTCAACTTTCTGATCGATGAAATTATGAGACGAACGCTAGAAGATCTCCAAAACCCCGGTTTTCAAATAGTCTGTGTCGATCGGGAATATGCAGAAGACATCGTTATCATCTTCAAAGAGAAGGCGCAAGTTTTCTTGGATAAACTGACCAAGGTCATCCCGTCCTTTTGGTATGCACTTTGCACCCACAAAGTGTAAGGTCATGCTCGTGGACATGTAGTCACTAAACACGCCACTTACAATCCAGAGAAAAGCACTCGATATTGTTGAGCGTTTTACGTATCTTGGAAGTTGTATTAGTTGCGACTGTAGTGTGACGGATTAAGTCAGTGTACGAATCTGTAAGGCTGGGGTCGTGCTTGCTAATTTGATACACTCATTGCGTCAAAGTGATGTATCCCTGACTCTCAAGGGACGTGTGTATCCATCCACAGTGCTGGGTGTTTTGTTGTATAGCTGTGAGACTTGGCCTGTCCGGGCAGCGGAACTGAGACGTCTTCAGGTGTTCGACAATCGTTGTCTCGGAACCATGGTCCGTGGGGGTTGGTATCAGCGTGTCCATAATGGGACAGTTAGAATGCGCGTTTTCGGTTGTGCAACAAGTACTTCCATTGAAGAATGTGTCTAGCACCAGAAGCTCCGTTGGTTGGAACATGTGTTGCATATGCCTAGTCATCGTTTGCTGGAGAGAATGCTGTTTTACACGCCCAATTTAGAGTGGCGGAAGCAGAGAAGTGGCCAACCCTTGACATGGCAGATGTGTATGAAATAAATCACGAAACGTTTGGATGCTGTCGGTGCTACTAGCCTTCCAAGATGGGAACCGCGTGATCCTCACTGCGTCTGGCTGGAGACGCTGCAAGATACGGCTACCAACCGATGTCAGTGGCGTTCTTGTTGTCAGTTTCTATCCAGATTGCCTGAATAAGCGTTTGGAGGTGCAGGCACCTCGGAATGATTGCAGTAGGCCAATACTAAGTTCCTTGCCTTTATTCTTTTCTTCACAACAATGTTTTCAATCAAATCGTGGTTGCACCGCAGCAAAGCATCGGTGTTGAACACTGATATCATGCTGTCGATGATGATCATGATCATGATCATGATCATGATGAGCTTTCCATCTGGAAAACCGTGCATCGAATTCCAGTGGTTCCAACTGTTACAGTTTCGGTCACCGTAGATAAGAAGAATGAGTTAATGAGAGCCACGTGTTATAGGCGATGACCCAATAAGCTTGCTGACTTCGAATGGCTCTGTTTTTGGGGTGTGGCGGGGATGGGCAGTTACGCAGTGAAAGCGATAGCTTTGATACAAGACCATGATTGGCTTGCCTTGTCTCGCAGTTCCCATTCACGAAGACAGCAGTTACCAACGCGACTCACCGTCGTCATGTGGCGAGACGGCTCAGTAGTTAGAGCGTCAATTTACTGGCCGGAAGATCCGTGTTTCGAACTCGACCTCTGCCTCTCGACTTTTCTCGCCTGGGCTTGGGCAACCTGGCAGTATCCCAGCCATCGTGCTTCTTTTTCGTTGTATGGCAGTTAGGCACCGAAATGGTGCTACACTTGAACGATTTTTATCACCATCTTTGTCAGAGACTGCAATATCAGTATGGACGTCTCTGCTTCACCGCCACACAACCACGAAGTTTATCTAATAATTAAACCTTCGAATGAAAACCAAAGGGTGATGAAAGGAGGGCACCTGGTGTAAAAACATTACTTTCCCAGCTTAATATTTGACCGGAACACTCCAAGCTCGCGTTCCTGTCAAAGCGACCACGAAAGGTGCACAACGTGCATTAACACCCAGAACCAGGTAGAAAACACTTGTGTGGCGCCTTGTTTATAAGCTGTACGCGGTGACATTTTGGAAATTCTGATGCTTCCTGGATGCGCCATTGGCTACCAGCATTCGATGGATAACGGGTCGTGGTTAGCTGTTAGATCCAGAGCTCACTTTGACGCTGGAACTGCAGGCGGTTCAATCTTTGGCCATTCGCCTGCGAGATGAGCTTCTTGACCGTAGGAGCGCTTAACTGCGGGCGGTAAAGTGGTATCGATGTGGAATCTTGCGGAACACCTGGTACTGAGTTGTTTACACCTCCATGCGTTCAACCGGACAATCTGGGTAGACTGACAGCACGAACGCTACTAATGTCCATCAGCCGCCACTTTTACAATGCCTGTAGGCAAGCGCAAGAGAAGTCACGGGGACCCTATTTTGGAATGCGGACCGTACCAACAATAAGGAACAACTCTTCGTAACCTTTGTCACACCCCTTTGCCAAGTCACACTGTCGACCTCGCGGTTCGCGCCATTCCGAAGAGGGCAGAGAGAACAACACTGTTCTCAGTAGACGGTGGTTCGGCATGCATAGCACATGGCCGAGCCACCGTAGTTTATGGTGCTTGATGTTCCTGGTAACTGAAGCACCCGTCCCACGATCAAATATCCGTTTTCTAATCACCTCGTTACTAATTCGTACCCGCCATCCAACACCAGCAACGCTTCTCAGGGCTGATTAGTCAAAAACCTGAAGACGCCTCAAATCATCCGTCCACAGATGTCTGGCAACAGTGACGCCTCTACTGAAGCCTGGTGCACGCGATCCCTGATACTCCATGTTATGCAGCTTTAACGCTTTAACGACGCAAGTTTGCAAACTAGACCTAGATATTCGTTCACTAACTTCATCAGACAGTTCCGCCGGAACGGAGATATGTAAAATTCTTCACGACCTCTAGTGATTCTCTTTGAATTGTAAGGGATACTTTCAAAGGCTGCACGCTCTGAAGCATTAATTTCCACTTTGATGATGAAAGACGCATGCCGAAAGATGGCATGACGGTGGTCAGTTCATTCAACAGGCTTTGCATTTCCTCTTCAAAGATGAGAACGATGATGTCTTCGTTCATCAGATCGTCCGGGTTTTAGTGATTTGAGCACCTCTGTTTTGAAGACCTTCCAGCATCCGCCTCATTATTTCACCAATGACGAAGTTGAACAGGAACGGAAAGAGGGGACGTCCTTAGCGGCCATCGTTGTCATTCTATAGAGAAGCTTTTGGGGTGCTCGCTACACACTCACAAGCCCGGAATTATGTTAATATAATTGTAGTAGTAATCGTTCAGTTGTAACGCACTTGGTGTCTAGCTGAAATGCCAACCAAAGGAAGCAAGAGAGCCGAGGTAAGGCCAGGTTGCCCAAAGGAGCTGTCGGGATGCTGGGGCTGGATTCGAACGGTGTGAATGTAAGGACCGGATTATGTTTGCAAACCTTTGGGGCATACCCTGTTGACCCAATGTAGCTGACACCACTGGCCGATTGAGATCCAGTGTTTGGATAAGGTTGGCTTGTTTGTTCCGGCCGCGTGTAGCGCTTTGGATATCCGTTCCCAGTGGCCGTTACCATCCAGCGTTGAACCATTCATCAGGCATCCGAGGAGCCGGTTATAGCAGACTCGTTTGATCTCTCGATCTACTAGCTTTTCAATGGCTAAGCCAGCTGTGTGTGTCTTTTGTAGACCTGGAAATGGCAATGCAATGCAACACCGGTCAAATGCATAGCCGGAGTTCACGCCAGATTCAAGAAGGAATGGCATGCAGTTATCGACCCTCAGCACCAGTAACCGACGGCGATTTGGTCTGTGTGAATTGGGGACTGGTTCGTTGGTGGCCACTTGTTCAAGTGGCTTCCGCTGTTCCGAAAATTCGTACTCCAACAGAGTAGCCAGTGATCTGCACACATCCCAAGCAGACGATCATTGTCCGTGCTCATCGTGTCCAATCCATGATGACCATCCAATCGGATCTGGGCCGCGCTAAATTCACATACCTGAGCATTGATGTCACCGGCAACAATAACGATGTCTGAGCTCCCAGCCTGTTGTGAAAGAGCACTTAGAGCATCATACAAACTGTTTGGCAGATTCAAAGCTACCGTCAGTTCGAGTGTAAGGAGACAATAAACAGGTTGCGGTGGACCGCACTTTCTCGAGATTATTCCACAGGCTTTACCAAACGAACCGCTCAGAGTTAACCATAAAAGAGTATCCAATCAAACAGAGCTTTCGCTGGATTGCTCAATACAGTGTGCACACGGACATACGCAGTTGCAGCCGTCTCCGCATCACCAGAGGTTTGCAGCCGAAAACTGGAAGTGATCGATGGGGCAGTTAGTTCACTCACAATACTTGTGTCCTGTATCCTTGTTTCTGATAGACAGCGCCCAAGTAAAGCGGTATTTGTTGTATGCAATGCCGTCTTATTCTCGCGCTCAGTCGGGACTTGGACTCCATTCATAACAATTTACTTGTCTAAGAATAAGCGTACATAAGTTGGAACTAGAGGCGAATAAGGTTAATACGAAGCGACAATTTGAACACAAAGGACAGTCATGACAACACATCGATCTACATGGAACCTAGCATACAAACAAGAACCACTTGTGGTCCTTCTATTTTCAGTGTGTGAACATTAGAGACAGCTAAGTAGACCGGCTTCTGGGGTTTGAAAACCGACTTCGATGTGCTTAGGGCTGTTACTAAAGTCGGACGTGCAGAAGCCGCAGCTCGGTATGATTCACAGTGAACAAAGTGGCCAGTCCTAGTGCTGTGATCTGTCGAGAGGGTATTCAAATTAGAATGAAGTAGGTTGGGAGACTGAGTACATGAAAATGGAAGAAGGGAAACAACTAGTTTGTCTTGCAAGGGCCTTCATGCTTCGTTGTCAGATCATGGACTGACCACGCCCGGGTGGCCTCCATCCGATTCAAGGCTGGGCGGGGAGGGCTCCACTAGGCAAACGGTCCTCTGGTACTACAACGGCGTAACCTGTGGAGTGTGACCATCTGATACGTCGAAATCCATCTGGCTTAACTCAGCATTGCTGACCTGGTATTCCCACCAGATTTGCTCACTGCCAAGCCGATTGCATGTCTGTGCCACAGATGTCTGAGGTTAGCGATTGCCACCCTGACTTCCCCACCTCGACAGTCCGCCTGGAACTTTGCCTCCACACAGATAGGCGAACTTTACTACCACATCGATCGGTTCACCAACAACCATGACGTTTGGGTTCGATCCCACCAACTATTGTATCAGCACTTTACAATTTATAGGTGCAGCAGAATTATTCAGGTTAATTGAAATGGTTTACATTCCTGAAGGGTCATATCCAGGGAGAGCAATATCAGCAGCGTACTCAAAGTGAGTGAACGAGCGCTCCGAGAGTATTTTGCCACCCTCTGAGATAGGAGTGTGATGATAGTAAGATGTTTCTTCCGAGTTACTTGTATGTTCATATTCATCGAAGCAGCGATACTGCCTTCCCCCAGCGAAGGACAAACTAGAGAAGATTGGCTGTAGGGACCGCACGCAGAGACCGTTCGACGGTTGATCGCGACCGCAGGCGCATCATTCAATGTAGTCGAAATACTTAAAAAACGACTTAAGCCTGACTGTCAGGGGTAGACTGTCCAGTCTGTTGTGCTTTGTGAATCGCTGCTGCATCTGCAAGGTCTTCGAAGGCTCTCTGTGCTTGACCATAGGTGCCTCCGAAGCGTTGAGCGATTCTGGTAGGAACAC
This sequence comes from Opisthorchis viverrini, assembly GCF_000715545.1. NCBI lineage: Eukaryota > Metazoa > Platyhelminthes > Trematoda > Opisthorchiida > Opisthorchiidae > Opisthorchis > Opisthorchis viverrini. The sequence goes on along the minus strand of NW_008751753.1, from coordinate 549,025 downwards.
TAGGTCAGCAGTGCTCAGGTAAGCCAGATGTATTTCAGGAAAGTGCACTCATTCTCAATGGTTCATCTGGTTGAGTAGTGACGAGTAGGACTACTGACGATTTACTTAAGTCTGGCTTTCTGATGGAACGCCGCCGTTCCTGATTTATTCTCAGTCAGTTGTTTTGTAAATTAAACGGTTTCGAACCATACATTGGTAGCTTATTTTATTAAAGTATCACACTGTTACTGGTCCAATAAGTGGATCCCTGTTGCTCTCCATTATGTATGTTTTGTCTGAAAGATCCCACTGGTTCGCCTGATTCCCGAAGTGTACGGCCTGCGTTTTCAGCCCCGGTTTGCAACCAAATGGATGTTCGATGATATTGTGCCTAATTTGTAGCTCTCCCTCTTCCTCTATCTTCCACTTTTCTGTTTCTTCGATCTTACAGGAAGAAGCCGCGTCCAAGTATATTTCCATAATCTCGGAGCTGGTGGACAAAGAGAAACCAAACGTGGAGCCCACTACCACCCATCAGGCGCAAGCTCCTGGGCTTGAGAGTACGGTCAGCGAAAACGGAATTCTACAAATCTGTCTCAATCGACCGGAGAAGAAGAATGCAATTACTAGAGAGGTATTAAAAGCCGACAAATGTACAGGTTTCTTGTACATACTGTTTTTTGCACTATTTTCCATGACTGGACACCGTTTAGTTCCGGTCAGAACCTCAATTAAGCGTTGCATAGCACCAGTCATAATAACGCTTTGCCTACTGACTGACTTCTTCCAGTACCCGCAAGCGTTGGGATTTTTTACACTAGGCTCAAATAACAAAACAAAGCATGGGTATCTCGCGGCAATTCGAACTTGTTCTACGCATGAATGTGGGGATTCCTGATCAATGGAAGAAGTTCCCCGCTGTGAATTTCTTGTTAGGCAGTTTGTCACGAAAAAAACTTCGAAAATCTGTAGAAGTACCAATGCGTTTCTAGGAAATATCGTAAAAAGTGATCGCAAAGTTCTCGCCGATGAGAGAGTTCTCTCCAAAAGACCACCCCCAGCAAGGCTCTCTTTTGCTATCTTGTGGATACAACACAACTCACCTACTGTCACTCCTGGTGCCACCAGCCTTACTGAGCCTACCCATAATAATCCGACAGTGGATGAATACCACCCTAATGCTATTGGGCTTGGTGTCCTGTGATCATATTCATGCAGCAGACTCCAGGAGCCACAGGCAATCGGATCCGGTATCCTGAAACGTCGTTTATTATCCGTCGACCTTCTCAGCAGCAACCCTGCAGGTGTGTAGGCTATGTCGTGCACCCTGTTCACCATTGATTGAACGAGAGACAGTTTTTCATTTGTTTCGCAAACCTGGCCTTCGGAATCATCCATATTCATACCTCATCCAGTCGCTATCGCGCCACCAAAAGTCCGTATTACCGATCAGAAAACTCACTTTTCAAAGTATTAAATGCGGGTGATGGAACTTGGCGACAAGCAGCAAGACTGTGAGATTACACTGGGCCCCAGTAGCAGCCTGTAGTGAAATCTGACCCCCTCTCTTGCAAGTCATCATGCAGAAAGGTGGACTAAATCCTCAGTTCTATGTGACTTCTGAATGACTTCTTAGTCCCGTAACTAAGGATATCCTTGTGTTCTGCTTTTTTATGATTCCTTTCGAACAGTGAAGCCAATCGAACATAACTGTCCATTCCTTACTGAAGTACGCGTCGTACAACTCTGATCGTAGTATTAAAATGAGTCCCTTTTCATATTGGTTTAAGCTGTTTGATTGGCTGTCCTCTGGTTTATCGTCACGCAGAAGTTACCAATAATGATAAACTTCTCAGCTCTCAATCCAATGGTATTTGGGTTGGTTTTCATCTCGTAACCATGTTTACTGATGAGTCGGGTTTCATGAAAAATTGGATGAGACTAGCCCGACAGGCATTTTCGAACGCTTGACTTTCCGGAGTGACCGATCGTTAAATCAAAGCCTACCTTGTAACCGATCTGAAGGTTAAGTTATGTACTCATACCGAGGATGATCAAGCAAGACTTAGCGTTCATGAACCAGATCGAGCTTCGCCTAGAAGGATGTCATTCGACGGAATGATCCATTCTATGTTTACCGGTGCTGTTCCCGGGTGCTACAACTGCTACACTTGTCACCTACAGATATAACTCAAGAACTTTGTGGGAAGTCTTGCGGCCTCCTCATAGCTCAACGTTGATGGTTCTTCCTGAGGTTAAAAACAACCTGGATGTGATGCGTGGTCCTTTCGAGATGAAATCACGTCCCAGAATGAGCTAAATGCCGTTTGTTACTTGGTGTTTGAAGAATCGCTAGATACACTTATGTATAGATGTATGACATACTGTTATATCTTATTGATTCGTCAATCTGTCGTATCTGACGCTGACCGCGCTCCAGTGCCTAGTGCCGGAAAAAGACTTACCGAAGAGAACACAACAGCTTTATTCCGAATAAGCGAGCGCGAGAGCGTGAGTGTGAAAATACAACGGCATCAAGCTTTTTTATTGGAGGGATACTGTTTCAACTTGGTCCAACGCTGACTGACTGTCTGGCGGTGATGCGCTGCATGTTGAGGGGGCGCTGTCTGTCTGGTCAGCTTCTAGTGGAGCTGAGGGTCTCAGTACATTTTAGGGCATTTAGTGATTACTTTCAGGAACCAGATCTTCCTAATACATAATTAGGCTATTCTTTGGTAGTAAGATCGGTGTTCCTGTTCATTTGACTGAACACATCGTGTTACAATCTTGGAACTTTCACTGTGAGACGCTTTTAATGATGCTTGATTTTAGCAGAAGCATTTTTTCTGAAACGGCAACTGAATGCAGATTTTCTCCCTAAGAACTTAAGCAATATCCAGGCGGGTATCCCGATGCATTTCGAGCCTCAGAAATAGTTTATGTGACTTCCCAGAATTTGATCTCGTTATATACTGTATTAATCTTGTGCTTTGTTCTTGTTAACTGATACCTGAGTTATTGGTTTGGTCACAAGGGATGGTTGATAAGTCCGTTTATCAGCTGACAACCCCACTCATGAGGAGTGGCTTCTTTTTTAATTGCAGTCTTCACAATCTGTTCTCTACCTCGGACATGAGTTTCTTCATCTCTTTAGATGTATGAACGCTGGACGGAATTACTGAATGACGCGGCAGTCAACCCGGACATCAAAGTCGTTGCTGTTACTGGTGAGCACTAGTCCTGATTTAAATGTCTGCTCTCCATTCGGTCAACTGTCATAATTTACTTTTATTAGGCTTGCTCAATTGTCAATCAGAAGACTCATCGTGATGGTAGCCCTTTTCGCTGGAGCTAAAATCAGTATCAAGTTTGGTTGTAGAATTGAATCAGCAGTACGAAGCACAATAAGTCCTCGTGTAGATCGGCAATCTTCAGACTGTCCAACGATCTATTTCGTCTGAGTCTACTTTGGACGACTTCGCGTATTGTCATGCTCGGCTCAAGGTTAAACTTATGTAAACAGTAGATACAACGGTTAGTTTGTCATCCTCATTGTTCATATACGACGAATATGGTCTGGCAGGAATTTTCCGATCTATCATAGTGGCAAATTTCACGAGTTGAATTCGTTCTGCCGAGATATTCGATGTACTTTTCTGGACTTAGTTCTAGTTCTAGTTAGTGGTAACCCTTTTTCCCAAAAGCAGTTGTGAGTGGTGCTTTTTCTCACACAGATGCTATCGCCTCGTGAATCCACCGCAGCTTCAAACTCTCGTTGGTCTGTGTTCAACCATATCAGCAACAGCAGCGTTATCGTCAACAACAGTACACCCTTAGGTGTCACTTGCGCTCAAGTGCCACACAAATCATGAAAGTGTTCAAAGGTTGTTGTCAGCGTAGCTACTATTGACCACTATTCAGTCGACTGATAGGCTAAGAAGCTGATTTCTGTTTACTTGGTTTCAAGACTCCTCGGGGGGGGGGGGGGGGGTGAACCCAGCCCTCGTGCTTCCTCCGGGTGGCATGGCAGTTAGGCACCGGCAGCTGAATGATTTTTTACCACAAAAACGCAATGTGATGATACATTTCTCCCCTCTTCAAAAATAACTTACAGGCACTTATTGGAGATGATCTTTTCTTGAAGGAACTATCAGCTGAAGTCGCTGTTATCCACTAGGAGATAACACTAGCGAGAAAATCTGAAATGTCAACATTGCCATCAGCTGTAAAAACCTCGTACTTGCCGTACAGTTGTTCCATCTGCCACATTTTCGTTCGCCGATGATTTTTGGAAGTGGGATATGCACTGGAAGCGGTAACTTATATAATAAATTCGTAAGTACAGGGGTATCAATGGACTTTTGTTGTAGCGTGGGTGGCCGTCTATGGATTACGCCTGCACCGAGCCTGCCAGACCACGCGATAAGGAGAAGACAGGGAACTCGGGACACGGCTGTATTGTCAAGACAAAACGTACAGGGCTTCTGCACCTATATATAGGATGACTAAATGGCCAAATGTGATCGTTCACTTGTTTCGTTCTGCGCAACCAATGGCTGTGTTGCGGTCGATTTCAGCCCCACTCCACTGGTCATCTGTTGCTAAGCCGTGTTTGGTGTACTTGCCAACGCACCTGCTCTCCGGACGTGTGGTATCGATGGTGAACTTGGTGATGCGTCACTCTCTGCACATGTACTTTTTCCATGTCTCGGCCCGTCCTGACAACTTTCCATTAGCGAGATCGAGAGAGGGCTATGCATTGACGACAACAGCTTAGATGCATGAGCGCCACTGGCATGCGTAGGTCATCTGACTCTCCTAACCATAAATGCCTCCCAATTCCGAGGATTGGCAACTATCAAGAGAATTTTCACTGCACAACTATGTCGTCCTATGTAGGTTTGTGAGGTTTAATCCCTCCCTCTTTCTCGTTAAACGGCACTCTAAAATAGTTCCTTAGTTGATCCCGTCAAATTTAATTTGGTTTTCACTGATTAAGGGGTAGCACTATTGAGCGCTTATTTCAGACATTTAACTGTCGTTCCCTCGACGTCGACCATTATACTGTTCTCGACCCCAATGAGGAATGGGCAAAAATGTAAGACGAAAACTGGAATCACCACAGCCTGCCCCTCTCCAGCGACAATCAAGTCTTAGTGATTAGCGAATATACACTCATCTGCAAACTAATTTGGTCCCTTCGAGAGACTCACGTGGAACCCAGCTGAATCTCTCGTTTATGATGTTCTCAGGCAACTGAATGTGCTGTACCAGGCCGCCTCATGTTTCAGTCGTTACGATATTTGAAATATCGCGATACATGTATATTTGTAATGTACTACTCATAAGGTTGCTGAAAATCCATCGGCAGCCCACGACCGGTTTCGCTCTTCTTGGGGCTCATCAGGTAGGCGCAGTCCCCGGGTTTCCGTCAAACTTATGTCCTACTTGAAACCAAATTGCACAAAATTAGCCAGTATACACTCATTGGTAAACTAATTTGGTTCCTTCGAGAGACTCACGTGAAACCCAGCTGAATCTCTCGTTTATGATGTTCTCAGGCAACTGAATGTGCTGTACCAGGCCGCCTCATGTTTCAGTCGTTACGATATTTGAAATATCGCGATACATGTATATTTGTAATGTACTACTCATAAGGTTGCTGAAAATCCATCGGCAGCCCACGACCGGTTTCGCTCTTCTTGGGGCTCATCAGGTAGGCGCAGTCCCCGGGTTTCCGTCAAACTTATGTCCTACTTGAAACCAAATTGCACAAAATTAGCCAGTATACACTCATTGGTAAACTAATTTGGTTCCTTCGAGAGACTCACGTGAAACCCAGCTGAATCTCTCGTTTATGATGTTCTCAGGCAACTCAATGTGCTGCACCAGGCCGCCTCTTGTTTCAGTCGCCACGGTATTTGAAATATCGCGATACTGCGCCTACCTGATGAGCCCCAAGAAGGGCGAAACCGGTCGTGGGCTGTCGATGGATTTTCAGCAACCTTATGGGTAGTACATTACAAGTCTTAGTGATCTTAGTTGGTCTGAGCGATCCTTTACTAAATGGCTTATGAAGTAGTGTATTTGCCTGATTCTGGTCGAAACCGATAAAGCTCATTTGTCTCAGCATAACCAGTTCAACTGATCCCCAACTTACATCAAGTACTAGAAGTACACGTTGTATTGCGAAGCATTTTAATTTATGGGCAAACCCCAGCTACAGGTCCTGTCAGTGGATATCTCCGTTTGGCAACCCTTTCTGACTAGTCCGGCTCGCTGGCGTACATTCTGGCTTTCTCCCATACAGTCCAAAATTTTTTTTTGAAATGACATTGATATCACTGCTGAAGCCACCGATGTTTGTTTCTCNTGTACCAGGCCGCCTCATGTTTCAGTCGTTACGATATTTGAAATATCGCGATACATGTATATTTGTAATGTACTACTCATAAGGTTGCTGAAAATCCATCGGCAGCCCACGACCGGTTTCGCTCTTCTTGGGGCTCATCAGGTAGGCGCAGTCCCCGGGTTTCCGTCAAACTTATGTCCTACTTGAAACCAAATTGCACAAAATTAGCCAGTATACACTCATTGGTAAACTAATTTGGTTCCTTCGAGAGACTCACGTGAAACCCAGCTGAATCTCTCGTTTATGATGTTCTCAGGCAACTCAATGTGCTGCACCAGGCCGCCTCTTGTTTCAGTCGCCACGGTATTTGAAATATCGCGATACTGCGCCTACCTGATGAGCCCCAAGAAGGGCGAAACCGGTCGTGGGCTGTCGATGGATTTTCAGCAACCTTATGGGTAGTACATTACAAGTCTTAGTGATCTTAGTTGGTCTGAGCGATCCTTTACTAAATGGCTTATGAAGTAGTGTATTTGCCTGATTCTGGTCGAAACCGATAAAGCTCATTTGTCTCAGCATAACCAGTTCAACTGATCCCCAACTTACATCAAGTACTAGAAGTACACGTTGTATTGCGAAGCATTTTAATTTATGGGCAAACCCCAGCTACAGGTCCTGTCAGTGGATATCTCCGTTTGGCAACCCTTTCTGACTAGTCCGGCTCGCTGGCGTACATTCTGGCTTTCTCCCATACAGTCCAAAATTTTTTTTTGAAATGACATTGATATCACTGCTGAAGCCACCGATGTTTCTCACTACTGCGAATGTTTCTTTGTCGCTAGTGTAAAAAGTCGAAACAAATAAAGAAGCCACTAAGTAGTATGACAGGACACACTGGTCTTGTTTTATTCGCTATCATTTTTTGCCCGGACGTGTTCACTCCCAAGCATACCTCTTCAAAGAACAATTCTTGGGCTTGGGGTCCTTTGCACCTCTATTTTTACCAGACTGTTTGATTTTTTCCTTGCTGCCCGTCATATTAGGCGGTTTGTCGTCTCGGTAACACAACCGATTCCCTAGTACACGGTAAGGTAGATATGTCTTGTTCATATTATATAATCCGATTGATTGTCTGATATGAACCTTAAGCTCTAAACTTCCTCGTCTGTTTTCCGCGCACTTCATCCGCTCCCAGCTTGTAGACCTCTCTTTTTGGTAGGCCGGGGAGTTGTATCGATGCCAGTAAAGATGTCGGCATCTAATAGTCAGTGACGACTGCTTTCGCATGCCCCGATAGATTCCGTCCAATTTGCAATCACAGTTCAGTGCTTTTCTGTGTAATTCTTAAAATGCTGGTGTAGAAATCAGGAGGATTTTATTTCTATTACATGGACAGTCTCTTCATCCGGTTAATTATACTGCCAGAGAGTTAATCCTTCAGCCGGTTATGAGAAGCCTGTTTTTTTGAAAACCTCATGCCAGTCTAACCGGATTGTTTTTCATTCCTCTATTTCCTGATTGGCAGGTAAAGGAGACTACTTTTCCAGTGGAAACGACTTGCGAGCGACTGTCAAACCGATCCAGGAAGGACATTCTGTGGTAGAGGTTGCTAGGGCGGGTCGGGATCTTTTGAACCGCTTTGTGAACGCATACATCAATTTTCCAAAACCGCTTGTTGGCCTCGTGAATGGACCTGCCATTGGAATTTCAGTTTCAACCCTCGGTCTCTATGACTACGTTCTTGCTTCTGACAACGTGAGTCACCAAGGGCAATATTGCATGAATTTACTGATACTCTGTTCAAGCTATTACTTTTCTTGTTTTTTTTTCAATTCCGCTTTTTTCATCTTGGGTTCCCTGTTAGTAACCACTCAACGCAAAAGCCACGTCATATATCTACAAGTCCTTCAACACTGTTCGGTAATCACACATCGCTTTGGGAGGGGCGTACTTTATTTGTAGACTACTACAAATGCGCCTAAGAAGTGTCGTGCAGCTGATCCTTCAGATAATGCTCACCTGTGACTTCCCATGGGGCAAAGCTTTCTGTTCTGATAGACCAAAACGGCCGCTCGAAAGCTCCAAATGTTCAAAATTTAAGAGGTGTGTATGAGTAGGTATTCAATACATACGAATAGCTTCTTGTTCTGACAGTCGTTAGTGTTCAGCCACATTTACAAGATTAATGTCATTGTATAAACGTTCAAGCTGTGGACAGACGAGTGTTTCTAAATGCGTAGCCCCTATCGGCCCCCCAAAAAGCTTTCTAAAGTCTGTCCGTTTTGTTACAAAAAATCCGGCTGTCGAACAATGGAACACTCGTTTCTTGTGCTAAACATCTTTGTTCACCTAAGTGAGTCCTGTCGATTTTGACGTTTCCTGCCCCTGAGACTCTTTATGTGCGAGGGTCCTGATATATTAATGACCAAGAGTTCATACTGTTCGCAATAGATGAAAAGGTCTGGTAACCTTAGGTCAGGCCCGAGAAATTCGTATTCTGAATGATTCTACGTCAATGTGTCGACTACATGATCGATCTCATCCTCACTATTTCTGACGTTGTCTCTGTAGTTAGTTATCAGATTCCCTTGTTTTATTGAACACGCTATCCTGTTTGACAAAATTTTAACATTCGGACAGCCTCTCATCAACACCCACAGAAATCGACCGTTGAGCTAAAGCAGCTACACAATCTTTGAACCAGTTCACGGTAGATTTCAGTACTACCTTCCCACAGTTTTTCTAATTGATGGTAATACGTCCAAATATTGGTATCTCGAGTGAGTTTTCTAGCCGTCCGTGTAGTGGTATTTGATGACCAACTATTTGCTGCTAATGTTGCTGACCGAATGTTCTTTACGAACATCTCGCATTTCAACTCTGGTCATCATCATCGACACCGATACACCAGTAATAAATGCTGGCACTGAATAGAACGTCGAGATAGGAAGTCTATTATAGATTGTAAAGAAGGGTCAGAGGCGGAGACTGATCATAAGGGATTCACACCACTCTGCCCCCGATGAAAATCACCCACGGTGACACAAACATTAAGTTGCAGACAAAAACCGCAATTATCGTTGTTGTTTTTGCCGCATTTTCTTCGCAAACGGGGATTGTGCGCTAAACAAATGCCCTCGTTATTTGCTCTTTACACTAGCATATTGAACAATATTTGGGTATTCCGTTACACAATTTTAAGTCGAGTACGGTGTTCAGTGGGTAGACTATTGTGACTAAATTCCTCAAGTTGCTTCCATCAGTGTGAAATCTTTCAAGCGCAATCAGAATAACAGTCAGCGTAACTGGTCTTTGGCATACACTGCTTCACTTTTTATGTTAGATAACTGTATTTTCCGTATCATCGGACCTCCTCGTCCTTCTTTTCAGGCCACCTTCCAAACACCTTTTGTTTCCACCGGACAAACACCTGAGGGATGTTCATCCTACACTTTTCCTCGCTTGATGGGACCCATGATAGTAAGTGCGGTTTTTCTACTGCTCAACACCGTTTCCATCTCGTACGACTACCACAGAAATGTCAGATTACGCACACAGTCCATGTAGAGCACAGGCCCGTAACCAGGTGACGCTATTTATCAACTAAATGCTGTGCTGCGTGTGCCAAAGTAGTTACTTAAGGTAGATGGAGACCGTGACTGATGCCTAACCAGCTGTATGATACTTTGAAAACCCACATGAGCTCACGCTTGACTTAGTCGGGGTGAAACACCACTAGAACCTGACCTCTGGAAAACATGCACTTAAAGTTTTGTTGATTGCGTTATGTCAGAGATTACCAGAATAGTGAGTCTGTGTAAAAACGCGAATGAGAATCGCCTCTATTCCTTTCTCACTTTTGTCCGTATGAAGTAGTTTGAAAACCTTGTTCGCCTTTACAATTTTGTTTACTTGAGTTAACCACGTAAGGAGCACGTAAGTTTCATCCCATTGATTTCATTGTTTTCGTCAGATAATTCCTATAAAAAACGAAAGTCACCAATTCATATCAGTGTCCGTGCTAGTTTATTGCCTCCGGATGTGTGGCACCGTTAAAGTCTGACCGTTCAGTCCCAGAGCACGAATTCGCTGACCGGAAGGTCCGTGGTTCGAACCCGACCTCTGCCTCTATCTAAGCTTGGGCAGCTTGACAGTATCCCAGTCCTTGTGCTTCCTTCTGGTGGCATGGCAGTTGGGCACCGATAGGGTGGTCCCATCGGTCCATCCTATTACCAGGACGCGGAACTACTAACCAGATCAGGCTTTTCGACTGCTTCTGTCCAGGTTTGGGTGACAGTATCTCAGCCCTGGGCCTGCCCGTTGACTGTGTATCAAGAGGATGCCATAGTCGAATGGTTATTATCACAATATCGAGAGGACATAAATTACCAGAAGTCAACGCTAAGTTAATTTGGTCTTTCGCAAACATTGTGTGAGTAGGTAGCATGTAGCTAATGAGTAAGAAATTAAAGAACATTGTATTTCAGGGGCAGATTGGAACGATCAGTTCCTGCCAAGATGAACCAGTGGAAATAGTTGTTTTCACCTCTCACGGCCTTATAGGATAGAATGTTGGTAGTTTTGATTCTCTCTACGTAAGGGCAGAACCCTTCAAGATCTGATAAAACCTTTTTTGGAAAACGTTCTGATAGCCCCTGAGATAAATATCCATCACTCCTACCAGTATATGTGGTAGGCAAGTGGAAATGCAAGTTCAAGTGCACTGAAAAACAAGGTGTGAAACAGGATGACCAAACAAACTCTTTGACCCATTTTGAAGCATACTCAGGTTGTAAAGTCCGTGCGTAAGCCGGCAGTAGAGCTTGCGGTTTAGTGCTTATCTAACCTCCTATTTGCTTCCGTTTGCTGTATAGTCATCTTTGACGTGACGGCTTTTCTCCTCAGGCTTCTAGTCGCAAACGTGGATGGTCAGTAAGGTTTGTGTATCCGTTTGTAATATTTATATTTGTAACGCTATGAAAAGGATTTCGCTCAATTTCGTGTATGTCATTAGAGAGAAACTACTTTTAGTTTCTACTTGGTAAACGGCCTCCTCGACCGTCATCCCAGTCTTCAAAAAAGGCTCAAGAAGATCATGGGAAAACCATCGTGGCATCAGACTTTTGTATCCAAGGTGCTTTGTCTGTCACGAGACAGAATGAAGCTGGGTTTCGGCCTGGCTGAGGATGCACTGACCGTATCTTTACCTTGAGACAAGTTCTTGAACAGCGCTAGTGCTTCAAACGTAGTATGAAAACAGTAAACTGAATCAGGTCAACAACAGCCACCTTCTTCGATGAGACCCCGGGACCAATGTTTAATATGACTGCCAGACATAGCTGAGTGGCGCTCGTGCATCAAACCTATCGCCTTTATACTTAGCTACCCAGTTCCTGAACTACCTGAACATGCCAATGCCGCTTGGCTGTATCTTCCTACATTGTTTCACTTTCCGGTGATCAAAACTGTAACTGCTGGCTCGCGTCTATAGCTGATAAACTAATTGATTGATTGACCTTTTTAGTGGCCTCCCTTTCTCATCCATACTTTCCGACCAATCATTGCAGTGCTATTTACCGATGGATTTAAAGTGGTTTACAGGTTATTGATCAGGTGGCTGTCGATCTGTTCGCCGAGCCTGGCAGTTGGCTTGCAAACGTTTCGCCACCATACGGGGAGACATCATCGGTACTCAGTGATGATTTCTCCTCGTATGGTGACGAAACGTTTGCAAGCCAATTGCCAAGCTCGGCGAACAAATCAACAGCCACCTGATCCACAATCGAGCTTCCAATATTTTAACATATTACCAAAGTAATTTACGTTTGCTAACTTCTTTGTGAAACCCTTAGAGTGGAAAGGGGGTAAAACGGACCGCTGACCTCCCGACGCTAGCTCACATGTGAAGGTATCCAAATCCTCTGCCACTGTTGATAGCCTCGAATCTCTTGCGCACCTTTGGCTATTCTTATCAATGGATTAACAACGGCATGGTATTCTATAGAGGAGAATGTCGGTAGCTCAGGTAGCGTAGATGGTCGTTGGCTTGTTCGCTGAGCTGGGCAATTTGGTTGCATACGTTTCATCACCAATCGAGGTGACATCATCAGTGCGTAGTTGTGCGTAGCGGTGTGAGTTCACACGTAACACTACCGAACGCACAACCACTAACCCACCGCTACGCACAACTACGGACTGATGATGTCACCTCGATTGGTGATGAAACGTTTGCAACCAAATTGCCCAGCTCAGCGAACAAGCCAACGACCAACTGCATGGTATTTTCAGTTCTTCAGCAGCATCCGGTAAAGTTCAAATTGGTCTCTACTTTCTCCGTTACTTCGACGAGTTTCAAGTTAGCCAAACACTTTCGTACGCTATTAAGTAGTTGAGCGTCAGGCGTGAAAGATAGCCACCATCTCTAGTATACTTTTTGTGCGCCAAGGTTTCTGGACTCCACAAATCTCATGTGTGTGACTTTACGCAAGAGACTCGTTAATAAAGTACTTTTGTCCGATTTTAGCGTACGAAGGAAAGTACACCATGGTTATCGGTTTCCCCGTTCTGGTTATCGACAATTTTTCGATTCACAGCTTTGTGAGAGGTGATTATATTGTTTATGTTTCCGGATGTTCGAGCACTCAACGAATGCACTAGATTCCATACAACCGAATGGAGGCAGATATGTATACAATATCATGATAACTTTAGGTTTTTTGGGATCACAGTTAACGGACTGCTGAAATCATGAATAGTGAGCGTGTGTTTGGTTGCGCAATGCACCCAAATTCAGGTCACGATTTGCCATCTTAATGCGGTTGTCTCGTGAGCTACAGCGGCTTCTTTGAGCTAAAAGCTCTTTTTGGCCTTGACAGTGGCCACAAACTATGGTTTTATCTGGTGGTCAAAATTTTGTCCCAGGAAAGTTTGTACGCCCACTTCTGCACTCGGTCCATTGCGCCCAGATGCGTCAAGCAAGACTAGTACCTGTTATTTGTCTTTTACACCACTTAATTATTCTTCTGCCTTCCGTGAAACTTTGGAGACAATAACGTTTCCGTCGAATTCTTTCCTACTAAATTGAGTACACCGAAGAAATTTCACTTCGTGGATCAGATCCCTCACCGCACACGAATCGGTGTGCGGTGCCAAGTGTAGATTGTTTCGGACCTCAAATACAGATCTCACGCGTGTACGTTAACCAGTTTGTAGATCAATTAAGCAGTTCGCCTTTTGAGTAAATGCCGGCGTACTGGTTACCCGGTTGAGTGATCCAGGGCGGCTTCATGAACCGCCAACACCCTTGACGCGAGTATCACATCAGTCTGTTGACGGCAGAATCCGTGTGACCACATCTTGATCCGCCGTGTAATCCCTGCTTGCAGGAAATGCATGAATTCCTTCAGTGTCTGGTCATTGGAACGTCAGACTCATCGTCCTCTTTTGGCAGTAATATCAGATCAACAATGTTGAGGTACCCCGGATGGGTTTTGGCAGCAGTTTACCCATAGATCATAGTGGCTTGGCACACTACTTCCTTTTTTAGAGTACACGCTCTCCTTTATCCAACGATATGCATAGAGGTAATAATCGAAAGGCAATCAATCACCCGATAATCTGCCAAAAACTTATGAAGGACGTGAACAGGAATCTCATGTTGACAACTGCTCTTTCCCTGGATCAGATATCAATAACGGATAGATATGTCCGAGGAACGCAGCTGGCGGCACTACTTCATCAGATAACTAGTACCACTTTACCTGAGTGATCTGACTGAGTCATCGCTGTCAATATGTGGCCCTTGTTATCTCCTGTGAATGTATCTGGGCGTACTTTTGTTGCCTAGTTTTGTAGCTGGAGGACTAATGAGCACGCACAATTTTTACTTGGCTTATTGAATTGTTCAGTCATTTAGTTAGTTTTAGTTAATTATTCATATGCGTTCTTTCTGACTTCTCTACGTTACCAATGACAACAGTATATGTTCGCCTACCGTGCGATGCACATTTAAGAGTACCCGATTTCACCTCTAGGCGCTGTCTTTCGTTGAATATACTTAGTCATATAGAGAATATCGATGACTGATCTAAGATTTGACTAAGCAGTTCCAACGCCGTAGTTTGTCGTACATGCGAACATCACACGACTTCAATGACGGTAGTGCTGCGTTTGTTGTGCTTTTCATTTATGTCTGACAAAGTATGTGAGATTGATATGACACTGTTATTCCCGAACCGTACACATTACCCATCTGGTTGTGGCTGCATCCGGACTTGAGGCAATAGAATTTCTTGTCCTAGGTTTCGTTTGCTTCATCTATCCTATTTGTGCAAGTTATCCCAGTCATCAATCCATCCTAATATATGGTGAATAAAATTTCCGCCCCATTTTATTTTTCAGGCCAACGATATGCTGCTATTCGGTCGAAAATTGAGCGCAACCGAAGCCTGTTCTTACGGATTGGTAACTCGTGTCGTACCACAATCGAGGTTTTCTGAAGAATGTAGCAAATTCCTCAACAGCGTTGTTGAAATGCCAGCCCAGGTAAACATTTCTAACAGCAAGTTTTCCTTGAAATTTGCTTGTGTATCATCATGTATTAGGTACAACAGATAAATTTTTGACGATAGTGCTTTGCAACTCCTCTGCCTATCGTGTAACCCGATAGGCAGTGTGGTTATTTATTTGATTAAGAAACAGCAATCTAGCGTCTTGATTGATTTTATATCTGTGCCTCTCTTATTGGGCCGTTAGTGACACTCAAAGAATGGCAGTTTCCATTCTTCCTGTTATCGGAGCCTAACTGCGGCACCCACATTGTTGATAACCTGGAAGTAGATCTAAGGCCCGGTCTCCGAAACATCTAAAGTTACCCATATCAGGAGATTAGTGTTTGCGCTGTACACCGTTGGTAAAACATGCTACGCCGCACTGTCTTTTTATTTCGCCCATGAGGACCACAGCTCATGCCATGTCTTACAATCCATTTAGGTCCTTGGGTTCACGGCTTCTCCACTTGACTGATCGTGTTTCCACAAAGGAGTCCCTGCCCGCATTATCACTGAGTTGACCTAGTTGGTAGTGTATATCCCAAACCGGCTATTGAACTGTGGATAGCTGCAAATCTAGATGTTGAATGGTGACCGGATGCACTCATTTCAATGTTCGGTTGCTGTTGTTTGATCAGATTTTAGTTGATCCGTCCTTCGTGCTTGACAACTGGTTTGCAAATGTTTCGTCTCCAGTCAAGGAGACATCGACAGTGCGCAGTTGAGTGGGTGCTTCCTCGGTGCCTAGCTGCGTTTATATATATTATTAGAGAGTACCTAATATTATGTCATGTGATCGGCTACTTGGTATATACATTTCTGTAGTATTATTGGCCCGATCGTAATTCGCACTGCGTTGTGGTCTGTAGCCTGGCATTCCATTGGTTGATTGCATGGCTGTTTTAGGGTGTTTGAGGTCCGTTTTCGATTGGTCCGTTCCCGGTTTGTGTTGCTTTGTGGTCTTCCCTCCTTGAATTAGGTCGTTTGTGATCGCGTTTTCTGTTTTCGGTAGTTTCTTTACTTCAGCATGATTGTTTGTTTTAGTTTATCCGCCTCTGCATTCTGTAGTTCGGTAGTTCTTTCGCTTGCAGTGGTCGATAGACTGGATGGATATTCTCGGTAGATACTTTTCAAAAATTACATCAACGCAGCTAGGTACGGTGGAAGCACTCACTCAACTGCGCACTGACGATGTCTCCTCGACTGGGGACGAAACGTTTGAAAACCAGTTGCCAAGTTCGGTGAACAGATCAACTACCATCTGATCAGCCTATAGTAAACACACCCGGACTACCTATATTTCGACAAATTGGCAATGTTTAGTTGGCTTGGGCCCAAATTCCCATCTCTATGGATTAACTTGTGGGGGAATGAACCTGTGATCAACGCCTCCTGTCATGAGGCTATTCGTAAGATGATAGTCATCCAAGATGAGTTAACCTTAACACGTTTCAATGTTTTGTTCATAGCCACACAACTCTCGTTTGAACGGCCGTGTTCCTGTTCTGGCTTGCTGTGCACAGATTGATGCAATGCATACACCCTAGTGCATCTGGATTCCGGGGTGCTACTAATAAGATTTCTACCAGGATAGTGAAATTTCTCTCAGGATATCTTTTGAATAGAACTATGATATCTTGACATGAAAGAGCCAAGGTACTTCCCTTGTGGTATGGAGTAACCGAAAACTTTGTTGGGAAATTGTGGCAATGTGCCAAGTAAACCGAAATTTTGGGTGTGTAATCCGGATGTTTCTGTCTATATTTGCTCTGTATACAGACACTGCTTCTGTCAAAGGAGGCAATCCGCATTCGGGATCGTGAAACGCTGGTGAGCGTCAACGCGTTAGAATGTGACCGATTAATGGAACGGTGGACGTCACCTGAATTTATCCAGGCTGTGACCGCATTCCTTCAACGGAAGAAGTAGTATCTGGTTGCTACCTCATCAACGTTTATTTTTGTTTGGTACGTGAATTCCTCAGTCTTTCACCGAAGCCATTTCAGGCTTTATTATAAGTTTTTCCGCGTAATAACAATAATCCCATTTAGTAATTGAAGCTGACGTTTTCTTCTCCTAACTGTCCTCTTTGAGGCCAAACCGCTTTGCACCGTTTAATCACTCTGTTGTTTTACTGATTCGATGCCCAGTGATTTCATCGCTTTTTGTATCGGTTTTCTGTGAGTCACTGATTTACTATCCCGACTTCCTATGCCTGAAAAGTGTTTTCACAACAGACGTAACACTACGATGCGGTGCGGTCAGTTAACCGGAGAAATGATCACGTGACCAAATGCACCCTTTGTTGCCCCGTGCAATTTTCTGAGTAGTCCTAAATAATCTAGCCTATTCTGCTTCATCCCTCGTCAACGTCCGAGCTGGTCAACTTAAGTGAAGAAGGGCTTTATGCACTCTATGAGGGAGTTTCCGTCGGTCGTTTAACAAATATGATCCCGGGCTACTCGCCATTAGATCAAAACGCAAAAAAAGTCGGTGCAAGCGGTGGAGTATCTCAGATGGTAGGACTTCATGTTAGTGAATGGATGGAGTACTTTGGTCATTCTTTATTCCCGGGTACTAACCAGTTGCTGTCCCTAAGACGTCAGTATGCGCGAATCACACTATTTGGTTTTAAAGGAGACTGAATCACAGCTGATTCTCTTCTTCACGTTATTCTTCAGGTGAATGTGAATGTCAATGGACGATATTCGAGATAGCGCAGACACATCGTCTGGACAAGACACAATACTCATGAGCTTTATAAAGAGGAGTTTTCAGCAACCTCATGAATGGTGTGTGTTCCGCGTCAATGTAGTTGTGTTCTAGCTATCTTCAACACAAACTATAGTCTGAAAAAATTTCTTACTCAACAGTTTTCACAAGTTCACTTAGTGAATATACTCCCGAGCTAGAAGATACATGTAAACAAACCACTTCCTGACATGGCAGTCAGCAGTGACATACACGATTGTGTACCGTAAGTGAGAATCTGTCATCTGTTAAAGCATTTACAGTTTTCCTGAACGAACGGTTCTAGGATAGGTTGCGTAGAACACCTTGGTCTGGTTGCACTAGTTTCCAATAGCTGGATGAAATATTGACCGTGATAAACACATCCCTATCGGGCGTCTTCTCGAGGTTATCACACTGACTTATCTAGAGAATGTCTATTGGTGTTCGATCTGGCGTTTTCGTGTTCTTTGTGATGAACCGATTTGGTACTGCTCTAGGGTCTGGTTATGACTTCTGGTGGTTCTTTGTGGAGATATTGGGATTCTATGGCCTGTTCCGAATTTGAAGTTCTGGATTCTCATGTGGCACACGAAGACGCACAAAGGCCACTTAACACCATTATGAATATGCAGGTTTGTACCACATTTGTACGGTGATTCGAACCGGGATGTTTTGACAAACCTTTTAATGATATCAAGCCGGACAAAGTGCACTTTTAAATGCAGTTCTTTCCATCGCTTAATTAGCACATCCACCCCGGGTTAATGTGACCCCCTAGTTTCGCCACCCTACTTCACTCTCCGTCATAGTATGCTGGAAGTTTGCTACGCAGCGCGACCACTTGTGACCATCTGGCTTAGCAAGCAGCTGCATGTTGCTGCACCACAGTTCGTGTTATCTAGCACTATCAAGGTTTACACGACCTGGAGAGACAGCTTAATCCGATTTAGCGCCTGACTCATCCATGCAGCGCCCCAGCATAAGTGTGTAACTCACATTTCTTTCTGCACAGTATCGTCAAAGCGTGCTCGAAATCTCTTGGCGTAATATAAGATTTCCAAAAACTCTGACGGCCCACTACCGCTTTAGCTATTCTTAGGTATCATCAGGTAGGTATAGCCCCCCGTCTCCATTAACCTTACCTGCAAATTGCATTGGTGCTAGCGAATAGTATTATAAACAGGAGACTCCGTTTACTCTCTTCTCAACACCGAATGAACTCGCAAATGAGTGAATGCTGCCACTTGCGTACAATTTGGTGTTGGAATTAAACAAGCTTGATGGAAGCTCAGCAACTATGCCTGTCTGATGAACATCAAGATGGGCGAAATGTAGAGTAAGCTGGCGAAGGGTAATAAGCAAACCCAACTAGTGTATTGTGCGCAGAAAACATACTCCAATATCTCGAATGTCGTACAAACTGAAATATGAGGCGGTGTTTCTGAAGCACGTTCGGTTGAAACTTTTCAAAGAGGAGAGGTCGGTTCGGGTCTCCCGCTAACACTAGTACAATTTTCGCGCTTCAATTTGTTTACGGGATATGTAAGCACACTGTCACCTGATGTGTGCCGTTCGGCTGGGACAGATAACCATCTGGATTTGGTGTATTCCAACACTATAACATCAAGTCAGTTTCTCCATGAATTTTTTAGTACCAGTCATATTTTCCTGTTATACCCTCTACTTTCCATAATTGACTGAATTTCTCTTAAGTCGTCTTCTGCAAACCAGTAGAAACCGTCGGTGAGAATGTCCCGCAACTTGTGGAGCTGCAACAACTAAGTGGGTAGCTAGGAATTTACGGGACACTTATGTACAAACACACATATCAGATTATCTTTTCATATTCTGACCTGAAGCAGATCATCATCACTATACCCATGGACACTCGTGCTTCACTACCATACAACTACAAAGAATAATTGTTTTTAAAGGCTCAAAATAGTAAAAAGAGTGAATGAAGACTAGACCTGTTACTAGCTTACCGCAGGCAGCGTTCTGTCCAAGCCGCCGGTAACTGGTGGAAGTGTGTTTTATTTTGGTCCGTTGCTGCCTCGTTGCTGGGCGAAATGTGGTCAAATGATTGTTGTTCCCGGGAATCAGTATTGCAAAAGAACAGTCCATAATTAGCATATTACTGTAAAATTTAGCTCTAGTTAAATAATCGAAATCTTACTTGGGGCTTGCGTGGGTTTTGGCAAATGGGGACTTACTATGCGGTTTCAGGCCCTTTAAGGCAAAAGAAGGTATTTTTGTGCAACTATAAGAATATGTAACTTGTCCATTCATAATTAGCTGGCAAAATCCGAAACTCACCATCGAACTCCGTCGTCATCTCCAGTAATTATTATGTCGGCAACTGCAGCAATGTCATTATTAATGGTTCACTGTCTTATCATATTTCATCGACGTCTGCGTTCTAATTTAGTTGTGGGACAAGCGATTTGCGTAACAATGATCCAGCCTTGGAAAAATGCATAACCCATTTCAGCAGACCACACTTCCAAATCAGGGGTGTGAGGCATGTATCAATCTTTCAGGATCCCACGGCATTACACTGGTCAGTGGTGCTCTAATTTTGCCTCTATAGCTGGTTTTGCAGGAAACAAAGATTGCTCCTGGGATCTGCTCATATCGGTCCATTTGTTGGTTCTGGATAAAACCTGACCCAAACCAAATGGAAAGAAGTTCCTTCATGGAGCGGACGGCTTTACTCAATGTCTGGAATACTATACCAGTATGAACTAGTGCACTGTATGGACCTTTTGTGCTGCTTTCGCTTGGTAGTCGTCCGACTCGTCCCCAAACTATTCAAAATAGTATGCCATCTGTCCTGTGTATTATGAACATGAGAGGAAAGGTGTGTACAACAAATCCAGAACCGGGTATGAACTAAACCACAATGGTAGTACAACTATGTATCACAGAGGATAAGTTGGTAGAACAGGCACCACTAGGAGAAGTCATTCAACGAGGGTGACCACTCCAGCGTAGAATAAACTCCTTCACATCTGCGCACTCTGTAGTCCTTGCTACTTTTGCAACATATTGTAATTTGCTCCAGTCTTCACGGTTGGCAACACAGCTCGGTTTCTCAAACTCAACTCCACCGCGAAGCACAGGGTAACCTGTAACTACGCAGGGTAATGCGGAAAGACCGGTGCCAGGAGCTTCCAAAGCAGCCACGTAAACACCTCGCTCATCTTTGGGTAAGGATTGATCAAGTTTTCGGTCCATAGAAACCATTAAAATCCACTCTCGGACAGCTTCGTGTTCTTCATGTGTTGTATACGGCTCTTCAGGCAATGGAACCTCCATCGGAATATCAGTACCCTGAGAAATGAAACCGGAAATTATCAAAAAGAAAGGATCTTAGTTTATTTTCTTCGAGAAAGTATGCTTCGATACCTAGAACATCGTACAAACTGTAACATGAAGCGGCCTTTGTGAAGCATATAACGTTGAAGAATGTCATAATCCAGGGATCCAGATGGGTTTCAGGGGAGTCCCGTGAAGACTAAATTGATATTCAAATGATTATATTTGTCGAATTCGATACAGCTGGGGTTCAGTTGGAACAAGTTTTACGGAGACTCGGTGACTTCACCTACCTAGTGAGCCCCAAGGAGGGCGAAATTGGTCGCGAGCTGTCGAAGAGTTTTCAGCAGCCTAATGTGTAGTGTGATATACCCATTTACTGTGTTGTCATATCTTGAATGTCGTACCAATAGTATCATAAGGTGGCCTGGGATACCACATTCAGTTGCAAAAGGACACCATAAACTAGAGATTCATTTGAGATTTATTTGAGTCTTCCACTAAAACTGAACTGGTGTATAAATTAGTGTATCTCAAATACTCTAGTTCTCAATTAGCGCAGCTGGAACTCATATAAATAGTTCGCGCCAAAAATAAAATTCATGTACCTGAAAGTCCGTACCATCCAGTGTATCTGCAGAGCCTTCGGGATCTTCGATGGCTTCAATCAGATCCAAATATCGATTAAGGAAGACAAACGCCATGCTCTGCCATCCTAGCTCTCGACACTGAATTCCTGCCTCGTAGAAGACTTTATCGGCGGGCAGTATATCCGAGTGACGCAGAAGAGATACACTCAGCTTGGTGGTCAACTGCAATATAAATGATAAGAAAAAACATGGCGCGGAATATTGGACTCAGAATGATCTAGGTGACTACACTGTGCTCCCAGAATTGTGCACAGCACCTATAACTTTCTCCCTGGCTCATTGGACTTCAAAGAATTTCGAGAAATTGCAGAGTTACGGGTGTCTAAAATGCAAACAGATCAATATCTTCATGAGGGTAGTACCACAATCGTTACAGTTTGAGGCTTGTACTGGAAAATCGAAGTGATAGATTCTCCATTTTGTCTTCGCGCAACCTCCAGTTTGTATTCATAAATGTTGTCTGATGCCATATGGCGCACTGAAAACTGAATACAGAGGTGGGAAATCTTGGCTTCTAGTTTGTACAAAGCGCCCGTCGCTAGAATCGAGACTGCTGTAATCTTGCCGCCTATTGTCAAACACGGATAGCTGCGCATTCAACTAAGCATTTGTACCAATCTTAGTGCAAACGTACCTCGGCTACGTCCTGCTGACTTGATGCCAAGGCCGATCGGGTTGCATAATAGTGCGCCACCAGAAGCATCCGTTCGAATATCTGTACCACTTCGCGCTGAATTTCCTGGGTCTGTTGCAAATTTTGTCGAAGGTCAAAAAGCATATTTCGCAGGGCTGCCCAAGTGGGGTATGCATCTGGACCTGTTAGGTTTCGTTGGCTGGTGATATCCTGAAGTAAGAATAGAGCTTGCAATGTATGCTTTAACAAAATAGGCCAATCAATAACTGGTGACTATAAAGGTCTCCTTGTTGGCTTTCCAACTCATCTGCGATCCGTACCACAGTATCAAAGTGTTCGCACATATTTGGATTACTTGTGATGCAGCTATCCCAGCAAAAGCTGGGGAAGAAAACAAGCGAAGATGTCTTCAACAATAATCCTGAACTTCAGTCTTCATTAGTTAAAATATATCCTAATTCTATCAGTGTAATGTTTCTGTTGCTCATTGCTGATTGTAGACCAATTTATGAATGGAAACCTATTTGTCCGGGTGAGTTTTTGGTTACCGAAGTGGCTACGTTTATACATGAGTGTGATGAACCAATGTCCATGTCGTACCTCAGCATTGCGAATACGATGTTCGAGCTGTGCCTGGTTGAGGCTGTGGAGAAATCGATGGTCAAACACAGGGGTGAATTCTCTGTCCCCTGCGCATAGGTGCTACTTTTCTGACCTATGGAGCAGTATGGATTTCAACGCTGCAGTCTGTAGTCTGCTTCTTTACGGGTGTCGGCATTCGCCTGGCCTTCCTGAGTCGAGACATCGTTTCCTCTGCACCCAGTCCACCGGAACCCAATCAAGTGGATGGATTTTTCCACCACATCCACCGGCTGGTATGTAAACATGGGTCTCAAGTTTGACTCTACCCAGTCTTGTGGCATTTAATAATCGCATTCCAAACTCTGTAAAGGAATTATTGAGGTTATTCAAAATGACTTGCATCTCTGAAGGATCTGAACCAAGGGGAGAAACATCGTCTGCTAACTCAATGTCTGTGAGGTAGGCACAGAAGTTCCAAGTAGCCCGTCTATAATATATTTGAAGAGGAATGGTGAGAGAGCACTCGTGGACGTGATGAATTCAGGTAGAAGCTTGCTGCATAACCATATTCAGCTCTCGGAATTCACATATAACGCCTTCATAAGCAGTATGAAATTCAGAACGCTCAGCTTTGATCGCCTGGAACTACCAGGGATTTTGACGATCTACCTAGTAAAAAAAAAGGAGGGCAACCCTCGTTGGACGTTTGAAAGGGTACGCTGTGCGTGAACTTGTCTTATGATAGGGCTATGATCGTTACTACGGCCAAAAACTAGCTTAATCCTCAAGAGTCTGTTTCTTTCGGTAACCAGTTAATCTGCTGGAAATAATGCCAAAGAGCATCTTGGATGTCACAGCTACCATACTGATGCCACTACGGTTTTCACATGAATTTTACGCTCTATTTGGAATTTGGGATCACGGTCAAAGCGCTCCATCTCACGGGTATTGTGTTTCCCTTCTAAGTCTTTCACAACAGGGTTGTCAGACTGTTCAACATGGCTTCATCACCTTTATTGACGAATGAAGACCATCCGGGCTGGGCGACTTGTCGTGTCTGAGGAATGCTATCTCACGATGGATTTTTGTTGCTGATGACGGACTGGTCTCGGTGTTCCATGGAGACTCGTTGGATTATCCCAGAGGTTGTGCTAAGGGAGCCCCGTAAATTGTTTATAAAGCTTCCAACCCACCACGCAAGACAGCAGTTCTGCAGATAATTTGCTGTTCGATCTTCTTCGCAAATTGTTTCGTTGACACCTATGCCCTGACTGATCGATCTAAGTTGACTGAAAAGTACATGTTCCAACCAAAATGATTAGCCTATTCCCTCCATCTAAAGCCATCTGGCTTATCCCAGTATTGTTAATAAGATGTTCCAACAAATGCCTTGGAGACACAAGTGGCCGAACAAAGAAAGTTGCGGCGTGTCATCTTCACGTTGGTACGACATTTATGATCAACAAAGCAATGTGGGTAGCGTTGTCGCAGTATACATTCGGCTCGTGACAGGCATACTGATATCAGGCGGCGCCATAAGTATCGAATTTATAAAAGGCTCCCTGTGCCTCTCAATGCCCGAAGCGATCTCTTCTCCTGCCAGTCCAGTGGAATTACTAAATCTACCCAGAAAACAACAATAAACTAATAGTCCTTCAGTTGCAAAAGCTTTTCAATGTATAGCTACCGTCAAAGCGTAAGGAAGTACAAGGCCTAAGGTTGCTCAGGCCGAAACAGGAGTAACCGAAAAGCCCAAATCGGATTTGATCTACGGCACATAGTTTCGTACCGTAATCGCTGAGCTATCTCAAACTCGAGGCCGAGCAAACAAATTGATTGGTTGGCTTGAAAACATGCGGTTTTGCTTCATCCCACCCAGTCTTATAGCAGGTCTTAGCAAGGTTGGGGTGTAAAGAGCATAATAAACTTTGTGGTGGGATTATTTAAAATGGTTCTCACATGTAAACGATCTGAAACTAGCACAGCAATACTGCCTGCATTTTCGATGACTATGAGTGAACTTAACGAGAACTTTTCGACCTCCAAGGTCTCGTATGCCAGTATAGGAATTTCAAGCGGCCTGACACCAAAGAAGCTAAGGGTCGGGTTATGGGCAATATTTTTACACCATTGGACTCAGCTTACGCTTAGTGGTTAGAGCGCGAATTCGCTGACTGGCAGGTCCGTGGTTCGAATTCGACCTCTGCTTCTCGACTTTTGTCTGGGGTTGGGCAACCTGACAGTATTCCAGCCCTCTTGTTTCCTTTAGGTGGCATGGCAGCTTGGGACTGAAAAAGTGTTACAGCTGAAATGTTTATGTTATTTTTTACCTTAAAGATCACCACATAACTATACATCCCCAAAGTGGGCAGAAAATGCTTTTTAAAGGATGAAATTTTAAAAGAGACGGCTTTGCTCGCCATACACTAGCAATAAACACAAGGGCGATAGAAATCTTCAGGAGGACAAAAATTATCTGGAAGAGTAGTATCATTCAAGCACCTGTCCAAAGTAAAGACGCATTCTCGGTGAGGTCAAAATCCAGACTGACCCCTCAGAATTTGTCTCCCCACGTGACCGATTTATTTTTGCAAAATAGTGGCGAGTTGGCAGTCCTGGCGCTACCAAGTGTGAATCAGGTCGAGTGGCTTCGATAGACAGTCTTGTCAGTTGGGAGCACAGCTTTTTCCATTCTCTTCCAGTCATTCTCTGAATGATTATTATCAGCGTCTACTTGCAGTTCAAGTGGTTTTTCAGCCAGATCAGCACGGCATTTTCGAGCTACTGAAATCCGTTCGAGTTGATGGTATATTTGACCTTGAAGCGTGCTGTGTGATTCTGGGGAAACAGATTGATCACCGAACCCATACAACGGCAAGATCGGAATAAAAATGCGCATCCCAGAATTAATGATTATCGTAGTTTTACTTTATTCACTGACAATTTACGACTATATCTCCAAGATGATTTACCGTTGGTTGCCTCCAAGTAATTATTCGCGTTGAAATTACGTATTGGCCAGCAACAAACGTTGTCCGGCCCTTCCCATTAACTTGCTCAATGAGCATCGAATCCGAGTTCACCACTCAACCTGCGTTTTCTCGCTTCTTCATTCAACCTGAGCGTTTAAAGAATCTCCATAAAAGCCATTTTTATCAGCTTCAGAACAACACTTTCGGACTGCACACTGACAAAAACAAATACCGTTTACCGCGTCGAGCTGCGTTGATCTTAAGCGTACCAAACATCCGTGCGTTGAGCAGACAGCCGTTTATTAGAATCCAATCCCGCAAAAGAAATTCGCTATCCGACTCATCTGGGTGAGTATAGCAAAACTAAGACGCCTGATGTTCAGGTTCGAAGTTTACACTGAAAGCCGATCTCATTTGTAAATGCGACGTATATGATATGTTTGGTTTTTTGCTTGCTATCAGGATATTATTACTAGAACCAGTCAGGTAATTCTCCCTAGGGTTTACTATCCTCCCAGGTGACCTGAATGCCTAGTCGTGGGTTCGGGCCGTACGAATGATAATCACAAAGTAATCTTTGGTCCTTGGGAAAAAATCCACTACTCGTTTCAACCTGCTTCATCATCTACCTGATTCACCAGCTCGGTTCATTCTGTGTTTTAGCCGTGGGGACGGGAAAATGGTCTTACTCAACGCCTTTCATCCGAGTAGGTAACAGTTGTGATCTGTGAGGGCAAAATTACTGTAGTTTATGTTTGTCTAAATCATTAAGACCGCCCCAATTGCAGCTCGGCGCTGAAAGCTCGAATTTCGGTAGGCGGACTGAACACAATCGTGCCTCTGGTTATCTCGACAGGCGTTTACACTCAGCCGAAAAATTCATAGATGTTAAACTGGCATACATGCGTGGCTATGTACAATGTTCTCAAGTGTTTGGAAGCCATGTATACCCAGGTACTTCACTCGCTCAAGAACTGCAACTGATTTTCTTAACTCGACAACCTACAAAATTCATGCATACTGAAGCGTTGGTATTGTGAAGTTTCGGGAATTTTCAAGTGAGATTTCACTCTTTAAGTGAATCCACTCTTTGCTGAAACCTAAGAAGTGCCAAAGTATGCCCTTCATGGTCCTCAACCGATCGTTCCAATCCATCTAGTAGCACTTCTCTACTGTGTAATCGAAGTTGGCTGTGCGTCCGGTCGGTTGAAACAATCGGATCTCATCTAAACACATTCAACTAGTGCAATTTAATGTGACGTTAGCAGACGTTTGATAAAAAATTTTGTTTATTTGACTTTACATCACTTATTGGACCACTATTCCGTTCAACATTCCGGTGTAAATGTCTACCTCATGTTCTTGAGAGTACACGGTAACTTTACAAAGTTACGGTAACCTGGGTTGGATTGAGCAGTTATAGCCTAGTGAGCGCATTTTAAAAGTTGTTCTGTGTGATGAGGTCACATCTGGTCTTCTACGAGGAGACCACACATGCTATAGCACTCAAAACCAGCCTAGGTCTAGTTTGAACTTACAACCCACTTTGTGCATAAGAGCGGGTGGGCAAACGATATGTATCTTCGTCAAGTAGTGTAATCGCACCACATCTTGTCCCGAATAAGAATATGCTCTACACCTGAAAATCGGTTCCTTGGTACGTGGTGGTCAAAGGTTTTTGCACAAACTGCCCCAACGGCTCATTTAGTGGTGACTTTCCCTTAAATTTTAATTGAATTTGCCGAAATACTTTCTGTGGTTAACAAGCAATAGGCAAGTAGAAGAAAGTGGCCCTCCAATTTACCTGAAATATGCGTTTGTATATATTGAAGTTTTGCGTATACGCTGGCGCACCATATTTTTTGTACAGAAGCATCGCATCGTGCACCCGAGAGTCTTTGATCAGACTTGCTGCATAGGCCGCCACATATTTGTGTAGCCGTTGATGTTCAGCTAACCCTTTGCCAGTAGCACCACCAGGTCCAGACGTCGCTGCTTGAACAAGCTTTTCCGCCGCAGCCAAGCATTTTTCCCATCTGCCTTGCTCGGCATACATCTCCAATGCGGACAGTACGTCAACGTCTGCCAGTGTTTCCGCTTGCCCTGAAGACTGTATGAGAAAAATATACATTAACACCTCGAAAAGTGTGGTAGCATCAATCATATCACAGTTATCTAGAGAATCAAACCATTCTGCATTTTCGTTAAACACTACAATATCGGTGGCTAGGTTGAGCATCTCTGGTTTTCGGTGACCATTTTTAGACTGAAAATAAGGTTCAGTTAACAATAGCCATCATTTGTATATCAATTTGGTTTTCATAAGAGACTTAGCCGAATCTCTCGCTTGTGATATTCTTCAACTGAACACGCTGCAAAAAGGCCGCCTTATGTTTCACTTGATGCAATATTCGCCCCAAGAAGAGCACAACCGGTCGTAGGCCGTCGAATGGTTTTCAACCACTTGTGAGTAGTTTGCTTTAAGAAGCTTCAATTAAGAGGGGTTTGGTAAACAATCGGTGGATGGCAATCGCTGAGCTGACACGAGGCGGGGTGCAATTATCAGCGAAATCGCCTGGGTCTAAAAGTACAAAATCCAAGTAGCCTTAGATCCAATTAACCAGCCCACCCCCATCCCCAAACTAATTGTCCCAGCACCCTTGGACGAACACAGGTGAACGAAATCTGTGAACGACCCCAAGAGGAATTTTCCATTAAGGTGTCCCAGACTGAACAGGCAGGGACGAAAAAATCCGGGTTCATCATAAAGACCTGTTCAGTCTGGGACACCTTAATGGAAAATTCCTCTTGGGGTCGTTCACAGATTTCGTTCACCTATGTTCGTCCAAGGGTGCTGGGACAATGGTTTGGAGATGGGAGTGGGGTGGTTAATTGGATCTAACTCTACTTGGATTTTTGTACTTTTAGACCCAGGCGATTTCGCTGATAATTGCACACCGCCTCGTGTCATCTCGGCGATTGTCATCCACCGATTGTTTACCAAACCCCTCTGAAACGGTGACTTCCCAATCGGTCCCAAACACTTTCCAATTGATTGAAAAGGTTCAATTAAGTTTATTCTGATTCCGTCAGATAGTTCGAAGTAACGGGACACAACCATACATGTAGCAGTTTAATACAGCTGTTATGACTAGGGTGGATCGTACAATGCGCGGATAACTCGTCACATCGATGCCGCCTGATCGGAGCCTGAGTTCGGAGTGCAGTGGTTGAGCTTCCTGAATGACCTATTCGTGCGCACTAAGCTGGCCTTCCCAAATGGTTGTGTATCATATCGACCAACGTAGCCCACAGCGCTCCGGATAATCAATTTGCGAGGTGAACTCCCAAGGCTTGGGTTTGAAGAACCTAGTGATGCCGAAACGTGCGGTAGGTGCATCTGTCTAGGATGCATGCGCTAACGGAGATCTCAGGAC
Organism: Opisthorchis viverrini; assembly: GCF_000715545.1. Lineage (NCBI taxonomy): Eukaryota > Metazoa > Platyhelminthes > Trematoda > Opisthorchiida > Opisthorchiidae > Opisthorchis > Opisthorchis viverrini. The sequence goes on along the minus strand of NW_008751753.1, from coordinate 519,819 downwards.
CAAAGTGTGGCCGAAAAGCTTCGTTTTCATGCTACTAGCTGAATGGAAGCAGGTTCGATGGGCTCCATATTTCTCGTTACTGTGTGGACCGTTTCTAAACACAAAAGCCCATTGATGACTTTCATAAACCCTGTTTAAAGCTGTTGTATCTCTTCACCTGCCCTGACGCTACTGGGTTATAGTCAGAAGACAAGAAGACGACCTGAAGGAACTGTGTATTAACGCAATTACAAACTTCTATATATATGATTCACTTGTCACCGTATTTGACGGTCGATCCGCTGTCAACCAACCAGTGTGTCTCCCACACACCCACACCGGTCCTCGGGCGGTTGTTCCTTTGTCTCGATTGATCGTAGATGGCCGTCTGTGCGCTTGTGTACGGGATGCCTTGGCCATGGAGTGGGTGTGAACATTCTGTGTCCTTATTTGACCTTTCTCCGGCACATGATGAAATCGGACGTCATTCCGACGTGGGGGCATAATCGCACGGCTCTGTTCCACATGATTGTTCCACTGCGCAGTAGGCTGATGCGCAGCCGTATTAAAAGCGAACAAACTCTGTTGTCAACGGTTACCCTGATAAAACATCATTTTAATAATTCTCATAACATGTTCGGAAAATACTAAAAGTTTCTAGCTATCCGAATATATAACTCACTCTTCAAGAATCCCAGTAGATTGCAGTTGGATGCTATATCGACTGGGCCGCTTGGCTACTGGGCAAACACCACATCGAAAGGATTACCAATACTGGCTTTGTCTCGCTTTCTTTGTGGCGTGGATCGTATGGCTTGACGTTGTTTGCGTCATTTGGATGGTACAATTGCTCTGATGTTTCAAAACAGGCTGTACAGATCGAAAGCCATCTGATCGCTTACCTAATCCTCATGTCTCACCTAAATCAAACAGGTCGCACAAGTTGTTCCCTAGCCGAATGCTCTCCTAAGTTGAGTATTCCCTCAGTGGGGACGTCAGTGAACTCATCCAACTTATTGATCAGACAGAAACTGCAGTACATGTAGCTGTTCTGCAGTTTCATCATTGATCTACTCTGAAGCATATTCAGTGGCTCACGACAGTATACTGAAGTTAGGAGGCCAAGTGGGATTCGTTGGCGGAATTGCTTGCTTTTCAGAGTGCATGGAAGCCGAATCCAAATACATTGAACCCGGATTTCCCTCCACAAAGATGCGTTTCCTGCGACTCTCGCCTTCAAGTTCGACTATCCTAGACAATTCCTAAAATTCTGTTGGGAAACACCTACCTCTATTCATCACTCATATGAAAAACAATATTCTCTTAGCGTGCACAGGCTAAATCAGTACAAGTGCGATTGAACTATGCGTACTTTCAGGGCTTCCTTATATTTCCTTTCCACGTAAGCCTCCAGTCGAGGTTCCAGTTCGTGGGCTACCCGACGGGCCTTGTTCCATTCCTCCCCGGCGATAAAAGCTTCGATCGCCTTTTGAACTTTGTCCACACTAAGGAGTAGTTCGCCGGCCAACGCGTGGCGCTGAAATACGGAAGCATGCACTCAGCTTCAGAGTAAAACTCTGGTTAGGATTGTGATGTTCTGAAACATGGTAAGCGAACAAACTCTGTTGTCAACGGTTACCCTGATAAAACATCATTTTAATAATTCTCATAACATGTTCGGAAAATACTAAAAGTTTCTAGCTATCCGAATATATAACTCACTCTTCAAGAATCCCAGTAGATTGCAGTTGGATGCTATATCGACTGGGCCGCTTGGCTACTGGGCAAACACCACATCGAAAGGATTACCAATACTGGCTTTGTCTCGCTTTCTTTGTGGCGTGGATCGTATGGCTTGACGTTGTTTGCGTCATTTGGATGGTACAATTGCTCTGATGTTTCAAAACAGGCTGTACAGATCGAAAGCCATCTGATCGCTTACCTAATCCTCATGTCTCACCTAAATCAAACAGGTCGCACAAGTTGTTCCCTAGCCGAATGCTCTCCTAAGTTGAGTATTCCCTCAGTGGGGACGTCAGTGAACTCATCCAACTTATTGATCAGACAGAAACTGCAGTACATGTAGCTGTTCTGCAGTTTCATCATTGATCTACTCTGAAGCATATTCAGTGGCTCACGACAGTATACTGAAGTTAGGAGGCCAAGTGGGATTCGTTGGCGGAATTGCTTGCTTTTCAGAGTGCATGGAAGCCGAATCCAAATACATTGAACCCGGATTTCCCTCCACAAAGATGCGTTTCCTGCGACTCTCGCCTTCAAGTTCGACTATCCTAGACAATTCCTAAAATTCTGTTGGGAAACACCTACCTCTATTCATCACTCATATGAAAAACAATATTCTCTTAGCGTGCACAGGCTAAATCAGTACAAGTGCGATTGAACTATGCGTACTTTCAGGGCTTCCTTATATTTCCTTTCCACGTAAGCCTCCAGTCGAGGTTCCAGTTCGTGGGCTACCCGACGGGCCTTGTTCCATTCCTCCCCGGCGATAAAAGCTTCGATCGCCTTTTGAACTTTGTCCACACTAAGGAGTAGTTCGCCGGCCAACGCGTGGCGCTGAAATACGGAAGCATGCACTCAGCTTCAGAGTAAAACTCTGGTTAGGATTGTGATGTTCTGAAACATGGTAAACAACTTGGTTAAATAACGAATAAACTTCACATAACACAGAATTTAGGATTCCGACTGTTCGCTAGCTATCTTTAAGTAGTCAAAGTATGCATCCAGCAACTTTGGAACACATGGAAAACATATTGGGCTTGTTTCTGGCTTGCATACGACCATGTCCAGGGAGTAAACCGTCAGTCTGGGTCCGTTGTTGATGCCTTTGTTACACCATGAATACAAGTTCATTCCTTTATGTTTCTTGCTCGCCATATTCAGCATCCTTTCTTGTATTTTTTTATATTTCACGTTCATAACATCTCTAAGATCGTTGTTGGATACCTAATGTGGGATTTTCCGGATTATGAAACATTGTTTTTCTCGCTTTCGTTCAATTTTAGATGACATGCCTCAAAATTCTGGCATTTCTGGTATCTCTGTTGTGGTCTTTATGCAAACTATTGAAGTAACTCGCTGACTATAAGTAACATTTTCTAGTACTGGCTGCCTGATTAGGCGAGCTATGTGATACAATCCCGGAGTACATCTCAGGGAGACAGTTATCTCTAGAGCGACAAGATTTGCTGTTTGTGGCTTCCGTGTAAGTTTCTTGCTTGTATTTTTCTGACTTATATGCTGGTACGACATAAAACACTGCTTTCTGCTTGAAACTATATTGATGCTAATTGATTTTGCTGGTATTACAGTCCAGAAAGATGTTGTTGCAAGCCCGATTGTATTTCCCATCCTTATGCCATTTAATGAGTGGATCTATGCCAGAATTAATTCAGGACTTCACCTATAACTCGAGCATTGCTAGACAAAGATGATCCAATATCGGTCTTAGAGACCTGTATTACATCATTCTACATAGTCTAGACCAGTGCACTCCAAGTGGCTCTTTTCGATCCCAGAGCGCACAGCACCGAGAAATTTTAACCAAGCATAGGTGAAGTCGGACCGTGAACTCAGCTTAACCTGTAGAATCTTCAGCAATTTTTAGTTATTATGGTAGGGACTAGCCGACTCATTGAAAATAAATTATTGGAATGACATTGAATATCCACTTAAAATCGTAAATTTGAGGGAGAAAACTAGTGGATTATCTATGATACCTTTTGGAAGCACAGCTACTACGTTCCGCTAGAGAGTACGAAGTATTAGCTGCTGTCATGTCGTCTAAAACTTAGTGGACACACAAACGGCTGGGAATTAACGGAAACTGAATTTAGTGGGCAAACCAATATCGATCCAAATAGCATTCTGTAAGAAACTGGGTTAAAAACAATTAATTCACCAACTACTCATACCGCCGAAAACAAAAGCTTGTTGTTGTGGTACTATACCTGTTTCACACAAGCCTGATGAGGCATAGAACAGTCTAGCTAGGAGTACGTTTAATTACGTAACTTTCCACAAATAAGTGACATCATAGTGGCTTCACCGTGTCAAGGGTTTTCTTGTCCATTCCTAAAACTGAATGATATGTTTCAAATTTTGGTTGGTCTTACTGGACACCTTCATAGTCTTGTCTGTATCATTCTCGTGTTTCTTAGTCTTGGCAGCTTCAGTGAGCAGTCACTGCATGATCCCCAAAGACATCCATATGATGAGTAACCACGTATTTCTTCATGTGAATTTAAGACGTTGCGAGAGATTTAATTCGCTTTGCGTTTCACTCCACAAACTACAGTTTTCTCATGAAGACATCCTAACATCAACTGAGACATTTTGTGATTCGTATTCACACATCTGGAATCTCCTATTCAAACACCTCCAGCTCATTTTATAGACGACATCTCATGACTGATGTCGGGACAACATTTTCTAGGTCCCTCCAAAATCTGAGTTTTATACGGACAGTTGTCCTAGATTTAGGCATCAGCTCGGAGTGCTACGAATGGCTGCTTCAGAAAGCCCTGGCAGTACGCATTCTTGGTTGTGGATTAGATGGCTGTCGATCTGTTTGCCAAGCCCAGCAACTGAGTTTGAAGCCCTTCTCCACCTTACGAGTATGCATTTTACTCATGAGCTCCGGTAATGGCAGTCGACAGGGACGCTCAATAGGCCACACCCTCAGGAACCGTTCATCTTGTGGTATTATTACTTTCCTTACATTTGTTAGAACACAAGCATCACTTCAAGTCATAGCCCATTGTGAACAGTGAATCATGGAATAATGTCAGTGTTGGGAAGGACCATAGGAACAGAACGCTGAATGCTGAACAGATACTGAAACCCTTTGTTTTCCCCTACTGAGACTGGATTTATAAACCTCAGTATAAAAACGTTCTTGTCTGTAGTTGGGCTAACTTCGCGTCCCATACAAAAGCTATGAAGATCACTGTAAAACAAACCTTGATGTTCACAAGTCGGGAAGCCACAAGTTCCGCCACTTTAGATGCACTATCCGAAGGAAGGAATTTCACCGCCAAATTAGCTGCATGAAGCCATGCGTGCTGACATACACTAACAGGAATGCCCGAGCACTCCTCACCCTCATCGCCTTCCAAATTTGGTTGCAGTTTCAAGTAATATTCGACTGCTCGAAGGTATTCGCCCCTCGCTTCCAGCTCCCTTGCCTGTAGAAAATTAACATTNCCTTCCAAATTGCAGTTTCAAGTAATATTCGACTGCTCGAAGGTATTCGCCCCTCGCTTCCAGCTCCCTTGCCTGTAGAAAATTAACATTGGTGGTAGCTGAAGGCTCTGACCCGTCAAGACCTTTCGAACTGAACGTGCTCCTTGTGCTCGACGGTCCGCCCGTCCCAAGTAATCGACCATCTCTGAGAGCTTCTCCGTCTCCAAACGAGTTTGTGCGAAGACTTTCCTCCTTGAACTCTTCCTAAGCATTCAACGAATCGGAAGAAAGTTACCAAAGTCTTGTATTGATAGCAAATTACTGCAAGGTAAAACTTTTCCACTGAATCCCGCAAAACCATCCGATGTTAATTAACTCTCTTGTACATCACCTTCCTTAGTTAGCACTGCTTGGTTCTGAATCCGAGTGATAATCACCCGTATGTCTACCGAGTGCTGACATACTGAATGGCCATTACCTTTCCTCAAGGCTGTAGACTACTTGTAACCCGGTACACTGTTCTGTTAATGTCAACGTATAAACACTGTGTCCAAACACTACATACCAAAATACGTTATCTATGAGAGAAACCGAAAATAAATGACGGGTACTACAGCACCTTTGTAAGATTGCCTACAGATAAAAAACCGGGGTTGGTTTATAAAATCGATGTAATGACCCATACTTATTTCCAAGTTTCAGAAAAGGAATAATCACCATACGGTCTGCTTTCAGAATCCGAGCCATATCTACTAAACAGATAAAGTCTGTCTCAGGTAACGTCAAGAAGAAAACTGACCCGAAGTTCATGCACTCTGTTGGGTAGGTAGGCTTCTGCTACTCTCAAAGCCTCCTCCCACATCCCGGCTTCCCGGTATGCACGAACCGCCATATCTGGACGCTGTGCACGAAGAAGTAATGCCTCTGCACGCGCAAACTCCTTTTCTCCAAAAGCCAGTCTGGCTTGTCCCAGGAGGACATCGTTCACGCTGTCTGGATCGTGTTCGGCAGCAACACGGGCCGCGGAGTCCCAATCTTGGTTGTGCACGTACATTAACACAGCTTCGCGAGGCTTACCAGCCTGCAAAATAATCAACGCATACAGGAAAAGCAGTTAGTTGGTCTACTAGAGTTTCCTGCATATATGTCTTTCGTGCAAATAAAAAGAAGCGCAAGGTTTGAGATGGTTCTAGCTTGCCCAAGTATATGGGGGATGAACAAACACGACGGGCTTCCGTTCGAAAAACGACCTTCCTATCGGTTGCTTCGCAATTTATTCTTGTAAGACGTTTTTGTTTCCGTTTTAAGACCTACGATGATAAGTGAAACCATAAAGTATTGTCGTGACATTCAAAGAAAGCATACTGGTAATCGAAATTCTCACTAGAGGTAAAGTGAACCAGCACATGCTTCGACATCCCGTAGATTGGCCAATGCAACTTACGCCAGTTCAGCTTCCGAGCATACTACGTTGGAAGCGGTAATTTCAAGTTGGAAGCCATATTCTGGCCAGTGTTGGCAAAATTGTCTTAAGCAGCTGTACCTTTACTTAAAAAGGAAGTCCCGTTTTTTAACTTCCAAACAATAGGAAGACGAGATAATACGTTCTAAGCAATAGTCCCGTGTTCGTTTTTTCTCGACCACATTTTAATGCTTTCGGGAGTGTCTAACTTCCTCCTAAGTTGGGCAGAATAAACTGAACATATCAGGTAAAAAATAAGGATACCCATCTTCAAATTAGTTTCAAACAAAATATATGTGTGTCAAGTAACTTGGTGAAAAAACGTTGTCCGGAAAAGAAAGTCTGGTACCCAACAGACCGCGTATATATAGTGTCCGCGCGTTTCGACCTCACTGAAGGATGTATTATATTCTCACTATTTTCTCATACATTTCCTAGAAAAAACCAACTTTCTGAGAAGGAAAAACTGACCTTGACAAACTCTGCTTCCGCCTCTGGGAACTTTCCCTCATCCTCCAAAAACATGGCGAATTTGTTATGGACATCTTTTGTTCTTTCGGGACAAGCCAAGCGGATCAGATCGAAGGCGAAGTCAAACGCACAATGTTCCGTTGCGTAATCGATTGCTGTGTCCAATAATCCTATTCGAGTGAGCAGACGCACCGCTGATTCGCCACCCAAATGTTTAGCCCATAGGTAGGCGACCTGTTTGCGTACCTCAGGTTGATGTGTGCAGTTGGAAGCTACTCGGTAGGCCTCTTCCCACTGGTCTCGTGTACGATACATATTGACGGCGGATTTCCAGTCCTTGGCCTTGTAGTAGTGACAGTAAAATCCACATAAAAAATCATGCACGGAAATGGTTAATACGACCAGCAAAATGACATGGGTGTGCCTACTCCCTTCATTGATGGCACTTTCTACTCAAGTGATAGCACTCAGTGTATCACTGCAGATAATCCCTGACAAGTGATACAAAAAACAAGAGCTATTTGGTACTCCTTAAATCTCGACCAACATGCTGTATTTTGTAACGCAAGCCCTTTCTAGCCAGCTCAACAGCTATCAGCAAGCTGAAATAAACACTTAGTCTTTTTGTTGAGGATCAGTGCGTTGGAAATAGAAAATGGTCAAACCAGCTACAAGGATACGAATAAATATATGCGGATTTTTGGATGTGTGCTTACTGGAGTCGGAGAGTATGCTTGAGAACGTTGACTTCCTCAAACCTTTGTGCACACGAGGTTTTCGCTCTTGACAACTACCGCCTTGTAACTACTGTTTTCGTGCATCAAAACTGGAAAACACCACATTTGGGGAAATTTTCCATTTAATTGGTGAGGTTGCTCGGATACGAACAATTTCGTGTTCGCAGGTCTTCGCGGGCGGGAATGTTTGGGTCCTGCTGGAAGACCTCGAGTGTGTAGTAGGAGGCAGTTTGCAGCACTTGATGGCCCTGTGAGTATGGATTTGGCCGCCACAACGTACAGCTCTTTGGGCCTGGTTTGATTCACCAGCCAGTCACTAGGAGCCTTTGAGGCGGATCAAGGCATGCGGTACTCTTGGCTAGTCCGCAGGAGTGGATGAGCTGCCCTTTGGCAGAATTCGACGGGGTTTCGCTCCCGCATTTGTTGTCGGACTAGTCCTTCGGAGTGGTGCAGCCAGTGCCCAGCACTCAAATCATCACCATCATCATCGTCATCATCATCATCATCAAGAACAGCAACATCATTGCTGACATTGATGCTTCACTGTCGTACAACCACAAGATTCGTTATATATATATATAT
>NW_008751753.1:504508-510748 GCF_000715545.1 Opisthorchis viverrini | reverse complement strand
TATATATTAAAAGCTCTAGAGTAGAAAGAAGAGAGAAAGAGTGGGTGAGGGAAAGAACCTAGTGCTGACCCATGTCAAGCATTCTGAGGTGCCTATACCTCCAACCGCTCAATCAGGCAATCTGATAAGAAACTGACAGCACGAACGCCACTGACATCGATTAGCCGCCATTTCTTGCAACATCTCCAGCCAACCGCGGGTGGGGTCACTGGGACCCCATCCTGGAAGGCGTACAAGAACAACAACACCCACCCCCCCCCGCGATTTCTTCCATACCCTTCTGCCAAGTCATGCGTTGTCCACCTCCAAATTCTCGCCATTCTGAAGGAGGTACGGAGAACAACACTCGTCTCGGGAGAGGGTGTTTCGGCATGCGTAGCACACGACCGAGCCATCGTAGTCGGTGGTACTGGATGTTTTCTCGGATTGAGGTGCCTGCAGCACAACCAAATACCCGTTTTCTAATCACCTTGTTACTAACACTCTGACGCCATCCGAAACCAGTCATGCTTTTTAAGAATCGGCGGTCGAAAACCTGAAGACGCCTCACATCATCTGTCCGCAGAGGCCATGTCTCGCACCCATACAACAACACAGCCCTTACTTTAGACTGGTACACACGACCCTTAAGATCTAGTGAGATGCCTTCTTGACACCACAGGTGACGCAAATTAGCAGACATGATTCGAGCCTTTGAAAGTCTTGCGCTGGCTTCATCAGACACTTCCGTCACAGCTGATACGACTACCGAGGTATGTGAAGTTTTCCAAAATCTCCAGTGATTCTCCTTGAATTGTAAGGGACATGTTCGGAAACCGCACATTCTAAAGCATGACTTTGCACTTTGAAGATGCAAGGCGCATGCCAAAAGATGGTATGATGGTGGTCAGTCTATTCAACAGGGCTTTTGCTTCGCTTTGATCCTCAAAGATGGGGGTGAAGTAATCTGCAACCGAAAATCTAAAAGTCAAGGTTCGGGGCATCTAGCATGGGAGTTAGTGGAATCACGAGAGCAGCAGAGGGCTTAGCCTCTGGAAGTGAAGTAACTACTCGAACTTGCTGTACTGAAGAGGTGCATTCAAGCAAGCAGATAAAACAATTGCGTACGGCTAATCTCCGTAGCTGGTCATCTAGGTGAGCTGCAATTAGAGGAGCAACACGGCCCACGATACAGAAGGTAATGGTGATTGACGGGAAGAGGGAGTACGGGATGTCAATGGGGCTGAAAAGAAAGGAGGCTGTATGCAAACTGATGAGGCTAGTAGGCAGATGCTGACTGAATACTGACTGACCGCCATTATATTCAATGCGCATAGATGACAAAGCAGGGCAATACATGTTTCTGTTCAGGAGACGAGTTTAGAACCAGGTTTCATCAGAAGTGCCAAATCGATTGTCGACATAAAGACAGATAAAGCTCAGGCATGCTCCAAGAATGGCCATGAACAGACTGGATCTCCGAAAAGTTCCGTGCTCTGGTGGTCAAGGCTGTGGTCATGGAGTACACAGAACTGTTCACAGTTTTTAGAAAGTTATCGTTATCTAGCGTACCAATGAGCATTTCCGGACGTCACTTGAATAATCGGCACAAATGAACAAACACAGACAAACGGCTAAACAATCTAAAACTCAGTCGTTGAGTCGGCCTGGGGCTGATGCCCGAAGCAGCATCGAATAAGAACTACCCTCATGTTGCAGCAGCAATATATGCTGTTTCGTTGGTAGTTAGGTTTCGTCCATTGGTTTCTCTCCCGTTCCACCAACTTGATATTCAATTCGTAAATATCTCTCTCGTTTCACAGTGACCTGCCTTTGTTTCATGGTGTATAGCTGAGTGACTGAATTGAACCCATACTGGCAGTTTCTATCCTACATACCGGTGATAGTCTGGTACTAGGTCAGTCCACCTTTCCTGGTTCATTATCCAGCTGCATATGAATGGACTAATTGGTCTGCATTGTAGTCTTAGCTACTGTTTTCAGTAGTGATGAGTTAGCAGGATAAGTATATGGGAATCACTTACTTCCATATAGTACTGCTCTGCCTGCTTTAGATTACCCTCCTTCTCCAACTCTTGCGCCAAATGCATGTGAGTTTGCTCCAAAAGTTCTGGACTGTAAGTGCGAACCAAACGCAGCATATCTCGATATTGCCTATTGCGTTTGTACATGGATATTGCACGATCGGTTTCCTTGACAGTCAGATACAATCGTTCGGCCTCTTTCAATCTTCCTTCATTCTCATGCTCTTCAGCTTGTGCAAGATACATGCTGAATAAATAATAAAGCAAGTATCGGCGTCGTTTGAGCTACTGGTCTTGTGAAACGAGACTGAATGCAGTTTTTGGGTACAAAGCTTGTACATTTGGTAGAAATGTATTCTGTTTTTCGAGTTTTTTTGCAACCGTTAAGCACAGACCGAAAGTCCACCATTACTCACTTGATGAATATTACTCAAGGCGAATAACAGACATATTTCAATCTCCCGGTCTACCACAACTTCGATCATCGGTTCTGTGTACCAATGTGAGTCACGCCTGATTCTTCATGATATCATCCAGCTATTGATTGCGTACCCCTGTTCAGCTTTCTGAATGTCCGAGTGAAGAAGCCTATTCAGAAGCAGCACATTTTAGATATTGTCTGGATTCATCCGTGCTGCTCTGAATCAATAGTCATGAGATAAAAACTAAATGTTGAAGTCATCAAGTAGATTCTTGCACTTTCCATTTTATTTCCGGAAACTTAGAATACCCCGAGAAACTCCTTTGAAAAGCTTCGTAAAAAGCCAATGATTGAAGTTGTATCATCAGATGACGAAGTTTAGCAAGATTTGGAGGGAACTTTCATGTAGTTACTTCTCGGGCAGCTATACTTCAGCGCTAGAGGCATCGGTGTGCTGCCAGGCATCTTATTCAATGCCCTTCCACATAATGACATGGACAACTTAAACAGTACATGAAACGTAAATCTTGTCGAGGAATACGATACATATAGGAGGAAAATTAACGCCTACACTGTTTTAGAGCACAGAGACCTGAAAATACTTCACTTCGAAAGAGATGTCTTCCCCCTTTCAAAGTTGTTCTGATTGCTACATCTAATTCTTTATCGGTTTGTAATTCGCCAGAATTCTCCTGATCCTCTCTTGCATTTTTCGATCCCTACGAATTCCTGACAGTAACCCTAAGATAGAGCATCATAGTTCTTGCTTGAGCTTTATTACCCAGTACACTCACTTAGCACATTGCTAAAGGCCTAAAGTGGTCAGTAACACGAAGGTAGAGAAACAAAGTACAATGAAATAGCAGTGATAAAACTACGCAATCAGTCAAAGTTTTAAAACCCAGAGGATTTTCTCTTACAAGCATATTCATTTACATGGCCACTTGTTCTCCATATCTGGTTAATGTTTCGAATCTTTGGTCAACTGACACAGTGGGAGTGTAAAAATGGAATTGCTGGATTCACCTTCCCATGCCGGGAGTTTATTCCTAACAGACTGAAGATAGTAAATAAACTCACTCTGTCAACTCAGCGTGGTCCATGGCTTCGGATGCCAAACGGTGTGCTTGTTCCCACATTCCAGCGGAATTGTACATTTCAATGGCCTTGGAGATGTTGTTTGCTTTACGAAATGCCGTCTCGGCGGCTTCAAATTCGTGACTTGATGCATGATGTTGGGCAAGTTTGAGAAAGTGGGGGGCCAACACTTGGGGAGATTTATTGTCTTCTATTGAAGCCAGGATATGAGCCGCTTTGCTCCACTGTCGAGAGTTGATGGCCGCCTCGACTGCTTTCAAGTAGGCCCTGCATATAGAGTTTGAAAATGGAACTTCTGCGTATCACGGTCACTACTTAAGTTACATTTTTACCAAGATGTGATTGGGAAACTTCGACATAACTTGTCAGGACTTTAGAGATGACAAACTGAATCCTGTAAATAGAAAATTCTTCCCAACCTCATTCTACCGGAATCCAAAGACTTCGGCAAGGATACTACAACAAGTCTCACTCACCCGGCCTCAATGAAGTGATGAATGGCGCTGTCCATCTGCTGCTGGGTTACCAGATAGTCGCCCCAATTTTCCTCCAACTTTACGACTTCCGATGGAAACGATGATCGCGCCAGCTCAACTGCCCTTTGAAAAGCATGGGCCTGACGGTAACAGCGCATGGCATTTTCAAGCTGGTCCAGCTTTTGGTACATTTCTCCAGCCTTTTCAAAGAGCTCACATTTCACCAGCGCCTGTAGCGACAAAGCAAATAAGGGTGGCCTTAGATAAGCTTGGTTGGGAAATTCTGGTTGATCACTTGTCGGGATCGATCGCTTATTTAATTTCACTCATGCAGCAGAGGGAAGACTGTTATTTTGCTCTTCTGGATGTCCTTTTGGTTTTACTTCACCGATAATTCAGCAGCAAGGAGGAGATTTCTCTGCGCATCCACATTGGCAGATTAAAACTTTCATAGTGAAGGATACGAGGTAAAATAGGTTTGATATCTTAAGCATGGACTCACCCAACTTCTACGAACAAAATTAGACTCTTTTGCTCACTCTGACTATGTTGGTTCAGTGATCAAAGTCTTCATCAGAACTGACAGCGACACCATGGGTCAGCTGTCATACAAGCATGCTATGCTGCACCACTGTCTGCTTTGTAAGCCAGTCGTTGCCCTACGTTAGTAGTAATTAGTTCGTTGCATGCTAATTTTCATTCGTATGCATTACGCCTTTTGACGACTGACAAGGCATAAAGCACTTGCTGTGATAAAACAAGCGCAGTCTATCGGCGATCTCAGGCTCACACAAAATGTACACTTACTTGTATAATTCGCTCCATCAACGTTCGATCCGAAGACAAGTGTGGCTCACTCAGTGCCAGACGGGCCGCTTTACCTGGTACCCCAGCTCTCAAGTACAATGTCACAGCACCCATCAAGTCTCCTTCCTTCTGGCGAAGTTCTGCAGCCTTTTCGTCCTGGCCGGTCTCGGCCAGCCAAGCTTGATGTTCTTTCTTCAGTTGGTCCAAACCAGTCCACGCCTTGGCCTCAGCAATCTAGATGAGTTGAAAGAGGATACACCTTAGTACAGTATAGCATTTGAAATCACCTTATCACTCTTATCTTCTAGCTCTATGTTCCTCCTTGAAGAAAGGCTACAATCATCCCAAAAAGCTACAGGAAGAGATTCAATGGCAAAGGTACCATGCTCTCATTGCAGATGCTTTAACACCTTTTTTTGTGAACTAAGATTATGAATTTATTTAACTAAACATCTAAAGGTCTGTTTTGGAGTAGCAAAGAATGAGTATATACAAGAACTCCTTCTCAAGTCTTTAGACAGACAGGTTCGTTTGCGCGTTCTTCTGATGTCAAGAGATAAATCAGAAAGCTATTCTAACGTCCAACATTTGATTTTGTGTAGCACAGTGAGCATTATCCTCAGTGTAACATCCGACAAAAAAGGTGTTGGTTTGGCAGTGTGTGGCTAAACGAACCTGAGAAAGCAGTACATCTGCGCCCGTTTTTCGACATGGGCAGTTGGAGGAAGGAATTTCGTATGCAGTAGCCTACAGGCCTCGTCCCCTGAACATCAGAGGTTTATTTTCTGAATGCTGAGTGGATAACACCATTACACCTCTTATTCCACCACACCAGATTAATCCAGTCGTTTAATTCACGACCTTTGCTGGGTTAGGCAAACACTACCAGGTCGTCCCCCATTGCTTGAGACGAATATGGTTTTGTAGATAACAACGGTTGTTCATCAGTCTTGTAAGGTCGGATACGTTCCATACACTCAGCTGCCGGTCGGGCCGATTCCGTAGTGTTTGGATCAAACTCATAAAGGACCCGTTACCACAAGGTTGGAATCCCACTGCACAGAGTGCCGATGGGAAAAGTAATTGTCTATTAGTCACAGGTAAAAGCTGAGTTGCTAATCACGCAAGAGCTATTTCTCAACCACGATCCGGGATGTCGCGGGTTCTCAGATACATTCGAGAAGCCAATTTCAAGGAGCTAGGCATCTTAACAACAGAACGAACATTATAATTAATGTGTATGACCCAGTTTAGCGACTGAACTAGTGTCATCACCGTCTCAAATACACAGGCTGATGGCGTCATTTTAGGCTCGAAATCCCACTGACACAATAGGTTGTTCTGAAAAGCGAACCTAGGATCAGGTTGCATTGTCAGTGATATATATATATATATATATATATATATATATATAT
>NW_008751753.1:493931-503977 GCF_000715545.1 Opisthorchis viverrini | reverse complement strand
TACTATATATTAGATATATATTACTATATACTATATACTACATATACTATTATACATATATTACTATATATATACCACTATATATATCATATATATGCTACTATATACTATATGTATGCTATATATATGATATGTGACCGAATTAGCTTGATCCATCGCCTTAGCATGACTTACCTCGATTGCATTCTCCCATTTGCGCAGACTTTTGTACATAGTAGTGGCCTCATCAATCGCATTTTGAGTCAAATACACATGTTCGGCTGTTTTGAAGTCTTTTTCCAACATTGCGATACGTGCCTTGATCAGATAGTCCTGATTATTCACTTCCTGGTGAAGATCACGGGTAGCACGCAGGTAGCGAACTTTACAAACTGATCCCAAGGCGGCGTAGCATCGTTCAGCCACCAAAAGATCTTCTGCCTTAAGTGCTGCTTTGGCCAGTTTTGTCCACATGGACCTGGTCTCCGGACTGATCTCCAAACTCTCCAGAAATGACACAGCGCGGGCAAAATCTTTGTCCTCCATTGCTGTGCCGAACTCGATTAATCCGTCATCCAAAGCATAGGAAACTGTAGTAAGTCCCTCGCTAACCAGAACTTCTGTTCTGCCATTCTGCTTTACAATGTCCAAAATCTCACCGCCCTTGATTGGGATAGAAGTAACGCGATCGGTTGCCTCAATATTGTACCAAATACACAAACTGTCGCGTGACTGAGCCACAACGACGTCGCTTTGTGGAACCCATTGGACATAGGAGCACAAGGTGAGGAGTACGGTTTTTGTTCCGGTATCCGTGTCGAAAAGTAACAGTTGAAACTTTTTGTCACGAAACAGTAGTTTGTGTCCAGTTTCATTCAATTCAATCCAGTCTACCTTGGTATCATGCTGAATCTGACTAACTGTAACCCCTGTGATTAGGTCCATAACTGCAATAGTTTTTAAATCAAGCATATAGGCAATCTTCTTGTTGATCTCACCACCTCCCACTCGCCGCTCGTTTATTCTCACACTGATCAAATAGGGATTAGTGAATTCGGTTCGCACTGAACCCAGAATTTCGTTCATCCCGTACTCAACGATCAGTAACTCTCCCAAACCGAAAATAATACACAAATTTGTGTAGCCAAAATAGAATTTCGATTTATGACCTTTATTATTCCATTGTACTTCACTAAGACGACTTCCTTTTATATCAGCCAAAATAAGGGTGTCAGAAGTTTGTGCGACCAGATACCGATCACAACCCATGACACGAACTTCTTCGATTTCGTAGCCAAAATTTGACTGGAGTACAATCTGTTCGCTTGTTTTAATGTTCTTCACAATGACTTGACTTGGACCAACGTAGTTCATTTCGAAAGTGCCCTTGTACAACTTCCGCTTCATACAACAGTCGAATTGTTCTACCCCACCACACAGCGTACCCACTGTCAATTTGGAACCATCTCGCTTCCAGGACATTGCCGTGATTGTATAGAGGTTTTTTATTTCTTTAGGTTTACATTCTTCCCAGCTTGATTTTCTCGGACTCCACGAGTACAGACGTATCCGATCAAAGCTCCCAAATGCAACGGTTTGTCCACTGGGACTGCAGACGGCAACTGTGAATTCTTTCTCCGTGTCATCTTTGCTGTAGTCAAACTGTTGTATTACTCTACCCTGACGATTGTAAACGTAAATGCGCCGATCGCAGCCACCAGCCAGTATGGTAGACCCAGCCCATGTTAGAGAGTATGGAGCAGTCGGATGCGTGGTGAGTTTTCCTTGTGTATCACCCGAACCTTCATCGTCAAAAAAATAACGAACAATTTTTCCATCAGCGTGCCCGGATACAAATCCTTTACCAGAATTGTTCAGCGACATGGACACTACGTAGGAATCCGCGTTATAGATAGTTGAGGATTTGTTTGTCTTTGTATTCGCTGCTCTAACTTTGCCATCTGCCAGACCACAAATGATCGGTTGTCCGGGAGGCCACAAAAGACATATGGCCGCACTCTGTTGCGGAAATTTGTTGCAAATGGCTTTTTTCTCCTCCCAGTTCTCGCCAAGCCTGTAGACGAAAATAATATTGTCCGACTGGGCCAAGGCCAGTTTAGTGGATTCTGGTGAGAAGACCATGGATTTGACAACAAACATTTTCTTTCCACCTGTGGAACTTTTCGAATCTGCCGCTTTTGCTGCGAATCTGTCTCGGCGCTCTCCATTCTCATCAAAAACTGAAACGATATTATCATGGCTACACACGGCCAACTTTTTGTTGTTCGGGGACCATGCAATACAACTTATTCGAGCTTCGGCTTCTTGAGGTGCAACGATAGTTTTCAGGTGTTTGAGGCGCATATGCTTTTGTTAATTCTGTTACCAGTCGCGTGTAATGATCTCAGACGAAAGTTTCGCTGTGATCAGTGCTGCAATAAGATAGCAAGGATGTGTTAGAAAAACTAACAGAATGGCAATAAGTTAGTAACGCACGGTATTACCAGCATTTTTCTTTTTGATGCCCACGTGACCAGGATATTTACGCACACAAATCTCCGAGTCAAGCGCTGGATGATGGCGTACTTGTTGATATTAGACTGTTGGTTTAGTACCCTTCCCCTTAAAACACCTGGTGGTGAGTTTGTGAAGATAAAATAACCGATCTAGTCGAATATTGATAGTACGTTGATGCTATGCTTTGGACTTTCACAATTTAAACCTCCGAGCAGAGCCTTACGTTGAAAATTTTAGTTTTTTTTCTATTTTGACTCCCAGTATCCCTCTATTATTTGAAAGAATAAATACTGAGCCATTCAAAATTTTAGCTTCAACAAATGGTTTCTGTTCAAGGGAAGGTCTGTGAATAAGTTAGCAGATGGAATCATCTTTGAAAATATATGGGCATGAAAAAACGACAATGGCTTGAATGTTCTTGCCTAATTATCAATTCTCCCCTATGAAATCAATTGAGGCTCTGACGCATAATCTGATTACTCATTAGTAGCCATGCTCCCAGGTTAAGCTAAATACTGGTTGGAGTCGGTTGCGAATTTCGCTCATGCACATCGTTTCATCTAGGAATTATTTACTCAGAAAAAAGCCACCTGATATGCCTAACCTGTTCAACTAAGCTGGCTTTACACTACAGAAGTCAAACGTAGACAAAGCCTTTTAATGGGAATCGTAGTTTTGCAGAGAGAATGAGTGATTGACGGATCCGCCAGTCAACAACATTGATGCGCTGGATTCTTGCACAGTACCTAGAGAGTAAGTGACTTTGGTGAAATTCATTTGGGTTCAAGTCACTGATATCGACACGAATCCGATGGAATAAGGTCAGGGTGTGCAGGCACAAATGCTTCTTAAGAGCCAGCGGTCGACTTAAACATGAGGGTATAGCAATGAGCAGCGGAATTTTTTATGTTTCAGTTGCTACGATATTCGAGATATCGCGATACATATATATATTTGTAATGCACCACTCATAAGGTTTTCCATCAACTTATGTTCTACTTGAAACCAAATTGCAATATACATGTATCACAATATCCTGAATATTGTAGCGACTGAAACATGAGGCGGCCTGGTGCAACGCACTCAGTTGCTTGGAAACATCACAAAGGAGAGATTCAGCTGGGTTCCAGGTGGGTTTCTGGAAGAACCAAATTAGTTTACCAATGAGTGTATATTGGCTAATTTCGTGCAATTTGGTTTCAAGTAGAACATAAGGTTGATGGAAACCCGGGACTGCGCCTACCTGATGAGCCCCAAAAGGGGCGAAACCGGTCGTGGGGTGGGCTGCCGACGAATTTTCAACAACCTTGTGAGCAGTGACTTACGAATATATACATGTGGTCTACTTGATTTGAACAATTCTGTAAGTAATGCTCAGTAATCGGCAGTGTTTTTCCTCTATGGTTCATTATTATCTCTCGATTTCCACCTTTCTTAGGTGGGCTGGAGAGGTCCATCTCCAGAGTGATTTGAGGTCACTGTGCTACATGGTCTAAATGTTTGATGGATAGATTGTAAATTAGCTCTGAGAAAGGTACATTGCCAGTATTTCTCTGAATGTATTCCGCGTTCGGTTGTTCTTGGTATCCTGTGTGCATTGAAAACAATGCAGCTTCAATCTAAAGACTTCTGGCCCCGTGGAAATCCGCCACTTCCTTGAAGGAATCTAGCGTTTCAGGTTCCAAGCGAGAGTCATATGGTCTTCAATCTTTTCGTTTTGTATTGCTAACTAGTGTCACTTTTAATTCCTCAGTACCTTCGGTCTTTTCTGATCCCTTGTCTTACTGACCCACGGCCAATTCTTGGAGACAGCATGCCTACTTTGGAAAATGCGGTGATACTGGCCAATTTGGAGGAACGCCTTACCCATAAGTCACTTCATTTGCAGCTAACAGTACTATTTTGCCTGAATAGTGCTTCGCGCCACATGTATGTGCCTGCACCAAGTGAACTTACTTTTTTAGGCTGATCGTTCCGCTGTAGCCTCCCCGGAATATCCAGAGTGTGAGGAAAGAATTCACAACCAACATAGCTCACGGAATCACTGAAGTGGTAGGCCACAATAAATGCGATAAGGCGGAACATTTTGAGGTATATATATATATATATATATATATATATATATATATATATATAAGATACTTGGGCATGACTTGTTATATGTTGATTCCTGAAATTCCTGAACTCTTGGTTCTGAAGCCACATTGCTGCTTTCCATTTATTAGGAAAGAGATTTCAGTTTATCTGATTGTTTCGAGAACTACTTAATGTTCCAAGGTAGCCAGGATTGTCAACACCACATATATCTTTCACTTCTCGCACTACCACTGCCTTACATTATGAAACTGTTTCACAACAAAACTAAACCACCGGGAGAAATTATACTCCTGTGTAGCTTTTTATTCTAGGGAAAAGACAAAACAAGGTGAATTTTATCCGAAAGTCAGTTATAAGATCTAAAAGACAATACTTCTTCAAATGTAAGAAAGGTTTGACACAAAGTCTTCAACATTCTATGTAAGGTCAATGACTTTCACAGAGATGTGATGATGCCAAAAAACCACGTAACTAAACACATTCGGAGTTCGCAATTCAGACTCGCAGAAAGTAGCAAAAAATGCTGCGTACGGAGAATTCGAGACTGTAGCAGGTTTACTTTTTTACTACCCTGCTTGTCTTAATAAGCCCTAATCATTTACTTGGGACCCACTGAAGTCTGTAGTAACTGCATCGTTATATAAGAGAAGAAGGTTAAAAAACTGCATAGCAAAGTGTGTTCAGAAGTAGCAAGCACCGTACGTTCGCAAAACTTCGCTATAACCTGATAAAACCACGGTTCGCATCATACGCATGCAATAGATAGTTTGTTTCATAATTTTTTTCTTGATACCTCTTTTCTTAGTTGCGGTCCGAAGAATACTTTCAGTCTACTCGAGTCTATAAGGACAATCATTTTCCTTGGTTGGTAGAAACGAGCGATCATGACTGCATCCTGAGATGGGTTTCTAACCCTGTTGACATCGCATTGTCTAATGATGTGGATTTCAACTGCCAAACTTCTTTGTCCCGGAACTGTCAATATTTTAATATGCTGTAGCATCGGCGTCGATGAATTGGTGCTGTTACAACCAATATGGGTTCCAAAATGAGGGCGCATCTTGTCACATCGACATTGTTACTGTCCATGGTGAGCTGATAGATGCTTCGGAACTAGGAGGGCAGAGACCATTTTGTCCAACGCTGGTCACAAGGAAGAAGAGCTGAGTTGCTTTACCTGCCCTGTCAAGGGGCAAGAATAAGAATATGGTCCAGCTTAAAATTGGAGTGGGCACTCTGATATGAATGACTAAGGACAATCGTCCTGAGGGTTCACCATATCACCTTTTCTGCCGTTTCTTCATAACTTTCACAGAAGGTCACCAAAATTTCAGAAAACATTCCGTTAATTAATCAGTAGTTTTTATTAAATCCCGGCCATCATAAGAACAAGTCATGATACAACTATTAGACAAAAAATTCTTCGACCAATTCGATTAGTCAAAAGCGTGATTGGTATTCATCAGGTTGTTTGACTTCACATTTTGCCGAAAATTTAGGTGCCCAGGACCCATTCAACTACGATTTCACCAGTTTGCACTGCGTAAAAACAAATCCAAGATTTGAGGCAAATTTCTTTTGAATATTTTCTGTTTCATGTGAATGTGTTTGGGGTTAGCAGGGTGCCGTCATATTTGTTAGTGCTTCACTGCCAACTCCACGGGGAATTTAGAAAGTAGTACTACTTACTGTTCGGTATCTATTGAAGATCACGTGCCTTGTAAACTAAAATAAGTTGAACTTGTATGCTGAGATCCAGACATTCACACAGCATTTAATCAGACATTGCGGAAAGTGAATTGCTACTTCCTGGTTGATTTTTACTGGCCTCCGTGCCATATTTTACGTACAAATATCTGGATTGCAATAACTAACTACGGATGTTTTTGTACTAGATGGTTCCTTTCCATGGCTGATGTTCATATGTAGGAATTGTGAATTCTCCCCAACCGAGATTAACTGTGATCAGTGTTTTCGTTTTTTAAAGAACACTCTTTAAATTAGTTGTGAGTGTGAACACCGGCACTTATTGTAAAAGGGTATTGAAGAGGACCTTATGCCTAACAAGTTGTGTGCTTTGACATTTGCAAGCAATAACTAAAAAGTAGAAGTTGGGGATTCTGAAAATCAATCCACTAAACGCTTCGCCGTGGTAGGAACGTAGTAAGTGAATATGTCGGGACCGGATTATTGGACCTTCATATTCAGATTGCGCACCGTAAACCAAAACACAAAATAAGCACTAGACTCACTTCTCAGCAAGATATGTACGAATCCTAAATTCTTGCCCGGTATATCACCCACGCCAAATTTGTTACGGACCAGGCTGATGGCAAATAGTTAAGTAATTTCCTCTAATTCTTTATGATCCCCATAAAAATCCTATGAATACATGGCCTTTGGTTCCGAGATCCGTGCATGCATTGCAGTTTGCTGTGTAGAATGTGATAATCGTGATTTTGAAAGAGTTTACAGGGTCCTATTTCTCGCCGTATTTCCGCGGTAGCATGTTCGAGCCCACCATGATATTACTCACGGAGATGCTATTTAGAGAGAATATATTTTTGCCTTAATATTTTATGATGTCACAAGCTTGTTTTAGCTTCATCTTGCCAACAAGTATGACATAGGCTTCCAAAATTTATTTATGAAGATCAATAGACCAGGGAAAACGTGGAAAGATTCCCCTATCAGGCTAACCACATCCTTGTTTCAGGCTTTGTTCCATTCAAGAATGAGGAAATGGTAGTGACAGGTGGTGCACGTTTCGTTTGTATCAATAGGACTGTCCGAAATATAGCATAACTAAACTGTCTGCTAATACGAGTCAGTACACTCCGTGGTCGGCCTTTTACCTGAACAACGATTCATTCTCAGTGCTTCTTGTGAAAGTTCAAAGTGGTACCTTTACTGTCAGCAGCACTCAATACCCGTAACATTTGACTTAATGCGATCTCTCCTTCAACAATCCTGAAATTTATAATAGAATAGTCAGAATTACCTTACTGACCTAAAATGCATGAAGCACCTTAATCTTAAGACTTGATATGTTATTTTTGTTTTATAGCTCAGATATAACTTTTTATATCCAACTTTATATCTGTTACAAGTAAAAAGACGAAATGAGTAAATTAAAATAACTCAAACTATCATCCTATTTTCTGCAAGTCGATTGTTCTTGTTGACAGATAATTATGCAGCTTTACTATTCGGTTACTTCTCACTGATATTATTATATAGGTCAACAGATAAGGTGGAATACTAGTTTAAACATCTGTAAATCCATGTAATCATCATTATCATCACTCTCAGGTTTAGTGACCGCGTACTTGTCGTACAGCGGTTGTAGCTGCCACAGTTTCGTTCACCGATGATTCGGTGAAGTGGGGGAGGTTGCTGTACACTGGGGGTGGAAGCACTTGTACAATCCACGTATTCTTCTTAATAGTAGTCTATAAGGAAGGCCATGACCCGTAGAAGCATCAGAGACCTTAGGTTGCCAGTCAGTGGAGTGCCATCGACGGGCTAGTGACATTACGCTGCATCTGACACCAAGAGCCATTGTGATTGAGGTTGAAGAGACCACAGAAAGTAAACCACGTTTAGAGTTAAAAATAAATGCGCTTTGGAAAGTAGAAAGATTTGGACAGGAGCAAACAAAATCGTTGTCGACAGCGCCATTACGTGGCATTGATGCCTCAAATATAGATATTTTCGCTTGATGCCTCAACGCAATACCCACCATGGCATATCCATTTGTAGCAGCCCACGCGTCACCAGAAGTGCGCCTTGTATCTTTGTTTCTGAAGGACAGCGCACACCAATTCAGACGGAATACGGCGTACAAGTTTGTGAACATCAAAGAAGCCAAGCAGACCACCTTGCGTTTTCAAGTCAGTATTTGATGTTTTTAGGGTTGGGGGACAAGTCGAACACACGGAAGCTGGGCGCTACACATGACAAACAGAAGTGTCAGTCGCAATGCTGGTACCTTCAGAGAGACATTTCAAATTGGATCCTGGTGGGGTAGCAGATAGAATACGTGCAAGTATGAGAAATGTAGTGTCAGAATTAATAATTTTGCCTACCGCTGTGCTGTTTTCAACAAGCAAGGCAAACCTTCTGATGACAGTATGAGAATGCTGATGTGGCAAGATACTTATGTTTGTTAGGACGTTTATGGTTATACGTGGGTCGGATTACTGCCAGGAGGTCTGCATTTGGAAATGAGGACAGTTGGGTTACTTGGTCAACGTATTTGACCCAAAACCTCACAGAAAGTCAGTAGGTAGGTGTTAGCGTACAACTTTAGCAGTACAATTGCTTAAGGAACAAGTCTCCGTACCTATCACGACCCTTAACCTACAGGACTAGGAGACTGTGATCGCCAGACCACTGTCCGGTGATCAGCACCGGACGAAAAAACACTGCGAGTCAGGAAGTAAAATCTCCCCCATGTAGATTAGTGGGTCATATATTTATACAAAACTTTATAAGGTCCAGTCTCTGTGACGCCAAATATCAAGGCTCCTAAAGTTGGTCGTTTTAATGCGGTTGGACCAGAGTGGTAATATGGGGGGTAACAGCATTATCCGTTACAAATAAGAATAACTATGGTATAAATAAGAACCCTAGTTAGGCTGTCTATAGATTTTGCGCCTTTTTCAGAACAACGGGATCTCAAGGGTGAGTGGTGATATACACACGCGCGCCTAAAAGCTTCAGAACATTTTTACGCAAAGCAAACAGCAAGATGGGAGAATGGTAGTCTGAGAATGTATAACAGCATTGTCAAATGTACCAAACGGACGGAACAGCACACTGAAAAGATGAGTTAGAAGGATCAAGCGTAAGCACACTGTGTCTCAAGAAGTCGAGAGTAGAGTTTCAGCTGAGGCTCTTTGCGTTCACGATTTGTGTGGTCAATAGTTCTTTTCTAGTTTGACCTAAAACCGTATTTGGTAGCTTAACTTCAACGTTTTACAGACTGTTACGGTTCGGTCACGCAGCAAGCAAACATTATGATATGCGGATTGTGGTAATACTCTAACCCCAGCTATGTTGCTTGATCCAGACTCCTGGCACGGCGGATAGTAAGAAGACGAAAAACCTCGGACACAAACTTTAATGATCCAAAAACACGCGATCAACAAGCGATGCCCCGAGCTTCCGAACCCAAGTCAGTAAAAAGATGGTTTCGTGTATGTCAGTGATCGGATTTAAATTTGTTGGAATATCAATGGGCCATTGATTTTTCCATAGTTTGACCTTGAAGATGCCGGAAGCTCGCTAGCACACATAAAAATACAGAGTTTTGGGGGGATATTGATATCCCCAACACCTCCCCTTGTGAAAAGTCAGTAACATACTCGACGGGGGTCGACCTGGATACGTTCCGGCTGGCGGCGGCGTCGGTCTGTCTACCACCTGGGAAGAAGTGTTGGATCAAATAC
>NW_008751753.1:489543-493154 GCF_000715545.1 Opisthorchis viverrini | reverse complement strand
TGTGCTGGTCCATGTGCGGCCAGTATGCGTAACTGCGAGCTATTGACTTCATACGGTTGATTCCTGGATGTCCAGAATGGAACTGACGAAGAACTCGCTGGCGTAAAGGTTGCGGAATCACCACGCGATCTCCAAACATTAAACAGTCTTTCACGATCGCTAATGCATCTCGGCGGTGAAAGAGCTGTCGAAGGGAGTCATCTTTGAGATTCGAAGGCCACCGAGAATTCATGGATCGGATCACCTTTTGAAGCGTTCCATCAGCTGTGGTAGCTCTTTGAACCTCTGTTACTGTCACGGGCAAGGCACGAACGGACTGGACCAACTGTGGGTCGGCTGGGTCTTCAAATGCAACATGCGCAATGACCATGTCTTCTTCCGGTGTTGGCTGGTTGTTGATCAGCCGAGATAATGCATCGGCCTGACCGAAGTCGGTGGTGCGCCGATATTGAATATCGAAGTCATACCCCAGCATAATCAGAGCCCATCTTTGCAGACGGGAACAGAGCAGGCGCGCTTTATGAAGTTAGGACAGGCACGGTCTTTCTCTGCAATGTCTGTGGACGTGGGCTTGCTAGCAGTGTTGGAGAAGAGCGTATCACCAGTTCAACAGGAATTGGAAGCTGCACAGCATTTCCTCGAGAAGGCTGCGGAGGCAGATCTCGTCGGGTTGTTGCGACAACTGAGTGATGTTCTATGCAACGCAGAATGTTCTCCGGTGGTTCGGATGCAGGCTGGTCTCCAGCTTAAAAATGCGTTATATTCCAAAGATGCCAACATAAAATCCGTGTATAAGCAGAGGTGGCTACAGTTAACGCCGGATGAACGTCAATACACAAAGAAAAACTGTCTGGCTGCTCTTGGGATAGAAACCACTGCAAATAGTTCTGCGGCTCAATGTGTTGCCTACATTGCATGCGCAGAACTCCCAGCCATGCAGTGGCCTGATTTAATGAATCACTTATTTGAGAATGTGGTGACAGCGAGAAGCTCAGAAGTTTGCAAGCATGCAACTTTCGAAACGATTGGATATATTTGCCAAACTTTCTAGCTGCTTGTTGCATTCAACAAAATAAATATGTTTGAGTATAAAACTCACAAGACGTGAAATGAGACGTGCTCGGTTTTCGCCCACGTTTTTTGTGGAAATGGATCTCTGTCTGTAGCCACTTAAAAATGACGCTATTTAACAGGCTTACATCACGAGCTTGATGGCGCTGTTAAAAAACTAATATGGTTAGACCATACACACGGAGGATACTGGGAGTGCTAGGTTTCATATCGTGGTCGCACGCAATGACTCAATGAAATTCGGTGAACGATCTACGATGCTTACACTCTTGTACTAACAGACTTCGATTAACCGAATCGTGCCTTATTGAAGCAAGTTTTTGTTTCAAAGTTACCGTAGCTTTGTTTTAACGTTATTACTCCACTGACAAGTTACGTTATTCAACTTCAGGGCTTGAAAAGTTGCCAGAGTTGTTATGTACATATGACCGAGTCCTCAAAGGAACCAGATATCGTGTCTTTCTTCTAAGGGGGCAAATGTATACAACTTTCTACAGTTTTTAAATCAGCCATAGGTCCCTAAATAGTTATTTTGGCAACCAAATTACGGAGGCCAATTTTCCAATTGGCCACGTAACTACTTTGTTTATAAGAAACATAGCGGCTAGTAAAAGTTGTGAGCAATTTTTCAAGATGCAGTCCTCGTCTGTAATAATGATTAATTCTTCTGATCAATTTCTTTATGATAAAACTTATGTTTCTTAGCTGTCTCTGTTAGCAAGAAAGGTTACTCCAATCATTCTGCAAATATTCCGTACAACAAATTTCCATATCAGGTTTACCAAGTTAAGCCAAAGAGTGAAACTTAAACATTAAATTCTGGTGGCAGAGATTAGTCCGGTCTGACTGCCTTGGATAATCTCGAATTTAGATGTCAGCAGACAGAGATCATGCTAACAAGAAGTGAAGGGCTCTTTTAAGCACGCGTTCTATGTAACTTCCACCTGTTAGGCGGTAACTTACAAATAAAAACTTTTAACGCGATTTTTTAGCCTCAAATAATGGTTCGTCAGCTAACTTCTGGAATATTTGTATTACGCCCAAAGTTTTCTGTTGACGCTTTTGATGCCATTTTTATGCAAGTTGGGCTCCTATAAGTTAAACTTTTTGTGTTTTTATAGTTACGTGAGTGCTTCAGCTATGTTTTCTTATACGCTTCTAAATAAATATATAGGGTTCTCTATTTGAGTATTTGAGTACTCACCGACAACACCAGTATCATTGCCACACAAAGCTACGCAGCCATCGATCACTCCTATCGCTTAATTCTTCCTTGGCTATTGCAGCTGGACGTGAATTTCTTCACTTCTATCAACATTAATCGTCAATATTGTATTGTACTTATTATTCTGTATTAGAATTATGAGACTCTGACTTGAACGGCTCCGCGTGTCGTGTAATCAATTCAGAGTATACACTTGTGGTTGTGGGAAAATTAGCGCTCCTCATCAGGCCCGAGACAATATCCTTTAAAACATTTCCTATTCCACCCAAAAGTTACACACTTGTAGCTTTTGAAAGGGTGTGGACTATTAGGCTCCTGCTCTAATTTGTGCGTTTGTTTGCTTCAGAAATCTTTGGCATAACGGACATGTCATCTGGTTTGTAGCGCGGTTTGTCTCCTACCGAAAATAAATATTTGCCATACTTAAAGGCAGTCATTGTATCCTTCTTATACGTGTGCATCCAGGCTGTATACCATTCTTCGTGTGTTAAATCGGCTTCTCTGCGAATTTCGCGTGCTTTACCGAGGGCGGCGTTGCCATACCCGCAAGAGAGTAGTGTCGTCCGGCTTGGTTCTCGTGGTATATATATGATCATTATATATACGTATATATATATATATAGTTATATGATCATTACCAACAAGTCGCTTATTTTCCGGACTCCGGATTTGTAAATGAACAGTGATGTACCCTGTACTGATGCTTGAGCTCGGCATTATGCACCTTTCGGAAAAATCAGATAACACTCCTCCTGACCAGAGTCACACAGGTGAATAGGTTTTGCGCAACAATGACTGGTTGGTATCACATGCAACTACCGGTAACGCAGCGTAAATAAGGTATTTCCATATACTGTACGGATTACAGCGAGATCCCAGTGAGTCCCAGCCTGTGGGACTGAGTGAAGGCTGTACACATCACTTGACATTTCTCACTTCGATAAGATCGATGTGTCGTTCGTCACTGAACGCGTCATGCTGAATTACAAGTTGTTTTCATTCATTTCTTTGTTCACCATTTCTGTTAAGCCTGTCACACAATGTGCAGAAGTTCGTATTTAGGAGACATATGGCCACTTTATCAAACTTGTAAGATGTTTTTGGCTCATTTTAATCTATTATGACTACTTTTTGGAACAGGTGCTAGGGGAGAAAAACTGCTGCTGACAAGCATGTGTCAGGAATGAACGTCAACTAATTTTGTGCACACAGGTGATCGTCATGCATCTTAAAAATGGCACAGAAGGAGCCGAAGAATGAAAAATATTCATCTGTGATATTCGAACACTATGTAATTAAACTCGCCATTATTTAG
>NW_008751753.1:453274-489528 GCF_000715545.1 Opisthorchis viverrini | reverse complement strand
TTCGCAAAAAGGAATTTTGTTTGGACTTTCAGACATCGCGCTTGTTGTTACAGCAACCTTAGCCTCAAAAGAATGAAGGTCAGTTCAGACCTTCATGTGATTCACGGATTCATGGATTCACGGATTGATACACAGGATCGAGGCTTTTGCCCAAGTTTCCCGGGTCGGTTTTGTTCTCGTTGGTCAGTGGCTGTCGTTCACCTGAAGGGCACAAGTGAAAAAAGGGTGTATCACTGTTCTTTATGTTCTCAGCGCCGGGCAGTATGCTTGCCAGTGCGAGGATCCGCATAAATATATGTCTAACAGTGCTTTAAACTGGGTTCTAGAAGGAGCGCGGACAACTGTCGGAGGAAGGCCATTCCACGCAGCTACTAACCGAAATGAGAAAAAGTTTTGTCTAATGATTGCGTGCGCTCCGATCTTGAAGATTTTCTTACTATGCCCCCGCCGGGTGTTTGCTGGTCTCTAATGGAAAATCTTTGAGTGCCAGTCTCCCCACTAGTGTGAATCCTTGTATTTCATCTGCCTATTCGGTATCCTCTTCCCGCACTATTTCTGGGACAGCGCCATCCTTTCTGAATTTGGATCGCTACGACAGCGCGGTATTCCCTTTGTAGTGTGCATATTATGGAATCACCGAGGGACAGTGATTCTCCCGTAGGCGGGTGTTCACCACAATTTCTGTTGATGAAAAGCAGAAACGAAGCTCATGAGCCAAAGCGCAGTAAGCACGGTTGTACATCATCACTACCTACATACAAATCAATCACCTGGCAAACACCGCGCACTACACCTGTAAAGACACAGGACAGCACGATTCAGCCACCAGAAAGTGACAGGTTCCTTAACACAAGCTGTACTTGCTTCTGACGTTGGGTCTTATTCGTACATCTTATCTAGAGTTTAAATGTCTTGTTGTTCCCAACTCAAAAATCTTCAAGCTCTGACTTGTAGTAGCCAAAAAACTTGACATAGTTAGTGGAAGGTGCCCCAGCCTGGGCCAAGGCCCAATTTCTGCTATTCATCTCTGAGCCGAGCTACTTTGCTGGATGAATTGTCAGCATGATGTCATATGCAGACCTATTGGTAAATCGCAAGAAAGAGCGAAGTACTGGGTAATGTGTTGACGATGGACATAATCGGGTTTTTCTTGTGAATACATATACCAAACGAAGAGCAAAAGACCGGAAATAATTACTCCATGCGTTTAACGTTTTGGGGTAATTTGGAAGATACATCTGTGTGTATGTTAGCCGAAATTTACGGAGGGTTCGCCGATACTTTTGAATGCCTGGAAATTTGGTGATCTTCACATGGCACGTGAGTTCCAAAACATGGGAACAGCCAATAATAGCATGGATACGTACGCTGGAGTGCACGCGGGCGAAGAAATTTTACACTGAACTTCAGACTAAGGCGAGGAATACGGTTCTGCTGGGTGAGCATTTCACCTCGTATATTTAATTTCAAAGCCCACTGGTTTGCTGGAACTATATGCAGCAATATCCGGCAGTTTATAATATTTTTAGCTGCTATCCAAAATATTCCAGTAATTTAAGTTCGGCAAATCGTTCGGTATTATAGCGTATACACTTAAATTCTTTTGGTACTAAGTCAATCCCGAACAGTGTGTGGTTTTCTCCAATTTGTGGCGCCAAGCTTTTGTTCATCGCGACTTGTTAGTCCAGCTCCTCTGCGATGGATCTCATGTTGATGAAAAGGTGTGCCCTTGAATGCCCCGACTATCATCGTGCCAGATAGATAGATAGATAGATAGATAGATAGATAGATAGATAGATAGATAGATAGATAGATAGATAGATAGATAGATAGATAGATAGATAGATAGATAGATAGATAGATAGATAGATAGATAGATAGATAGATAGATAGATAGATAGATAGATAGATAGATAGATAGATAGATAGATAGATAGAAATCATGGCCAGATAAGCCCCATATTTCAAAGGAGTTTTGCGCTTCGCTCAATGGCATATAAGCAGGCATTTGCCCTCCACCGTTGAGTGTTTGTATAAAAAATTAAAGGAAGCTCTTTCATTGGTGTGTACGCTGAATTCAACCGATGATCGTGCGGTGGGTCTCGGAGTATGGCACTTTGGTTTTATGGCTGAAAACAGATCACGCATAATCACCTCATTTACAGAGCCCTGATTATATTAAATGGCATCTTGTTTGTCATTGTCACAGGTAAATTTTTTCCCTTAGTCTAGCCAGTTGACCTAAGGGAGCCTTTTTATGAAGCGAATGGTGACTGTAGTATGTGGTAGGTTTGGTCTGGAAGGGAAGGGTAGTGGACCGTCTGCTACCTGGAGGAAGAAAGTCGTTTCGATCGGCCACTTGGTGATAAGGGCTGATTAGCTGATTTTATCGTTTTGGTTCCAAGCAATGAGCTCATGTCGTTACTGGCATTTTCGGTATGCAAGTGGTAAATTGTCAGTGGTACGACTACGACGGTGCCTCAAATCAAGAACTGAGGAAGGAAAAAGGAATGAATTCACCATTTACGAATTGAGAAAACGCGTGAGCGAAGCCCAAAACCGATGGTTTCTCGCTTCATGTGTTGGTTAAAATAAAGCGCAACATTAGTTATTTTTAACTAGGGGTGTAGTTGAAATGCAGCCTAAAAGGCTCCACGTGTTGTGTGTCAAAGCACATGAATGCTAGTAACAAAGCCTGTGACTCGTTAGCCTAAAGACTGCGTCTTCAGTTCCAATTGGTGCGGTGGGCGTATAAAGGAGCGAAAAGCTCAAGTATTTCAAAACCTGCTTGCTAGAAGTCGCTTGTGTCAGTGGCCTTTTGGTGATTAGCTAAGAATAAGGGAAGTTACTGCGCAGGTGTGCTTAGTGCGATTTTCACGGTACACTATATGGTAGAACAACCGAACTGAACCGGTGCCCCAAGAAAATGTATGCTGGAAAATACATACAATCTTATCTCGATCAGCTCCAAATATGAATGCTTGTTTTTCCCATACGTAGATGGTCCAAATAGACTTCCAGCTGAAGAGAGAAGAACAACAGTTGCATTTAGGTTCCGGCTTTTTTCTATTTATTACGGACAAATATCTACAGGAAGATAATTTTATCCTTCATTTTTTGGAAGACCAAGTTGAGAAGGGACGGTATACATTTTGCTCAAAAAACGGAATACGCCCAACACTAGCTGCAGGTTTGTAGAGCCAGGTCAGTCTTTCGTACAAGTGTCGGAGACTGACTTTGGATGGGCTACTGTGCCTTTCATGAACGGAGGGATCAGTGGGTCTCCAAAATAAAGTTTCGTTAATAAGCGCAGAAGAATTCATATAGACCGCCTTTGTTGCCAAATGTGTGAAGGCCCAGACGTTACACCAACGTAGAACAGCTATGTTGCGAATAGCGTGGGGCAAACTAATGTGGCTGAGTGGTTAAATACAAGCAGGGAATTGTTGAAAGGAAAAAGCTCCCCTCAAGAACGGGGCCTTAGGGGTCTCTACCGCAAATTTCGGAAGGAGAGGATAAGCACGCAGCTTAATTGGAAGGTGATGCTCGTACAAACGTTTGATACTCAATCGACCAATAGCAAAAGTTTCTTAAATTCAAATATGTGCGCTATGCGGGTTTCCCGCGAGGGTTTATTGAGTCGAAAATCGATCAACACGCCTGCTGCGTCAGAGGAAATAAAGAAATGACTGTGAGTTGCCCGCAGTATTTATCAACAATATGAGTTATGCCAGCTGACTAGTAACCAGCATCTGTTTATGAGATTAACTAATTATTGTGTCAAGCCATTTATGTAGAGATTTGGTTGGAGAATAGTTCAATGGATGAGAACGACAAGACAGAATAAGGCAATATTTTACATTATCCCTTGTCAGCCTGCAGAAGTTGACCACAAAGTTTTATTTGCTGCCATAACGAGCGCCGTGGTGGCGTTTTACATCGTGTTTTAGGCCAGGTTGAATTCTGGGTGCACTACAATGAAAGGGTGACCAACTGGTTTTAGCGCGGTGTTACAAAGGCAGCGATGATTCTATTTTGCGGTTGAAAACGAACCTGCTGAATCTGTGAATCCTACCGTACTTTAAAAGCAGAAAGGTCGCTGAATTTCTTTGACCAGAAACCCTTCAGTCGTCACCGCCCATCATTGGCGATTGTCGCCTGAATGTTTTGTGACCAAGTACAAACTTAGAATCACGCCTGGGCTACTGTTCATGCTGCATGTTTTTGAGAAGAGCCAGCCCCTAGCGTTTGTGGAGAACGTGCAAATTAAGATTAAAATTCACTGAGTAAAAACGAAGGAAAGCCGTGTATCCTTGATGACATTGTTAATAATAATAGGTTTATTCCGCAACTGAAAACAATACAATAATCATGCTCTGGTTTCAACAACTTGGACGTTGTGAGAAATAATACAAAGGGGGGGTATCATTACACCGCGATATACGCTCGTAAATTGCGGAAAATAAAAACACTGGGATATCGAGGCAGGAAGTTTGAGTGTTTCAGCGACAAATCCGGATGGGTTTAAATAAAACATAAAACCGTTGCCGAAGGATCGCGCTTGGGACAATTGAGCCACTGGCCATAGCCCAAGACGCCGTATTGTGTGTAACTTGCAGAGTGTGTGCTGGTCGAAGCCACGCAGATCTATGCGCAGACAAAACGGAGCACATTTTCCTTGTCTGCGAATCAACCAATGTATTTCTTTCGTAGCACACGTCACGCCCGGTTTCCTCACGGACAATAGACCATAGATAGGTGCAAGATGTTCTTCAACAAAGCATCAAAAATTGCAGTGCCTGAAAAGACCCCCTTTTGATAGTAGATTGTACCTCATTAATGAGAATTTACCGAAGTAGAATCCCTGGCATAGCTTGCGATGTTATCTTAGTAGCATAAATTATTGTCGCACAAGTCCGCCTTCCTAGCCGAAGATTTTCTGTTCGCTATAATGGACATGGATCGCGAGTTGACCGTGATGGTCATGTGTCATGTTCGAAGGCCACAGGATGCCGCGCATCTTTGACGTGTGGTGAAGTTTAACCAGGGAACTACCAGCATAGAGTATTGTTAACGTAGCTTGGTGAAACTAGCTGCTTCGTTTTAAAGCTGGCCAGAGTGAATCCGAAACACTGGTACTAAAAATTCAAAGATCATGCATTGCTGAGCAGTAAATAAAAATCGCGGCTTGCTTCACGTGGCATGCAAGCCTTTTATTTCCTCGATCACTGCTATAATTTGTGAGGTTGAAGTGGATGGAAAAGTGCTTAGGGCCCTAAAATCATCAAAGTACGGAGGCATCAACTCACCCCTAGGATTTCGAGCAATATAAAATATTTATATTCAGTGGACGCGGCCGGTGACCGAAGATATGTTGCAACAATTGCTAGGCTCATCTAATTCAACAGCCCCGACTTGGCCAGCCCAAAACAATGATGCTCAGCCACCAAGAGAAGACGCCTGATGAACATCCAGGAATTGGGTTTGTTCTGTTATTCTGCGTTGTCTAAAGTTTTTTATCATAACGAAAAGCAAACCCATTACAAATCTTTAGTTCACAAGCTCTTTGACTTTAACACTAAATAGACGTTCATTCCTTAGAAAAAACAATTTATTTTTCCTTTGCTGCATGTGTTTGCATTTGGCGTTGATGCACACTTTAGAACTCATATATAAACATCTTGGTTACTATTTTTGAACCAGAATCCATAATGTAACCGATACCACCAAGTAGTGCTGCCAACGATAAATGTGGCAGGAAGTATGTCTTCTTTGACTGAGCGCTTACGACATAGATGCTATCACGCTTTTTCACCTGCATCTGACAACATGTTACAAAAACACCGCAACCCACTAAGATAGAAAGGCCGCTCATAAAGGTTAATACACAAGTTTTCAAAAAACATATCCTAGTCATCAATGGGTATTTTTCACAGTCTTTAGCCTTATTCAATGCCCGCTTGTTTTAGCACAGCCTCAGGTACGGGTTGTAGAAGATAGCAGTAATGCAGTGTGAAACGGTTGTGAGCTACGCATTTCGTCAGATTAACAGTGTATGTTAGACATCGCCTATTGAAAAAAGCACAAATCAGTACATGTGCAGCAATCGCTACACAGTATGGTCCAAATTGTTTACGTGTAAACTTTCTTGTCTAAATTTGTGTATGTGTATGTCTAAATTAAAGATATAATATTAAGTAAACTTTTATTTAGTGGAACGATGTTAAATTTGTCTGCACAGCCGGACATTGTCCACAACTCTTGTTATTAGGGCTAGAGGCAGTGCACTTTTGTATGCAATAAACCAGTTTCATGTCTCTTGTGTTAGTGAATATGTGCTCGAATTATCCTATCATATTATGCAACTTGGTTAGCCCGATATACAGTAGGAATAACATGGCTCTCAAAAATATCTTTTAGTCACACAAATTTACCCTCTTTCAACAGGCAGTGCGCTGATCGGTTACCTGTTTCTACTAGAAGATCCTCAAATTGCGAACCCCAGAGGATATTGTGGGCGGAAGCTGACGTCTGCAGAACAAAGTCGAGACCTCCATCAAATAAAGGTAGAAATCCGTGTCATCGTCAACGTTGGACTTTCAGTTATTGTGAGTTGCGTATAGGACCCAATATATCTGGGCCATTGTACAGTTATAGTAATTGTGATAATTTGTTCCATCAACTTGTGGGGAGCGTGTCACTGAAAACTACTTCAAGTAACTGAATTTTGAACACGGTGGGATGCAACACGACGGATCAGAGGGCAAACACAATGAGGCGTGATATTACGTAAAAAGAAATCACTGATTGTGGAAAGCGAAACACTGGATTAACTAAGTATAATATGCACAATCGGTTTCATGATAAGTTTATCCGATTTGAACTAAAATTGAAAAAGGCTGCTGAAAACCGTGGACGGTTGTGACACTAGCTGCGGGAGTGCAAAATGTGAGTGGGAAATCCAAGGTGGGTCAACCATCGGTAGGGATAAAAAGTATTTTGCGTTCCTGAATTGCGGTGTACAATAAAACTAAGTTGGCCCGTTGTTCTCGTTATTGCACTGAAAAATGAGTCTGTCTTGCACAGCACACTTAGGTGCTTAAAAACATCAGCGGATTCAGCTGGGCTCCAAGTGGATCCCCCGTTAGAGCCAAATTAATATGCAAATGAGTGTAATTCGTTAATGCTGTGCGGTAGTTTACATTGTGAGGACTTTTTTCCCTCGTCAGCCAAAACGGATAATAAACATTTATGGGTGTTGGTAATATCTTTTCTCAAAAGCCTGAAGCACTCGTCCCGTTGGGTCGCTCATTCTATCCTGTCAGTGTGCAAACCCAGTAAACCTACTAAACCAAGTGGTATATTCGAAGTCAATGGTGGTTTTCTACCATGCACATACGTCAAAGAACTTTTTCGATAGGAACTCACTCCGGTCAATTAAATCGTGTCAGCCAATTAAATCTTTGCGGATGAGTGACCTATACAAGAGGGGGTTTGTGTACTAGAGATCCTGTATCACTGTCTATTTGCAGAGACTACATGTATACTTCATGGGAGGTGGGTAAACGAGTGCCCATTGAATGTAAAACATTTAACATGATTACACCAATTCTAGATGGGTAAAATGTAAGTTGTTGAAGGGTGATCAGATAGATCGGGAGTCCACCCATCTTGTTCCGCATCAGCTTTTTCTGTCTAAGTGGTGCTGTACAACTGTTATTATCTCGCTGGGCAAATAAAAGCCTGACCGTCGACCTTGAAGCTTGGGTGCAAGATAAAACTACTCGCAGGTAGCAGATTGCATGCACTCAGATATATTGATACGATGGCAAGAGCGATGTCAGTTTAGGGCTTTCAGAAATGCGTGGCCGCCTGGCACACAGAAAACACACAGATAGGATGACCTCCAAACTGAGTGAGATAGACAAAAAGGCGGAGAACCACAGTTATTTTTTTACCACTTAGGGTATATAACGAACTGAAGTAGGATTAGACCGTTACAATGTGAAGTTGAAAAGAAGCAACTCAACGGGGGGGTAAAACAAATGACCCTGCTTAGCACTGGACAAATGTGTTACGGCTATTTGCTTTTTGAGCTTGAGTCACGCGTGCCGATCCACGAAAACAACCGAGAAATCCGATCTCTATAATCACTATACTATTGCAAAGACAATAGTGTACACATTCAAAACAACTCAGAGGATTCTCCTCTGCAGATACCGTAGGGTTACAAAGTAAGGCGGTACAATCACCAGCCTGAGGATAAAGCGAAGATTATTTCGCCTCAAAATCGATATCGCCACAACGAAACAGATATCGACGGCAAGCAACCACAAAATTCACAACGTCTGGCCAAAGTCCGTAAGCGATATAAAAATTGTTCAGTAAAACGAGAGGGTTTCAGCTCATCTGGTAAAGGGGAATAAATGCGGGGATTGGCTGCCACGTGTGTTCGAGAACGAGAGCGCATTGTTGGTAATCATCCTTCTACACCGCCGCCCAAAATCTGAGTGAACTTTCTTCCATCAAGCTATGGTCATTCCCGGCTCAGATATTTTACTTATCCCAAGCTCCTAGTGGACTTATAGCAGTGCGCCGAACAGAACTTGCTCACGCGCCAACTCCCAGTGGTCTCTCTGTATGCGATGAGTTCGAAAACCCATCTTCCACCCGCGGAGAGTTGAGCGTGCGTTTGCCATCTCCTTCCACCACCCACAAAGTAAGCGGTACAATCACCAGCCTGAGGATAAAGCGAAGATTATTTCGCCTCAAAATCGATATCGCCACAACGAAACAGATATCGACGGCAAGCAACCACAAAATTCACAACGTCTGGCCAAAGTCCGTAAGCGATATAAAAATTGTTCAGTAAAACGAGAGGGTTTCAGCTCATCTGGTAAAGGGGAATAAATGCGGGGATTGGCTGCCACGTGTGTTCGAGAACGAGAGCGCATTGTTGGTAATCATCCTTCTACACCGCCGCCCAAAATCTGAGTGAACTTTCTTCCATCAAGCTATGGTCATTCCCGGCTCAGATATTTTACTTATCCCAAGCTCCTAGTGGACTTATAGCAGTGCGCCGAACAGAACTTGCTCACGCGCCAACTCCCAGTGGTCTCTCTGTATGCGATGAGTTCGAAAACCCATCTTCCACCCGCGGAGAGTTGAGCGTGCGTTTGCCATCTCCTTCCACCACCCCTACTTAGAACCCTCTATTTAACCGATCTTACGCACATCCCTCCTTAGCCTACCGTCTCGAGTGCGTACAACTACGGTTCAAACTAAACCGCCACTTGACGTTTCACACTCATCAACCACGCCTACGGGCCACTGTCCCCGAGAGAACGCACCCGGTTGTAACAGGACTACATCGCCTTTCCTGAAGTTCCCTTGAGGTGTCTGCCGCTTACTCCATTCTTGAAGCGGGGGTATGTATTCCTTCACGTGATTATATTGACAAGCTATCTTCGTTGGGCCCATGACTGGTGGGCTGATGGGTAGAGGGCGTATTGCAAATGCTTGTTCAGCCGCTACGGTCTCACCTGAATCTGCCAATTCAAACTCGATTCTGAGACTTCCAGCCTCAACGATAGAGGTCTCACTCACTGTAGATAAATTCAAAAATGTTGGAGTGCCAGCCAGACCAACCTCATCAGGCAAGTCTCCCGTCACTAATGTTACGTCCGAACCCCTACCCAACAATGCGCACGTGAGTGCGCTGTCTTGCCGACCATTCACAGTAACCGGTGTGACGCCAAGGCAGGTTCCTGATTCCGTCTGAGATGTCGAGTTGCACAAACCAACAAATGTGGTTTTATTGGCTTCTGCTATCACATGTAAAAGATGGTGGTGAGACCCTGAGCAGCTCTCTATACCATACTTCTTGGGAGAATTGCATTTGTTACTGGCACGGCCTGGTTTTAGGCACACAAAACATAGCCGGTTTCTTCTCGCCACACGCCAACTTGCTTGCGTTGGCAGGCCAGTAAACCTATGACTGCGCCAGCCCATGTCTGCTGTCACAAAAAGGGCACAAGTCATCGGTTTCCTTCTGAATGGCAAATATATTATGACGCCTTTCCTTGCCTACCCGATGATGCTGCGTTTGAGGACAATGGTGTTCTAATACTATGTTAAACATATCGTAGCGGCTGCGAGCGATTCGGGCTTCTTCAGAAACGAAGTTGCATAGGTCAGAGGAACTTATCTGTTTCCAAGGTTATCCATAGAATCAGCCAACCTTGCTCAGTTTCGACGAGCATCCTTCGATAACGTGCATAGAATGCGCTCTATGGTCGAGACGGAATTCATGTCACTATTATGATTCATCTGACCTAAAGCAACGTGAAAGTTTTGAAGATTAATAGACAGTGAAACTGAATCATCATGTAACGGTCTCAATTTCGTGAACAGACCGTCCAGTATGGCTCTTGCCACCATGTTCCTTCCCAAAGTGATCCTTAAGTATTTTTCTCGCTCACGTAGGAGGCAACATGATGCGCTCAGTAACGGCTTCCTTCGCTGGACCCCTGCAGTAATGAATCAAATACAGCATCCTCTGTCCACTACCTTGCATTCAATCATCTATGTGGAACTTGGACTGCTTAATAAATCCCAAATAACACCTTGGGATGTCGGCGAAAGCCTCTAGCTCCATTCTAGGTAAGTCTGTCTTAACCACGCAAGAAGTCGGTTGGACCGCTGTTGTCTCTCATATGGACATGCTACCTCTAACCCCGGCGGGGTAATCCTTTACCTTAACCTGTGTGTCAACCTGCACATCAACGACAAAAACGTCGTCTGAATTCAGCTCTAACTCCGCTGGGCGCACCTTATTACGCGCCTTCATAAGCTGCAGTTCCTTTTCCATTCTCCATGCCTTAATCTGTGCTCGCAACAAAGCAGCCAACTTTGATTTTTTATGCTTAGATGAGTCAAAGCCAGGAGATGAACCAAGAGCTAAAAGATTGCCGGAACGGCCGACTTGCCTCGATTCCTCTGGTGGATAAAGATCCATTGACGGGGCTTTCTCCATCATCTTCTCCGAGTCCGTAGACCGTTAAGTACTGTTACGGCTATCTGCTTTTTGAGCTTGAATCACGCGTGATTACAGAAATCAGATTTGTTGGTAGTTTTCGTGGATTGGCGCGCGTGACTCAAGCCCAAAAGAAGATAGCCGTAACAAAGGGACTACAATTTTCAGAAAATGGAGTCAACAGGACAATAAATGATCAACAGACTATCTCGAAAAGCAACAGTTCTTCAGTGGTGCACCGGGAAACGTAACTCACTGCTGGGGATGCGTAGCCTTGGACAGTTGAGTTCATGGCCAGGTTCACGGAAGATTTAAGGCGGGGTGACCGGGTGGATAGTTTTGCGATAGGAATAAATGGCAGCTTGGATTTCAGGATAACATCGTACAAGTTAACCGCATAGATTCACTGGTATTTCGGTTGCAGCCAAGTCGCGCGCCAAATTTCCTTGGGTGGCTGAGCTGGTGCTACCACACAGTAGGAAAGCAAATTCTAGAATAAACCACCAACTTTTCGGAAAAGTCAGTTCAAAACTTTGCCGAAATGAATGAATCCGAGGGGAGGTAAGGTGGAACAAAACAAATTGGTCCCGAATTCTTTTGGGGCCAGCTAAACAATCCCATTGCATTTGCAGCTAGAATTCCGAGAGGGCGAAAACAAACAATCCGGAATATGGGGTGAAAAAGTTGCATATGTGCCAGCAGAGTGATTATGGTAATGTCGCGCAATCATTGCAATGATATACTTTGGTTTCAGAGCAGTCCTGTGACAGAAGTCATAGCTGGGACGATCGGATTGGGAATGTGTGATGTTGTGGGCAGCAGGAATTCAGGTCAGCCAATCATATCCGCACAGGTGGAAGGAAGCCGTTACATGACCAGATGTAACTTTGGCCCAGTTATGGGTTCATTTGCTTGTAAAGCGGAAAACAGATGATGTGCATTGCGACAATACAGGCAGTTTAAAGCAGCTGCTGCCGAGGATCGAAGCTTAGGAAGAGGGTAGAGTATTAGCATGTCGGTTAAGCCTAGTGACTTTGGGTGGTTCAAGATAGCATGACCCGTTTATACGCATTCTCACTCGATAGAATTCTGCAAGTTCTGAATCTTTGCAAGCATTGAGCCTACAGATCAAAGCTGTTCCTTCCGGCCCAGGCCTTCAGTAGAAAGCTCCATCAACAGAATTACCTGAAGCTCTTCAAGGCTTCCACACTAATCCAACCTGTTCAGCAAGTTGTTTTAAAACCGATTGCGGGTTGAAATCCTGCGAATATCATACAAGCGTGGAAAACCTTGATTTCTCCCAACTAGACAGTCGTCATCTAGCGGAGGACCTGAATTTAACTTGAGCCTTGAATGCTCGGGGTTCAGTTGATAAAAAATATCATCCGGGATAATATTGTTGCTGGATAGAAACATTATTCGAAGCTTCCTAGGCTGACGGTGCGCCTCATTTACAGTTGAAAAAACGAGATGTTAGGCCAGTGGCACGTCGCATTTTACAATTTTTACGCGCACCGATATGCCTATAGGCTTATTGTCAAAACCTGAAAACTTATAGAAGGCCACACATGGTCTTCCACCCACACCTTTGTGATGAACTGAAGCCGTAGAACGACGGAATCAAGGCGCACACAATAAGCTCGGGCAGATGCTTTAAACCCCATATTATTATGTGAACCTGTAATTTCTCCCTTTCCTTGCCATCGACGAGATCTTCAGGGACCAGTACTTTGAAATCGCCCGCCATCATTCTTGTTCTCCTCCTATTTTCCTTCCAGTATCAAATGACCCACCCGCACCGACGACCAGAAAATATGTTATATATACTCACAGTCCAAACGGAAATCAATTGAATCCCGTTGCCACTGTTGCACACAAGAGCGGACCGTACAAATCAGCACACTTTTCGTTTGATGAACAGTCAGCGGTGGTTTCAGACCCTTGTCACACTCTGGAGCCAAAAATTAGCCGGGGATAACTGTTACAAAAAGGTAGGAGTCTGAATTACACTAGAACATTCTTATAGTTGGCGTGCCTTCATTCCACGGAGCTGGCTGTGCAAACGGCCAGGTTATTCCATCGTGCGTCCGCATTAATTGATCGAAGCCATCTTGTTACTTTGTCCACACCTTATCCGCTTATGTTAGCCTTGCGTGACTTACCTCAGTGAAGTTTATTTGATAGGTTAGAGTGTCCGGCAGAAGGCAAGGAAATCGGCAACTAAACCACACAGCCTCTCCTGTCCCAAACTCACTGAAAACTTCGTCTCCGCAGCATGCAAATGCTTCACATCCCTTGTTTCTTCCGAACAAAATCCAAGACGGCCTCTTCACGCCCTCTCAAAATCGCAAACTGTGCAATTACCCTTTCTTCGTCAGCTTGTGTTAGTTATACGCAAGGGTTCATCCTCTTGCTTAGTGATTAAAACCAAACGCAACCTGTTCTATTCTAAAAGCAAGGAACACACTGTTGACCATGTGACAATAATAACATCATTTCAGGTGTAATATTTTTCCAGCCATTGCTGCCATGACACAAGAAGGGGGCACGAGCTCTGACAACCTGCCAGGTTGTCCAAGCCTAGAAAGTAGTCCAGACGTAGAACCTGGATTCAAAATAAGAGCCTGGTCAATAAATCCGTGTTGCAACCCACCAGGCCAACACGAGTAACCCTATAGTGGTATCTGAAACCTACAAATAACACTATGCAGGACTGCATTCTGCCACAGCGAACTTTCCACATCCGATCGGAGCAAGGCATGCCTACAAACAGCCTCTACCAACTTGAACCTCACGAATGTAGAAGTTTGTTAACTCCTGCAAAAAAACAAACCCGTTTAGCGCGTGGGGCCAGATGCGGTCTATCCAAGAACCCTGAAATAACTTCGCTAACATTTGAAAAACATTTCTGCGTTAAAGTACGTCAGTCTCTCAACAAGACCAAACTTCTCTCTGCTTGGATGAAGGCGAATGTCACACCAGCATACAAACTCGGTGAACACTTGTTGCCCGGCAGCTAAGGCCTATTAGCCCCATCAGCGTACCATGCAAAACGAAGGAACACAGTCTGAAGCATACCTCCTTAGATCTCCTCGCTGCTAACAGTTTGATATTTCCAGCGAAACACGATTTTCTCCCAAACATTCGTGCGTGAAACACAGGCCCGTGTTTATGGATAGCTAAATCAAAACCACACACAAAAGACTCATATTGGACACCATAATTTTCGAATTCTAGTTTGCCTTATATGGAGATTCAGACGTTCAACTGCTTCACGCACTCGTCTCATGGGATCTAAGTAGAAATTGTGCAACAGATCGGGACGTTTTACGGATTCACGGATTGAGACACAAGATCGAGGATTTCGCCCATTCCGGGTTGCATCCGTTCTTATCGTTCAGCGGCTTCTATTCACCTGAAAAGCGAAATAAAGGTGTAGTTTTTAAGTTCGCAGCGCGAAGCAATAGTCTTGCTAGGTCTTCACTAAAAATGTGTCCGCTTCTCTTCTTCTCGGCGTAGCATACCGTTGCTCCTCGAGGTCAACGGAAATTGGTCAATTACTCATACAAACCTTGAAGCAACTCTTCTCCCGCTAACACTTCCTGTATCTTGCTGGTAGGTAAATTTAACGCCTTCAAGGCCACCCTGATGGGGCTCACACGTGGTGGTTGTGCCACTAACCCACCGCTACATACCACTACGCTCCCCAATAACACACTAATGATGTCACCTCACCTTTTG
The DNA here is from genome assembly GCF_000715545.1 of Opisthorchis viverrini. Lineage (NCBI taxonomy): Eukaryota > Metazoa > Platyhelminthes > Trematoda > Opisthorchiida > Opisthorchiidae > Opisthorchis > Opisthorchis viverrini. The sequence goes on along the minus strand of NW_008751753.1, from coordinate 474,752 downwards.
CGGACGACTTGAAATCCTTAGGTTCCAACGCCACTGCCATTCAAATGAATGTAGACGCTGCAGAGCAGTGGTCGTTGGACTGGCACCTTCCTCAGAATGACTAAAAGTGCGTCGATATATCATTCGGAGGGGACTCAGCGAACGCCCTTGTTGTGTATGGTGAGATTGAAGCGCAAGATTTCACGAGGATAGATGCCAAAATGATTTTAGCGTCAGGCCCCCCTCAAACCCGTCCTTCTCACAGCAGCGTGATAAATCGGCTAAAAAGGGATTCGCCGTTCTCCAGATGATTTGGCGCACCTTTTCCAATAATAGTCACATGGACTTTCAAGTACCACATGGAACCCACAAAAAACCGCTTCTTGAATATGTCCACTCAAGACGCGAGGACGTAGCACTTAAGGAATGTGCCCAGTGGGCTGTCGGGAAAATGATCGCCGGCCTTTATTCCACGGACTACGGAAGGCGTCTCGCTTTCTTCTGGAGTATTGTCGGCTTGGTTGAAACCCAATACTTACTTATGCCCTGTTTAAACCAGGTGTTGTCGAAGGTTTTTGACCGTTGATCTAGCCAACACATGGTAGAGACAGGGTAAGGAGATTTTCAGGCACAAAGTGCATGCCCTAATTAGGCAAAAATTTCCCCTTCAAGGTAGTCACCACTCCAAATAATCTCTCTCCGATAGTTGTCTGCACTAGATCTAATACCCTGTTTAAATCATCATTAGACGATTTTTATGCGAATTCTCGCCTGGCAATCTTACTGTCCCGTGCTGAGAACTTAAAGAGCAGAGCTACGCCCTTTTTCCGTTTGAGCTTTTCAGTTGAACAGCAGCCACTGGATGACAAAAACAAAATCCACCCGGAAAACCTGAGAGAAAACCTTGATCCTGTATATCAGTCCGTGAATCCGTGAGTAGATGGAGCGTGGACAACCGTCGGAGGAAGTTAGTTCCACGGAACAAATACCCGGAGTGAGAAAACTTTTGCCCAATGAGAGTACGCGTTCTCATCTTCAAATCGTCCCATTCTGTCTCCACTGTGTGTGAGCTGGTTCAAAGGTGAACAACCTGTTGGCCAAAACCTATCTGAACAGGGCATAGTTAAGTACTAGGTCTCCCAAGAGTCCACGACACCCTAGGGAAATAGACAAAGCATAAATCAAATGTCCCTCGCTGGACAGGAAAAATAATGCCTGCGATACAATGTGCATTACGTATGTGCAGAAATTTGCACGTACTTTCTAGTCTGTGTTTAGTTATGCGTAAATATTTGGATATAACCTCCGTTTGTGTAATCAATTTACGCCCTGTGCCACAGATAATGAGACCCATGCTTTTGTCACATTTTCAGCCACCAAACAGAAAAAGGGTTAAATGGGCTACCAGATAGCCCGAGACTGAATGCCCCTGGCCTCCTACACACAGATGCAGAGACTGAATCTATTCGGCAGCGCTGAGTTTGAAATGCTAAACATGACCTTGAACTTGGGTATCCTTGCTCGGCGCACCCATGGTTTGCTGTCGCTCCCGAGGCAGCTACTGTCCCACCCATCCCGCAATCAGACCGTTTCCGCATTCTTAGGTTTGGGACAGACATTGTGTCGTCCCAACACCACTCGTTATGTGCTTACTTCAAGCATCCGCAACATCAAGGCTGGCTTGTCGCCATCGTTAATCGAAGAGCGCGTGCTGGCTGTCTGTAATAGCTTTGACAAAGTTCCGGCGGACAAAGTAACCGGTTTCTTCCTTGAATGACTTTTCTAGCTAAATCTTGATTCGAATTTCATGAAAGACCTTGGTTTGGACAGTTTGGATCACATTGAAATCATCATGGAAATAGAGAACGAATTTTGTAAGTAGTGCACTTGTTTCCGATGGATTCCAGTGTTACCATCTCAAAGCCCGTTCTTCGTTAGGATTCGTGTAGTGATCGAGGCCTAAGGAGCCCCTTCGAGTTGAGGAAAAAACCCAAATGACATTCCGTGACTAGCGAGAACCCGAAATCTTGGGACACTGTGAAGACTATGAGCAGTTATTTCGCTTTGCTTAGTATTGGTTTGAAACGCCCACTTAGTCCAGCGATTCCCCTTAGGAAACGGGGGGATTGTCCGTGTAACAATTGCACTTCCGCGTTGACCAGACCGAAGACTAGTCCCTGGCAATATCCATCAGCCTGTACAGTATGTAGTCGCCTCCTCGCCGATGTGCCACCTTCGACAGCTTCATGAAATGCCTTATTAGCTGTCGGAAGCATCATTTCCAGGATATTTTCTGTCACTAGCCGCGAAGCGATTGCCCAGCTCAGCCACATCCGCATGAGTGTTGATTGCTATGTGTCCTGTATCCCCTTTAGCACTCTAAGGCTCCTAGAGGTGTGGACTGCTTTACCCTTGTATCTGAAGCATACTGGTGGAAGTAGTTAAGGCCTCAGGGAACGCACCTAATACTCAAAATCACTAAGGCTGTTGCGGTTCGTCGTTGAGCTTGCTGCAAACGGACTACTTGTTCAGGGTGCAGGTTATTAATGCTAAATCACTGGCCACACTGCAGCGTACCTGGTGCCACTCCCATTGATAATATAACCAATAGTCGCTCAGCTGTACCATTGTCTCGGTATCTGACTGCTTGGCCACCCGAAGGAAGTACGACGGTTAGGATACTGCCAGGTTGTTCAAGCCTATATGGGAGAAGTCTAAATACAGAGGTCGGGTTCGAACCACAGACCTTCTGGTCAGTAAATTCGCGCTTCAACCACCAAGTCATCTCGCCCCAAATATCCCAGAACATCTTGGTGGTGGATCACTTCAAAGTTAGCATCCTGCAAATTTGAAATCAGATGGCACTTGTATGTGCTGATCCCATGTGTAGTTTCCTAAATTAGGCATACTTCCAAATGGTATGCGCGTTTATGTGCCTGTCTTCAGATTCGGTGTACATATAAAACACTTCCTTGCTTTGCTTATGCTCGCCGAAATTCAATGGTGCGTCACCATTTCTGAGTTCGCCAACCAGTACACAGACCATTTTTCGTCCATATTTAGTCGGTGAATTTAACCTCCAGTTCCAACTTCCCGTCAAACTTCGCCACAGGAGTTTTTGGTTATCATCGTGAGTCATTAGATGGTTAAAGCATATAGACTATCATTAATTCATCTAAACATTGCTTCTTAATTGTATATATCGACGTTTGGGCGAGATGGCCCAAGTGGTAAGAGCGCGAATTTACTGACCGGAAGGTCCGTGGTTCGAACCCGACCTCTGCCTCTCGAATTCCTCTGTCTAGGCTTGGGCAACCTGGCAGTATCCCAGCCCTCGTGCTTCTTTTGGGTGGCATGGCAGCTAGGCACCGAAAGGGTGCTACGGCTAAACGATAAAAAAATCGACGTTTGTGTGCAGAGTACTCCCCAAATGTGTAAACATTCATGTCAATACTAGGAAGACCAGGAAAGGTTCACCCAACGAATGTTGCGGTCAGGCTGTTTCGCAATGTTCGGAGTCTTATTTTCTGCGTGTCTGGTTCTGTACCCCCTTTTGTTTCCGAGTTCTTTTACTGTTATGATTATACGCCCCTTTGTCGGGAAGATAAACTGAGTTCTATTCGGCCTCAATGAAAGCTGAAAGACTCTTGGTGGATCTTCACCTTACCTCATCCGCCGGTGGGTTATCAAGAAGTTCGCACTTATTTACATCATGAAGGGTAGATAGGCAAATTTTTTTCAGGTTGCAGTAGCCCTGGTTTGCGTCACTACTTGCACCAGCCACGTAGTATACATGTACTAGTACGTGGTTAACGCATCCAAATGTTTGATGGAAGACAATCGTGAGTACCGCATTAGGTAGAATGAGACTGAGTTGGTGGAGGTGTGACAGAACTCCGATAACTGATAGGAAGGCTTAAATTAACTGCAATTGTGAGGGTAAATGGTTTCACTTGCTTTTACTGATATTTGGGCACATGGATTAGTCTTCCGGAGATCGCGCATTGTAATATGTAATTAGCAGGTGGGAATGTCCCAATTTATCACCTCCCTCCTTGCACTCATATGTTTTCTCTTTCAGCCTACTCCACCCTGATTTGAATACTCCCTCATCAAGTCCTACTACTAGGATTGCTTGATTTATTCGTCGTGTGTTACATCTAACTGTTGTTTCCACTCCGGTGCCTGGTGCCAAAAAAGGGTTCACCGATAAAAGTACAGCTTCATTCCCAACAAGCGAGGGCAAAACTTACAACGGCCCTGCGCTATGTAAAGGGCACTTTCTGACATTAATCCAGGCGCTCTGGTAGGCATTTAGTGAACACCCATCAACACCTTTTTTGCTCCAGTGAAGTGCCTGAAAGTTGATCACATTCGGTCGTGCTTCTATTGCGTGTCAACACTAATGGGCTTTTTCTGAATTGGTTGAATGATTGTCTGGTCTGGATGCTTTCCGGCTTTCCTATTGAGATTTTAGTGAAGTTTTAGGGTTTCAGTAGATTCTGGGCGCTCTTGGGTTACTTTCAGGAATCTGACCTTCCTTATATCGTGCATCGCACTCAGCTGAAGCTTCTGCACGTCCGATTCCAGTAACAACCCTCCGAAGTCTCTTTTCAAACCCCAAAGAGCCGGTATATTTGGCTGTCTATGATGTTCTCACACCAAGGCTAGCAGCAAAACGAGTGACTCTTGCTCGTACTTTGAATACCCTCTGCTGTGTGTCAAAGACAAGGACACGGGACGCAAGTAATATGATTGAACTGATTGCCCCCCTCTTGTCTCTACCACTTTCCCACTGCGTATTGCTGGGTATGTCAGCATTGGTACTATATTGAGCGATCGCCCGGAAGCGTCTCTACTTCATGGGATACCCTTTGATGATTACCTCTGTGCGGTTCGTTTGGTAGCGTCTGAAAATCCGGAGGAAGCGAGGTCTTTCGCTCCTTGTTTATTGTGTCTGCTTATGCCCCGACGAACTATAACTCTGATCTTCCAAAAACAGTTTCTATGACGCTGCAAGTGTTCTTTTACAAGGGGCCAGAAGCTCGGACATCATTGTGGTTGCCGGTGACGTGAACGCCCAGGTAGGTAGCTAAGCGCTGCTGAAGTCCTATTGCGTGGTCGTATTGAGTTGGTTACGAGACTCATGGACAACGAAGATCGCCTGCTTCAGATGTGTGCCGATCACAGGCTGTTCTTTGCAGCGGAAATCGCTCTGTGACATGGTGCCCACCAACGAATCAGTCCCCAATCCAAATAGATCACATCGCCGTCAGTTACCGATGGCAAGGATTGATCACTGTTTGCCGCTCCTTCTGGAATAGGAGAATGAACTTCGACCATGCAGTTATCCAATGCTGTTTTAGATTACGCCTTGCAGGTTTACGCAAAACGCGCGTATCTCGCCTAGCCACCCGGAAGCTAGTGGACCCAGAAGTCAAACGAGCCTAGTAGAACCTGCCCCTCGGACTCCTGCCAGACGGTTCGATGTCGGATATCAACGGCCACTGGGAACATCCAAAGCGCTATTCAATGTGTGATATTCCATTTACGATGCAACCTCATTCAAACACTGGATCTCTGATAGGACCGTGGCGTCACTAAAGACCCAGTAGCTGATTTCTCCTGGCCACAACTACAATTCAACCCGACGTCACGTGAAACTGGATGTTTGTGCAGACTGAGAGCTTGGTGGACCCGAAAAGCTGGAGAAATGGAAGAGGCAAAAATGGTGGAAATGTCCGCAAGCTGTTCCACTTGATCCGCTCGGCTGGTCCTCGCGAGCCTACTGTCTGCGAAGCTGTCGGGCTGGAATGGCTGTGGTGTCCAGCAAAGGATAACGTTTGAACCGCCTGGCGTAATAGTTCGAACAATTCAGTGGGCCACCTTCTATCAACATTCCAGACTGCCAGCCCTCAGCAAAGAGGTGAGTGTGAAAATGGAACTATCCTCTGCATCAGAAGTGTCCCATTGTATGTGCACTCAACCGTTATCATGCTCCTGTCCCTGATGACCTTCCACCTGCTCTGTTAAAGGATGGCGATGAATTCCTCAGTCAGTGCATGTCTAGCCTATTTCTGTCCATCTGTCAGAAAGACTTTAAAATAGCTGGCGTGAGCTGATAATAGTGCCTATTTTCAGAAAGGCTATCCGCAGGGAACGAGGTAACCACAGAAGTGCTGGTTTGACTCGCCTTGTGACTAGGCTTCTGGCGTCGCTCATTCTTCATCCTCCTGAGGCAGCATGGACATGTGAGAATCAAACGGAATCTCGACCGAATAGATGCTGCTCCGGCCACATCTTCACACCCCCTCAAGTGCAGTGAATTCTCTTACGAATTCCCTTCCCACTATCTCACTAAACTGAACTGAATTTCTACACCAATGTCTATAAAAAAGCAACGGGCCAACGTCTTGCTGTACGACGGATTTCGCAATTCTCCCAGCATGTCTACAGCACCTGTGCATCTGTGTCTCTTTTTCATAGAGAAATCAGCCAGCTTCGTTTACCCGGGACAGCTATAATTTATAGTAGAGCATAAGTAAGCGTATTTTTGTCCCGTTGCTCCCGAATAACCGCTTATTTTTTCGGTCCCGTGAAAAACCTTTCTGCGGATTCAGATGACCCTAAAAGGTGTTTCGAGGAAAAATATGGGACTGTGCGACATAATACAGATAGATTAAGATTGTGACCGACTTCGTTCGAAGCTGGTCGAATTGAATGGTGTCTTCCGGGTACCAGCGTTTTGGTACTTGTATGTAAAACTCACCACTATTAGAACAGATAAAATAAATCTTGGGATTTCCTGTGATTGCACGCCATGGATTTGGAGGTTCCTTCAACCATAGATCGACTTCGGGTCAAAACGATGGTGTGGTTGTTTCACTGTCAGAAGAGCTAAACAAACTGTCCAAATAATATCATCAACGTCCTACCGCTCTGCACGTTGGATTTCACAATCAAAAGATCGGGTCAATGTTTCTTAAGTCAACATCCTTTTCGATCCTGATATCATGGAAGTATCTTGTTCACACATTTAAACTCGAAAAGCGCTCTCTTTGGTGACCTATAAGTCTGTTCATTACTTAGGCAAGAACGATGTTTGCGTATCAAGTACCGTTCGGGGAGGGTGTAGCATGGGCCTTACAGTAGGTAGGACGCAATTTCTTTTGCGCCAACCTGATAAGCATATGCAGTTCAGTTGTTTAGCTAACAAACCTTGCACCGTTATACAGTTATTCTAGTTCCTGCGACTTCGTTCATCGGGAACAAAGAGAATAATGGAATTAGAGCATTACGTTAGCGGCGATGACCCAGGATGTGCACGAATGAAAATGCATCTATTGCCCAGTATGACAGCGAGTGAAAACGGTAGCTTTGACGCAAGGCCGCCATCAGCTGCGTGACACAGCAATATCTGTCAGGATCGCTGACTTTTGGTTTGTCTCGTTCCGCGGTTTCCATCCGGCGAATTAACATTTACTGACGCGACTTAGTTGACTGGTGAGGGCTTTCATGCTTCCTTGTCAAGACAGAATGACTACCTCTTGATCGTCTTTATCTAATAAAAGGCTGGGCTATACGGGCCAAACGGTCCTCTGGTATACGAAGTACGTGACCTAACCAGCGTTACCTGTGGAGTGTCACCAGCTGATCTAAAACCCCTAGAACCACATGGCGTACTTCAGCACTACTGGTAGGATGTCCTCACCAGAGCCTCACAGTGCCTTGGGGACACCTATTGTCAAACAGTTTTTGGGGATCTTCCGCACGCACCTAAACCGTCCTTGATACATAGAGTAAAACAGATAGGACCGCAGCATTGACAGTCAAGCTGACGTCACGAGGATGCCGTGAATGTGGGAGGTTTGCCAACACTTTCCTGGCATACCCGTTTCTGGAAGTGAGCTTGTCTTTCGCCAGTTCATCGGGAATTGTGCACCTGCCCAGGTAGACTGATTTATCCGCAATATCGACCGGTTCAATTGCATGCATGAGTTTTGAGTTTGATCCTATTCAACTCCTCAGCAGCACTTTCAGCTGCAAAGTGCATACCGAAATTGTACAGCAGAATTATTCACGGTGTTTAAGTTAGTTTGAATTTCTGGAAGGTCTGAACCAATGGGAGAAATTTCATCGGCGTACTCAATGTCCGAGAGCGAATGCCCGAGGTTTTGGAGACACAAGGAGGACTCAAACAGCGCGTCGCTGACCAAGGGAAGGGGGTCAGAGGACACCCTTGCCTGACACCACTGATTGTAGTTAATTCAGGAGTGTTGTAAACACGTACGCGTCCATGGAAGGAGGCATATAGAGCCTTTATAATAAACAACAACTCAGGAGGGGTACCCTTCATCACTAGACGCTGTCGCAGTTTCTGATGACCAACGGAGTCAAACGCAGATCCGAGGTCGTTGGAAAAAATTATGCAGTTCCAGTGCCCGTCGCAAAATGAAGGTACGATTAATGCAACCCTGGTTATCGGGGAACACAGCTTTATTTTCGTTAAGCTGACTTCTTAGTGGACCAAATTTCGCAGAATAATGCCAGAGAGCACATTGGGAGCCACGACGACTGAACGTATGTGACGGTGGTTTTCACACGATGTTTTTGCACCCCATTTCGAAAGTTGGAATCACCGTCAAAGCGCTCCATTCTGTTGGTATTCTTTCCTCACCCCAGATACATTGAAATAAAGTCGTCAGTATAGTTACGAGGGACTTACCGCCTCTGAAGAGTGAAGGGTCCTTTGGGTCCTTCTGGAGCTTAGTTAATGGGACGAGCCAAAGTGTCCAACCAATCGCTCAAGACGACGTTTCTGTGAATGAATTGAGGACCTATCTTTTCCGGAAGTAATTTCACTAGCAGCGATCTTCATTGAACCGGTTGATTGGATTAACTAGAACCACATGTGGGTGTTCCTTGTTACAAAAGCTATATCTATTTCTCGTGAATGTGCGATCCATCGACTCTCTATGAATCCTTACACTGTCCATTATTCTGTGATGAGGGACCTGCCCACGTCCATGTAGTTGTTTGTTGGTGGTATAGTTTTCGTGGTGAGACGTTTAGAATGTGTCCGAGAACGAATTAGAACTGAGTCCGAGTTTTTGAGGATAAGCAACTTTTTACTTGTCTGAGAACAAACGTGCGGGGGCTGAAATGTACATACAAAGGTCCGGTACGAGTATTTGTGGTAAGTATAAAAATGAGCACACAAAACTCACGACACATTGCTTCAATCAAAGCTGCTGATTTTAGCTAGACTCATTGTGTATTTTGGTATGTAAGCGACCTCTTGCAGATAGTATGAAAGGCTGTGAACATGGCTTCTTGCACAATTATCCAATCGTCATCCAAGTTACCATTACTACTACCGTACCCGTTGAGTTATGAAGCTTCTGAGTCAACCCAACTCGATATCATTGAGCTACAGAGAGGCTTCTCTGGTGAACTGAGTGCCATTGCGTTTTTTGTCGTGATTGGGAAGGACCAGCTTAGTGCAGCAGGAACGATGTCATATCGCTTTGGTTTGCTAGTTTTCGCCGTTTACCACAAAAATTTGAAAACATTCGCTTGGCTTTTCCAGAGCGTACACCACTATCAAATCCGAAATCTATCAGCTGAGCTCTGAAGTAAGCTTGACTTCGATTAAAGACTTGCTAGGCATGTCGTTTGTGAAAAAATGTAGGGCGTCTTGGGTTTCGGGCATTCATTGTGTACTCTGCTTCCAACTTCGGAAACAGTGGGAAATCGCGTATGCACTCTAGCTCTTGATAGAGTGTTTAAATATTTTCACGAATTTGCCAACTGTCCTATACCTCCCCAAACAGTCATATAAGGCTCGATCGTCTATGAACTCAACCGCGGATGCCCAGGAAAACTCTGATCATCGGTCCTCTGAGCACCAAAACCTTGTACAGACCAAATATTTGATCAAGGAGGTCTCGATCGGTGCGACCCCTCCCCTGTTTTTCGCAAGTTCACGTTTTACGCCAGTCAGCTAACCTACAGGGGAAGATCCAGAAATTTAAGGATGGTAGACAGGTGGTTTGTACAATTGTCACCAGATCCCTTTCTTTAAGTTGACGACCACCAACCCCTCAGTTCGTCAAGTTTTATAGCAAACTTATCGAATGGGTTGAAACAATAAATCTGTGTGGAAGATTTTCAAGCGCCTTAGACAAACTATTTTCCCGGCTCTGACGGTTTTTTCCATCGGCATCCACATGCGAAGTAAACAACACGCATTTGCCAACAACATGTAACGCCCAAGACTTTTCTCTTTCAAGGCACTGTTTAGCGGTTTCATGAAAAACGTCACATTTTTAGACGGCAAACATAATATCATCAACATGTATGACGAGAACTCTAGTGATATTTACCCTTTTGAAAAGAAGTCAAGGTAGGCGTGAAAGTTATGGTCGTCATGTGTGTTCATTAAAAACGCTTGTATGAAGCAAAAATATAGTCTAGATCGTAATACTCACTCTTGCTCACTACCACTTCAAGACAGCCCCACATCTCTGGTTTCGTAGAACGCATCTTTTAATAACGCAATATGTAATAGGTATCTCACATCAATACTCTGAATCCTTCCCTTGCTAGCCACTCCGTTTGATGTCCACAGTTTTTTTTACTTTGCTTACTAATGAGTAGCATGTTTAAAACGGGGTTGATATTACCCGGCTGCAGGTTCTTGAGTTATCAACCACGGAATCAGAGTATCATCAAGACTTTTCAGTCATAGTTGCATATTCTGGATTATCGTAGTGTAAATCGCTTTCAGCCTGGTGTGTCCTCCGCTGCCCTCACTCCTGTTTCTCCGCTTTTGTAGGGTTCGAAATACCCGACGTTGATGCAGAGAAGTTGTTGACTCCAAGAGATATCGTGGAACACGTTTGGGCCGTAGCATTAAAAGCGGAGCGAATTGAATGATTTTTCCCTGCCTCTTCGGGCCATAGGATAAGCAATCATTGTATCATAGATTTTCGGTTTATTCTGACTTCAATATAACATTTGATGCACCTGTTCGTATCTTTCGCTACCTAGCTGGGTGTCTTGATGTCATTTCACTCAGCTTAAGCAAAAGACAACACAGATGGGTGGTGATTTCAAATGCATATGGTGCACCTCAAAGTGCCGTTTCTCATATTTTAACACTACGTAGATTACATACTGTCGACCTAAGCATCGTTGTTAGCATGAGCTGTCGTCTAGCCGGCTACTCTAAGCTGTTCCGTGACACCTGCTGTTGGTCACGAACCTTCAGTTTATACCCAAAAGTGAGCACCGAAGTTGTGTTTGCAGTCAGACATGACTAACATCTGGGTATCTGACTCCCCATTCTCCACCAATCAGCAGCATTGCGCGGATCATTGATAACTATATCAGCGTCGTCCCAGGGGAGTAGTTTCCACAACAGATGAACTTAATTTGTGTTCTCATCACGCCATACTTTGTGAATTATTCAGTACATATGTGGCAGTTTTTTCAAGCAACTGAGTCGCATCATAATTCGTAGCATCTATACGAGGACACTGAACTGTCCTACTTATGCATATTCCAAAGCTGCCACGTTAGCACCTGCTACATGATCAAACTCTTCCGACTAAGGTACTCGGCGAACGAGTTCCAAAGTACGTAATTTACTGAGACCTTCCGATACCTTCGTGATATCACTCGTCTGAACTCTTCATGGCATAATGGAACAATGTGTCAGAAATCGGTAAGCGCGCCGATGAAACCTAGGTATGACTCACACACTGTAACGCCAACACGTGATGTGAATTGCGTGGTTGAAGGATGAGTGGCGATGTATCTCTTCTAGACACTAATTACACAGCTGACCAGTCGCTCGTGGACAGACGATTTATTCTCTAACAATAGCCAGAAGGGAGATCGCGGGTTCGGATCTCTAGAGATTTGTGGAGCTTATTGTGTTTGCTTGGCACAACCATTGGGGTTTTATGGTGCTGCATTTTAAGCTTTTCAGGAAGGAGAACTCAGGTGGTAGTCTCGCGTAGTGCTTGTAACTTTCTGCAATGCTCTTGTTCAAATGCTGAGTTCACAGCCAACTATCACAGGTTTTTATGCCACCTCATTGATCCAACTGACAGCTGTACTTGGGCTGCACAAAACACGTGGTGCTTACTGGTTCAGCTAGCGTTCCTACAGGGCCACAGTGTAAGTTTCTTTACATTAATAACACCAATCGATGAGTAGCTTTCTCGATATGGTCTCATTAGACTCACGTGAATTCCCTCCATCTCCAGCAGATAATGGAAATGTATGCTTACACGGATGCTGCGTTGTGCTCCATATGTATCTTTAACTAAAATTCCTTCATCAAAACTTTTTTGAACGATTTCCAGATGCCGATTTAACCACAAACTGCACGCCAGTGCGAAAAGGAGGTTACCAATGGCAGTAAATAAAATGAAGTAGGAGGGTAACAAGTACCTTCAACACAAACCAGTCTTCCAATTACATCTAAGGTTCAGGCATCCCGCACAAGTGCCCTAGGGTCACCTGTGTCTGGAACGCACGAACATGAGAAAGTTACTGTGGTAGGCCGGACGTACATGAAGCACAGAACCAAGCCAGCATAGGCTCAACTCTTGTTGAATCACAATTGAATGAATGAAAGCGATGTCGAGGAGCATAATCTCGTCTGCTGTCAGTACAGCACGGAAAAAGAGGGATTTTCAGTAGCTGATCTAAAAATGGATGCTTTTTTACATTTTCGGATTAGGATCCTGTGGTCAATACGTATCCCACTAAAACCTGGTCTATTCGTACACTGAACAATAACTCCTTTGCGTTTCGATGTGACGATCAGCTATGAGAAATGGCTTCTCAAGATCCATCGGTATTCCCTGATCCCGCACAGTTTGTTTTTAGCCTGTCCATACGTAAACCCGTTGGAAGCATGTGATGCCTAGTTAGAAGGTTTGTGTACAGCTGAACCAAGCTCTTGTATGGAGTGGAGAGAACCGTAAAAGTATGGTGAGACCTGCGAGTGAAGCGTGTATTTAATTTAATAATTATGTAATCAGCCGTCTTATGATTGCTAATAAGGCATATCGCCCTCCCTAGAATGTGCTGCTGCTGTTATTTGAGATGGACAGGCCTTAATACTGTTTCATAAGCTTCATACATACTGTGTCCACATTGATGATGAATCCAGTGAAAAAATCCCTCGAAGCATGCATCGAAAATCTGAAAGTCATAAATTCAACTGGAGAGGGGGGAAAGGAGAACAGTAAGTCCCAACCGCGCTGTACACGCTAAGTCAACTCTAGTGAACGCCCAGCACATGTTTATGGACACCGAACGGATTTGAACTTTGACGTGTCAGTTGGCGTTTAACAGATGTATGATTTCAGGCTTTGAATTAGGCGTTAGAATATAACACCAAAAAGCAGTCATCTCCAAGGGCCTGTTCAAACTGTTCACAAACATATATGCTAAGCTATCTTTACCGAGTTTTATGATACTCCGACCTGACCAGATGAAGTTTTTTTGTCAAAGACGAAACGTTGTCCAGTTAAAAACTACCGATTGTATACCAAGTCCTTCTAAAAACGATCCACAGCTTATCTTTAAGTTTCTGTTCGAATTTGGCTATTCAGTATAAAAGTTTCTCCGTTTTGGTGATCCAGATGCCTCACAGTAAAATGTTACCTTCAAAAACTTTCTTACTCAGCACCGCGTTTAGCTCGGTCAAAAGTAAAGCAGAATTGACAGATTAGCGAATATGCACTCATTTGCAAACTAATTTGGTTTTCCGAGAGACTCACCTGGAATCCAGCTGAGTCTCTCGTTTGTGATGTTTCTAGGTTTCAACTAGAACATAAAGTTTACGGAAACTCGGGGACTGCAACTACCTGATAATCCCTAAGAAGGGCGAAAACCGGTCGTGGGCTGTCGACAAAATTTCAGCAACCTTATGAGTAGTGCATTACAAGAATTGACGGATGTTTAGTATAATTGTTGAATACAATGATTACGCACTATTTTTGTGGGCCGGATTTATCGTAGGTTTCTCATTTTCGGTGCTAGAAAAGTCAAGCTGGAATTCCTGAATCTGCAACCCTGTAGAACTAGACAGATCTCCATATTACCTATTTCGTTTGGTCAGTTAAGCGTTACTATATTCTGGAAAATGCGAAATTTCAACAGTTTCATCATAAGGTACAAAACGCCTAGCGAGCAGTCTCGAAGGATTTGTAGTTCTTTGGAAATTAAGTTCCAAAACTACGTTAATCGGCTTTTGAATAGTCTTCATTCGCTTAAGCTGCACAAACTTGAAGACACTTGTGCTATCTTCCTTCGTGACTCCGTTTATGAATTTCCTCGTTTGCTTGGTGGTGTGGTATATATTGTGTACAAAGTGCGTATGTGGTATGCCGAGTCATTTAAACCCCGACCGTGGGTAGGTGTTTTTTGTATCTCGCGTTGTATGTTCACACGCTTCAGATGGTACTCTCTTCTAGGTCAAATTATCAAGAGCATATTGAAATCTGATTGTAGTTTGTATTCTGTGCGAAAAACTCAAGTACATTTCTCTCAAGGTTTTTCTGATTGAGAGCACTATAGAAAGCAAACAGATTTGGTGAAATCTACAAAGTTGATCCACTGGAATACCAATGGCTTCAAATAAGTAACGAGGTTTACGGAAACTCGAGGACTACGCCTACCTGATTTACCTTACGAAGAGAAGAATTTGTAGTGGACTGTCAAAGGGCTTCCAAGTAGTGGTGTAGCGAGACTAATAACCCTTGGTTTCCCGAAACTCCACCAAATTCGAAGCTGTTTTCGTTTGTCTTCTCCCCAAATCAATTACTAACTGCCTTGCATGGACCTGTTGATAAGGATTATATTGTGTAATAATAGTTAGGGAGCTGATTTGTTGTGCAGCCTTTTTTTCCGAAAGAATGGTGGTCCATTCTGGTTGAAAATCGATTCTCACAAAGCACCTACGTCACCTAAGCGTGATCAGTAGTCCGGCAAACCTAAGATACAGTGAGACTTTTGAGCAGCGCAATCGCTAGCTAATCTAGCTTTCTTACCTGACTGAATCAGTTGATCTCGCACTGGTGATTGGTCGGATGGCGGTTGATTTGTTCGCCGAGCTTGGCCATTGGCTTGCAAACGTTTCGTCCCCAGTCGAGAGGACATCGTCAGTGCGCAGTTGAATGGGTGCTTCCTCCGTGCCTAGCTGCGTTTATGTAGTTTTTTGTAGAGTATCTAATATCCTATCCTGTGATTGGCAATGTATGACTGACGATATCTCCTCGACTGGGGACGAAACGTTTGCAAGCCAATTGCCAAGCTCGGCGAACAGATCAACTGCCATCCGATCAACCACCAGTAAACGCACCCGAGCTACCTATGTTTCGACACACTGATTTCGCACTTTTCCGCATTGGTCATTGTTTTCTGTAACTGTTGTGGGGTACGAGCAAAAGCAGATAAGATCAAGAGGAACGCTTTATCAACTGCGAGTGAACTCATGGAAGGGTGCTTACTACTAATACAAAATTTCGTCCTGTCACAGATGAATAGGATGCATAACGATGTTTTGTGTTTTCTGTGATGACCTTTGAGAACGTCCGTGGTTCCGATCAACACATCTTAATGGCCTGTCGCAGAGTTGCCGCAAAGGCATGAACACATCAATACCCACGTATCTTTGTACGCCATCAGCCATTTTTCCTGTGCTGTTTTAATCAGTATCTGGATGTAATAGGAAACAAAATCCAGGAGTCCAAGCGATTTCGAATCAATGGATGCATCCAAAATTATTCATTAGTTCAGATCAAATGACAAGTGAAATTTGTTTTTAACACTCCCCTCAACGAGGACGGGAAATGCACAGGAGGTGGCTCGTGCTCAAACAAATCAACGGGTCACTATGTCAGGTTTTGCTGTTTTGAAACACTCTCCGGAACGTGGATAACAGCATTTACGTTATCCACTGTGCATGAAATTTGTCAGTTCATTTCATACTGGCATACATGTGCTAAATATCAGTTGCAATTCTACTGGGTTGGGTCATTTCGACATCCAAAGAAGATTATCCCATCACCGCCAGTAGATGTGCCATTTTTCTGTTAACCCACTCTATACAGGGAGAATTCGGTGGAAAGACATTGAACTGTGCCGTCCTGATGCGTACAAGTTACGATGTATTTCCTAAAATTCGAGTGCTTTTCTCTGAATCTGCAGATGGGTCGTTTTTCGGAATGTTTGACTCGGACTTAATTCGATGAGCTAGATACGTGGTGAAATGCTACCAAAGTCGCGCTCTCTTCTTTTAGATCGAACTACTTTTAAAGTATCCCTCTTTACACTGGGAACTTCCACTGCTGTATCCGTGAGGCCTTTTTATCACATTTGATTCTTCTATTGAAAACAAGGAACACTTTCTGTGATGCCTAACGGGGTTTTGCACTGCGAAATACCGGGAGAACTACTAAATTTCTAATGGAAATACACTGATGCAAGCAGTTATTCCTTAATTCGCTCCTCCATAATATGAACTTCGAACTTCGATTTTTCAAATAATGCCTTGAGTGGATCAAGAGTTCAAGATACACAAAATTCACACTGAACTCTTGCCATCCTCACGCCTGATGTGTTTCAGGTTCGGACCGTGAGTAGGCCCATTTGTACCCCACGTATTTTGGGCCAATGTTCACTAACCTGAGGGGCGGGTCTAAATCTCCAAAGGGTCATACTCTTGTAATATTTATCACCAGCCCTTCTGTAAGGCAGAATCTTGTTGACCACGTGTTGATATTTGTCCCTAGTGTTGACTTTTTTACTAGAAACACTTTCCGTCTATTTCATTAGTGAAAGGCCACCATAGCTCTGTTTGATGGGTACATATTGTGAACGCTATGTCGATAGCGCCTTAGTCCGTCAGCGCCATCCACATTAAATGTGTACTTGCACTAGCACATCTATGACGCCGTCCCACTCATCTAAGCCTGCCGTAGTTGTGATTTGCTCTAATCCAAGTACACTATTTATCCTGCCTTGCCGTAGGTAAAGGGTGCTACAACTGATTTCGATGCGTGGCTCTTTATTATGCTGGTTCATCTGTCGTCTGCGCGATAGTTTGTCTTCTTTGGTCAGTTTATTAATCACGCTCGGGCTTCTGTAGTCATATTCTGGGCTCTGGTGAAGAATTTTGGGAAAAACCGCTCTNCGTCTGCGCGATAGTTTGTCTTCTTTGGTCAGTTTATTAATCACGCTCGGGCTTCTGTAGTCATATTCTGGGCTCTGGTGAAGAATTTTTGGAAACACCGCTCTTTTGTTGCACTTCTCCTTTCCCCAGTTTATCTTCTTTGTAGGCATATTTTTGCCCGCATTCAGATTTGTATCACAGCAAACAATTGCCATACTTGGACTGAGCTGAGTATAAATCGATCACCTGGTTGTTTGTTGGATAAGCACACGACGGGCATGCCTCGCGTGCCACCCCTGACCCCTGTATCGTTCGATATTGGCTCTATGAGTGGAAATCAGGAAACAGCCTACACATTTAAGAGTGTGAGCTCAGTGAGCAACCTAACAGCGCTTTGCATACCGTGACTCATGTTTATGTTACTTTTAACCGGAAAACTGGTATAAAAAAAGGTAGCAACCAAGCTGTGTAGTTGATGGCCTAGATTGGATCCCACGCTGAAAGGAGCGGGGTTGTTCAGGGAAAACGAGATAACTCCAGTGTCATTTATCGCAGCAAGCACTGATCCCACTCAACTGCGCACTGAAGATATCTTCTCGACTGAGGACGAAACGTTTGTAGTCCAGTCGAAAAGCTCGGCTAACAGATTAACAACTATCTGATCAGCCAACAACATTAATTCTGTTAGATTGATGGCGCGATGAACTTGGTGAGCAACTCGCTAATTTGGTTCCCTAAAACATCATAGAAATTCTACAAGACCCGGTCTGATCCACATGAATCTTTACAAATTGGCGGCTGGTCCTTTTCCTGAAATCCCATCCAGATGTGAAGACGCAGAAGATACCAATTTCAAAATCATGCTTGTTCGTTCAACTTCCACACAGACTAACTTGTTGGCAGAATTCATTTCCATCAGTTGGTTGTGTGGATAAAATGACTAGGAGGCTTTGTAATGTACAGGTGAGTCTCTCGAAAGAACCAAATTAGTTTGCGAATGAGTGTATATTCGCTGACTAGGGGGCTGTTTGACGACGAACACAGTCAGCGATATTTCTCTTTATTGAAAATTATTCGGTCTTCACTGTTCTGTGGCTTTCTGGGTGGAAAATCCTGTCTAATAAGAAGGAATACATGCCAAGTTCGTAGGTAAGTGAAGGAAAATTAAAAGAACTTGTGCCTGTGAGACTTGGTTTCCTGACGTTCTTTTTCAAGGTTATTTCAGAGGACAAAAACGGTTTAGGATTGCGCATACATGGAGGTT
The DNA here is from genome assembly GCF_000715545.1 of Opisthorchis viverrini. Lineage (NCBI taxonomy): Eukaryota > Metazoa > Platyhelminthes > Trematoda > Opisthorchiida > Opisthorchiidae > Opisthorchis > Opisthorchis viverrini. The sequence continues at coordinate 456,312 of NW_008751753.1, read as the reverse complement.
CGTCATGACTTTCCTTCGCCAACAATCAGACAAATTTTGGCTGATAAGATCTTTTACGATTCACTTTTGACACTCTATTCCTATTTAGTGAGATTTTGAGAGATAACGTTGCAATGGGCCCTCAGTTCGGATCAACAATAGTTGATATTTTCGAGAGGAAACGTAAACAGACTACAGAAAAAGTGGTCCCTGGACAGCTACCTTTTATAGACGTTATATGGACGATAATTTAATCGTGGCAAACCTCCCTGAGTCGTGTATCTCCGTCTACACTGCACATTAGGGATGAAGAAACCGGTATCACGTTACGTGTCCTGGATGCTGCGTTGACGAGGCGTCAAAACGAACCAACTGAGAAGAGTGTATGCCAGAAATCCACATGGTCTCGCTAGTGAACTAATTTTCACAGCTTTGTGGGCATGTATTGTCAGAGAAATTCAATGAAATTTCTGGCATATGGAGCTTATAGAATCCGTATCTGTGATAGCTCCGATATCGAAGTGCAGCTTTTCCTCAGGATCCTTATGGAAGACGGATAGCCAGAGAATTTCAAAATGAAGGATCCGAAACAAGCATCGCAATATCGTCCGCGTACTCATTGTTTGTGAGAAAACGCCCCGGGATCACTTCAATCCCTGAGGTTTCAAATGCAGAGAAAAAAGATTTAACCAGAACATCATTAACAGTTTGAGGAGTGCAGGTTTATTCTACACCACTAGATGTATTGAACCCCGGCGAAGGTTTGCTGTATACTCGTACCGTTCACAGAAATTCACAAACAGTACCATCAAAAGGCGTATAAATTTAGAAGGGATACCTCTGATCACTAAACACCGTCAAAAATTACGGCGATTGGTAGATTCCAAAGGAGCTGTCAAAGCAAATAAAACGGCCAAGGTGTGACGTTCGAAATGGCAGCGCATAACAGGGATTAAACTCAATGTAAGTATGTGGTCGACGTATCCCTAGCCAGAGTGGAACCCAGTTTGATTCACACGTATCTGTCTTTACCGATCAACCTGCACACAGTTGTCAGGGAGTAACCTAGATGCCACGGCTGTTAGGCTGCTCATTGGACATATCAGCAAATTTGATTTAGTGTGAATAGAACTTTTGTGGTCTAATGTTATGACCTGAAAGGTCAGTTCGTATTGTTCAAAAATTCTATATCTTCGTGTATGCAGTGTCTTCACAACCCATCACCAAAAGACAATGTTTACGTACGATCCGAACTAAATGACGCGGAAGTTTTGTCCTCGGAATTCACCGTACATCCTACTTCTCTGTTTTTCGAGTTATCTATGAATTTCGTCTGTGTTGCAAGCTTCATATCCGTCAAGCTTAAGTACGTGATGTTTATCTGACACAAATGGAAACTAACGCCGTAAAGGGCTAACCACTGTGACTTAAGACAGTGAGTTTATTCTTCTTTCCTTACACCGTGCAAGTGGCAGGGCAGTCCAAGTTACATTTTGTATAACCAGTTAAGTCACTTGTACGGCATTCGTGATTCAATAGCCTTCTACCAATTGACCGTGGAAGTTAGACAGTTGAGTGTCATACATACACATCAGTACTATTGAATTCGAGAGCTGCATCATTTTAAGTCTGTCTTCAGGGTAAAAATAGTTGTAACTCAGCGCTAATCACCTTTCCATGTGCCAACCAAACATACCTGGACCTTACGGTAACATGTGGAGGTAGCACCGTTCTAATAATATCGCAGTGAGAACAAGATTAGCATGATGCCGCTTTCCGTGATGTGATTAAACAGCCTGCTTGCCGATAACCCGGGCTTCAAATGATGTCAATTAGTATTGGCTGTCTCTTTTGATTTGATTCAGTGATTTCCCTGGCGCAAAACCTTTGAAAAGCGGAAGATTTCCATCAAAGCCCCCAGCTTGTCCCCCTCATTAGAACGGGGAACATGTGCTTCAAAGTGTAACGTGGGGAGAGGGGGTTGCAACACAAAGAACCTAAACTAAAAATGTGAAAAGAAGCAGCAGCTAAGGTGAAAACTAACCATGCAACCGCCGATGCCACTTGTATTTGGTGGTTTTATTGGTCAGTTTACAGAACCCTTCTTCAGCAGTAAGCATAGTCCAACGTCTTCAAACTGAGTCACTTACGCTGAAAGTTACACACTTTTACTTCCACCGTACCTATTTTCCCGCTTTAGTTCAGACAAATAATGAAAACGGTGTTAATTCGCCTGTTTTGTTCATATTTCTTTGGAACCAGATGAGAAGGCTAATAACCGTAAGTTTAAAACCTTTATCTCCAGGAGAAATGTGCCAAAAGAGGGCGAATCCAGACGGTTCTCAGGTTAAGCATTATCCTGAAGGAGGATCCCCATCGATGGAATTCCGAAGTTAAGGTTAGCGTGTTGGCACGAGAAAAATAGATGCACGTAATTGTGCTGTAATATTAAGAATGCAACAGACCATCAAAAATTAGTAGCAACAATTACTTCTCGATTGGAGACGAAACTTGTGCAAGCCAGTTGTCAGATCAATAGCCACCTGTACAGCAACTGGCAAAGGCGCTGAAGCTACAAGTAATTCAATATGCTGCTCACAAAAAGGATTTGATGGTTCATAATCTCCATAAATTGTTTGTTCGTTGACTGATCACAGGGTGAGCATAAATTGTCCTGCTTTGAGGCATGAATGAAATACTACGCTACTGCCAAGAGAGTGCCTCTGAAAACAGCGTGAATACCAAGCGCTGCTCACAACTCTAAACCACAGGTTTTACTGCACCGCATTAACTCGAAAACTGTTGATATGAACACTTATAATCTTGTCGGTGCCTCTGCATCAATGCGAGAGCGCATTTCAAAGCAAGGCACCCGTGGTCAAATTGTTGGCTTCATAAACCGTCCGATCCGTGGGAGTGGCGCTGTGGGTTGCTTAAACATTCACAGAAGTGTATCAAAGACATCATCATCATCATTTTCAGCTTTAATAACCGCGTACTCGTCGTACAGTGGTTGTAGATGACGCAGTTTAGTTCACCGAGGATTTGGGGGAGGGGGG
>NW_008751753.1:450230-452770 GCF_000715545.1 Opisthorchis viverrini | reverse complement strand
AATGTCTCTAGCCATTGATGTGGCCCGTCTCGGGGTCCCCATCCAGGAAGACGGCAATGACCAGCGCAGCTGAGTTTGCTGGTAATGGCTTTCATACTTCGCTGCCAAGTCATTGTTTGACCGCCTCTGGTTCTCTTCCACCCTTCACATGGTTGGGCGAAAAGAGCCCTTCGAGGAATTCGGTCGACTAGCATACGCAGCATGTGGCCAAGCCAACGCAACCTGTGCAGTGTGATCAGTTCATCTATCGAGGGTGAGTTATTTCTCCCGAATACCATTCGACGTACTTCAGAATTGCTGATCCTGTGTTCCCACCAGATTCGGGCAATGCTCCGAAGACATCGATGGTCAAACACTGAAAGTCTTTTGACGTCCTCGGCATGCAGCGGCCAGGTTTCTGATCCATATTGTAATATGGAGCGCACCGCAGCATTGTAAACTCGACTCTTGACAGAGAAGCTGATGTCATGCCTACGCCACAGGTGACGTAGTGTATCAAAGTACCACCAAAGTGTTCCTTGTTAAAATGTCACACTTCAATTGGAGCTTTCATATTCATATTCTTGGTTCGCCTGAGATCACTGGATGATTGGTTCATTTGGTTCAGTCTGTTAGCCGCACATAAACCGATCTAGAATTTTCTAGCTGAAGCCAATCGACCGTGGTGTAGCACAGCATGCGAAACAAAAGCATTGGAGTTCTTGGCTTTTTTCATGAGTCCCTGCGTTACTGCACTCCGAAATCTCCTCCGGTATATAAACTGTGGACAACTTACACAATTTCGAGGGAATCATGTAGATGCATATGGAAAAAAGTTAGTCGCACCCAAGCAGGCAATACCTGTCATCGTTTACTGAGGGCACTGCCTGTTGGAGAGCCATAGAAGTCCAACCCAGGTTGGCTTTTCAATCATCAGAGATAAGAAATCAAGACGAGCTTTTAAACAATTCCCTAATGGGCTTATTCTGAGAGGTTGGCCACAATGGCAGTCAACACGGATTTTATGTGGAATATTACGTCGATATTTCGAATGCCAGCCCAGATAAAGCAGCTATCGAACTGCATACCTGGTTGAATGATATTTTATGTGAATTTCATTTCCAAACTCCCGTCCGTTAGTGACTTCACCGTTTCCAAGTTCATTATGAACAAATCAGTCAGCCACTTCCCAGCAGTTGCACGCATTTACCTTACCATTTCGCTCCCTTGCAACTTTGATGACATTTCTAGATGGTCGTTGGTAAACACCCACGTAATCAGGTCAAATCATGTGGCTAGCTTGGGTAATGGCCCACGAAAGTTCTTCATTGGAAAAACTGTCGGAGAGTTTTCAGCAAACTTGTGAATAGTTTCCTTTATGAAAATATACTGCGATATCTCTAATATCGTGCCAACTGAATCATGAGGAGGCTTGTGTGCAGCAGATTCAGCTGTAGAATGTCGTAAACGAGAGTCTCTCGTGATAACCAGATTGGTTTGCAAATGAGTGTATTTCTCGAAAACAGTCCAGTTTGGGTTCAAGTAGAACATAAGATTGACGGAAACTTGGGGACTGCGCCTACCTGATGAGCCCCAAGAAGGGCGAAACGGGTCGTGGGCTGTCGAAGAGTTTTCGGCAACCTTGTGATAGTTTCCTTTATGAAAAGCTACTAAACATTTCTCGATATCTATTGTTGAGGTCTGGAAGATTTTTGCCTAATGTAGAACCTTTTTCGTTCGAAAGAGTCCTTACTTTCGAAAGAGATAAACTAAATTGAATGCAGTTTTTGGTAATCAGCTTTCATGCCACAGTTGTAGTCTATTTCCATTCCCATATCTCCATGAATCATCAATCTTGCGTGGTCTCCTAACGCATTTATTGAATCACTCAGATTTATGCCATTCTAGACCTGCAGCTGCTGTACCTACAATGGAAATCATGGCTAGTGATACGTTAATAGGTCACTAAATGGAACACGATTACTGAATGAGTTGGTGCCGATTGGAGTAGTGTGTCTTCTCGGTGTTGATCTCACGGATCAATATCTGCGCTGTTTTCGAATGTACTTGTGTGCTAATGTTTCGTAACAAGTTTCTTTTGTGTTTAATAGTCACTTGTTTAGCACTGCAATTTTATGCTTAAATGGTATCAAATGAAACTTACGGCACCCCAAGAAGCCAGAAACTCCCTTGTTCCAATAACTAATGCTGTTACCAAAACGGCAACAGTCATTCACCTTACATTCCAATATTTCTGACTGAAGAAAAGATCTGGTGACTCAAAACGAGACGCTGTTAGTGCACATGACATTGGCTGGATGATGACCGAGGCGAATTTTTGAAGGTAACAATGAATTCGTCCACCTTGAACCCCCTATTAATCATCCATCCATCATCGTCAGCAGTAACAACCGCGTACTCGTCGTACACTGGTTGTAGCTGCCGCAGTTCCGTTCACTGATGATTCGGGAAGGGGGATAGGTAGCTGCGCACTGCAGGCGAAAGCTGGTAAATTGGTGCATAAATCCAGCACTGTCAGTGGGCTGTCAAGTGGGGGGGGG
>NW_008751753.1:435035-449006 GCF_000715545.1 Opisthorchis viverrini | reverse complement strand
GAAGGGCGATCAAGGTTTACATTCCATTCGCCCGTATGCATTACCTCCACTGGTTGTGTTGCATGAGGCCAGCTGAACTGCTCTTCGAAGTGTTCGGCCCATCTCTCCAGTCGACGTTCTTGCGGGTGAATTAATGAGCCATCTTTTTCACTTATCGTTTCGCTGACCGTTGCTTTCCTTGGGTCAGTCGATCGTATCAGTTGATAAAGGGCACGGCTGTTTCCTGTAGCAAAAGCCTTCTCCACCTCCCAAGCTTTCGATATCCACCAGAGCTCTCGGTCTTTCCTTGGACTCTTCACTATTTGGCGTTTGAGGGATTTGCGTGCACCGTCGTACTCGTTGCCTGCTGGTATGGCTTTCCTGGCATCAATCATGGACAACGACCTCGACGACATCCAGTGGTCGAATTGGAGAAGTCGGGCAGACAGGACTGAACGCCGCTAGCATTTCTCCTTTCACATTTTGCCAGGCTTCATCCACATGCTCACTACCACCACAGTATTGTTTTACTGTGGAAAGTTGTTGGGCTATCTTAGATCGATACTGTTGAGCTACGGCAGTTCTTCGAAGATAGTGGATTGGTATGCTTCTTGCCGACTTGCAATGGCCTGAAGGGAAACGAACTGTCAAGCGTGCGCGCACCACGGCGTGATCGGAGTCAAGTGGTGTGCCCCAGAAAGAACGGCAGTCTTGGATTGTGGCTCTCCACCGGTGGCTGGTGGCCACGTGGTCCAACTGGGTCCACGGTTGATTTGTAGTTTGCGGCCGCCAGGTTACGCAGTGCGAACGTTTATGTTTAAAGTTCGTACTTGCCAGAAACAGTTCGTGATCAGCACACAACTGAAAGAGTCTAGCTCCGTTGTCTGTGCGGCGAGCATCGACTCCGAATCGACCACTCGAATGTGATTCCAAGGAGCTCAGAAGACCTACCCTCTATTGGAACAGCGGGACCGAACTAATGAAAAATACTGAATTCGTCATTTCAATTGTTACTGCACATTCCGCAGTTTACAGGGTCTTTGCCTGCCGTAAAAGAAACCATTTTAGTTATGGTTAAAAAGAGACAAACTTGTGTAGCACGCCTTGTAACCCGATAGTTTATTCACGGTACGTGAGCTCATTAGTGGTTTAACTGTCACTGTTGGTCTTGTGTTTAATACAACAGTATAATGAGGACTGACGTGCTGCAGTTGAGAAGTTCATGCGAAAGACATCTTGCGCATTAACCTAAACGTCTATTCGCTTACTTTCTCTGCTTCCTGTCACTGTTGACCTAGTTTCAGGGCTTTGTCAGAGGTACTCAAATACACGTGGTGTTTGCTGGCTTTCAACGCCTACGACGAAAGTGATTTATCGAGATTGAGCGTATACACACAAACACACATACACATTCTGCCTCGTCCGATGTGCTAGCATTGATCCGCAGACACGAAAACTTCTCATAGCTACTGTGTTTTATTGACCAGGGTGGCATACTTGTTCCGTTGGTTTGTTTTATTGATTTCACAAATGCAACCAAGCGATAAAAGTGGTGCCGTGGATTAAGCAGAATTTCGCACCCGTGGGAAGCTAGATTAGGTGTGAGTGTAATGTGACGCTAGGTTAGAGCACAAAATCAGTTTATCAGTATATTGTCGGCGAAACTCTTAGTTTTATTCGAAGTACCTCACCTTAAGAGGTGTAAGCTTTTCACCAGGTAGTTGTAGCAACTTCTCGTAGAGCTCCGGTAGACTAGGAATGGTACAACGGAATGATTACATGGCAATAGGTTGAAAAAATCTCAAGAAAGAGGTGAGACTGATTACTGCAAAGATGCGGCTGTAGCAAAAAACGATTTGGCATACGTTAGATAAACTCCTGTTCTTTGATGTAACACTACTCACAATGTTGCTGTGAGGTTACTGATAGTTCACCAACAGGCTCACACTCCCTGAAGCTAATCAACAAGGTGTAGTCCCCGAGCATTCATCCACCTCATATTTCACTTGAATATTCAAAAAAATTGTATCACAAATGAGACAAAATACAGTTCGTCAAGCTCGGCAAACAGGGCAACCACTATCCCATAGGAGTTTTATATTTCTATCATTCATTCCAGTATGCAGGGAAAACATGGCTTCATCGTATCACTAATTAAACACGAAACGTGCTTCATACATGCACATTAGAGTGGTCCACTTAACTCATCCACATAACTGATTTGAATCTGGGCTGTTTTTGTCCCTTGGTTCGTATTTTACGGAAATAGAAATCTTGTCATCTTCTTTTAACTTTTATGCGGGTGATGCTAGCCATCAGGTTGCAAATCTGTCATGTCCCAGACATTTGGCGATACATGATCTTCTGCAGCCATCCGACTCTGATCTCGGCCTAATGTATGCGTTATCGGAAATGTTATGTACCGTGGACTTGCGGTTATTCCGCCACGCAAAGGGATAACTGTCACTCCAGGCGTGATCCCCAATTAAGATAGTTATCAACAATGTTTGATAGGCGAGCAACAACCTGTCCAAGAAAAAAAGAATAGAGAAAACCTCAAGATTTGACAGAGCGAACTATAACCGAGTTATCCAAATGCGATCTGGCAAGTTAGTAGTATCAGTCGCAATACAAACCCAAAAACAGTGTGAGGTCTCAGGCACGGTACATCAGAGTAGAATACTACTCTCTCCCAAGGATTGATACTACTAATTCTTGTCTCTCCTGACTAAACTGGAAGCTGTCCGTCTTCTTCGGGTGGTCACTAAAGTCCGAAAACTGATGCATTAGCCTCGTGGTCGAATGAGAGCAGCGATAGGTATCTGTGCGAGGAACGGGTTCAACAGGTTTTGAAATCGTCACAAACGTGGAACGATACTTCATCGTCGAGTCTGTTTCTTCCAGCTACTGTGAAAGCGGCTTCCGTGAAAATCCGCACCTCAAATCCAGGTGTGATGTCTACTAACAAAATAATGTTTGGTCGCACGGCTACAAGTTTCCACTGTGAGAGTACACTGCTTTCAAACAAGCACGTCGAACAGTGACACCCGGCTGACAATCCGAGACTGAATGGACAGTCTGATCCACTCATCAACGCAAGAGGGCATTTATTACGCGCCACTCTCCATTAGTTGACTCTCCAAAACCTATGTACACAACAAAGCTGAAGCACACTTTGTCAGTTACTTCACAGGCCTCGGCTGTCTCAGGAGCACCATACCAGTTGACTTCGCTGTTAGTTGTGAACCAAGATACGGTGCAGCCAGGGCCAGTGGGGCTTTCCCCGAACCTGAGGAAAATCGGTGCTTACACATGAAAAGAAAAATTGGCACAAGAGTATGCACCCGAAAGTTCCAGAAACGGTCTCCCCTTACGGACAACTTGTGCAGAGGATAATCAGAGAAAAACTAGAGAAACATTTCTTCGGAACGGGAATTTCTATCGTTGATGACATACTTACTTCCCTAAAAGTTCTTCAATGTTAATCATAAGTTATCCGATGATCCATGCAGTCGGTCCCGAGTGTGATTCACGAGTGGTTCAGGGTGCCTGTCAACCTTTCGCACATAGTAGAAATAGCTTATCTTCCCAACCGGTTTTTGGTTGCTGGTGGATTTGGACGCAAGATGGCTCAGTGGTTAAGACGCGGACTTACTAACCGTAAGCTCCCTTAATAGAGCCCAATTTCTGCATCTCGACTGCACCTGTTTAGGCTTGGGCAACCGAGCAGTACCCCAGGCCTCGTACCTACTTCGGATGGGGTTGCAGGTAAGCAAAAAAAGGATGTTACAGCCGAACGATTTTTCAAATTGTCCCATTCCGTTCTCCCTTTGCTCTTATACCCTACGAGTTACACCCGCGGATCTCGGCACAAGTTGATTCGGTACAACACAGCATGCACGCGGCTCCGCGGGCACTGTTCAGTGTGACATACGAATCTGACAAAAGATGCCAGCCCATTGTTGGTAACGCCTGTTCCACAGGATGTATCTTGCGTCAAACTCAACTAGTTCCCATTTTCTTTTAGAACTCTGCTATTTTCGGCACCATATACATCAGTGCAAGTGATGTTTTCTGTCAAGACTTAAACATCTTTTTTTAGACCCGTGCACAACCCTCTGTTGTTTCAAGACTAGTGACGGTCACCGGACCAATTGAAAAAAAATCGAGGGCATGTTTGGTTACCATTTTCTGGAGATGGGTTCGGTAATCAGAGTCATTATTCGCAATCGATGTGTTGGAAGCCCAACGGGTAACCGTCATGTTTTAAAATTTATCTGGAATATGAGGATTAATCCAGTATTCATTCTGGACATAAAGAATTCAGCACACCAAGGTTTCAACAGGAGATTGATCGAGATGACGAAATGACTGCCCTGGAAATGTGAGTGTGCTCATGTGCACATCTAGATGAGTGATTAAACCAGAGGAGTTTCCGAGAAGAAAACTACGGTGGTAATTGTATTCCAAGAACTTCCATTGCCTTTTGTCATTCAATAATAGTTCGCACTACGAATCGATGTGATTATACCTCAGACCACTAACTGTCCCTTCCTAGATGTCGGTTTTTTATGATAATACAAATCTGAACAATAATAATGATTCGCGAACACAATGTTTTACTCTTCGACACCTAGCGCCCCGGTTACTCACAGCCTGGCTTTTTATATCCTGCCAACTAACTTACATATTCGTCCACTTCGACTATACATAAATGTGAACTTGAAAATGAAAAATCGAAAACCAGTTACTTACCGAAACAACTGTTTTAATCATGCACTTATTGTGCATTGCAGTGATAGCAGACAAACTCAGCGTTATACTTTCTGTCGAACTTATGCAACCAGAAAGTGAGAATAGCAGTCACGGAGGTTTGATTGGGCGCATTCAATGAGGAGAACTTAACAGGGCCCAGTTAAGTCTGAACGGCCAATTTCCTCTGATAGACAACTTCTGATGGATGACCGCTTGGACGAACTCCAACCCTTTGCATGTGAAGTCTAAACTGAAATCTGGTCCTTCCTGAAGCCGCATCCAGCCATAATAAGCGAGATGTTTGTTTTTGGCTCTACTGGGCTAAACCGTTCAGCTGTAGCACCCTTTCGGTGTCTAGCTGCCATGCCACCAGAAGGTTGCGCGAGGGCTGGGATACTGCCAGGGTTGCCCAAGCCTAGACAGTGGAGGTCGAAAGGCAGAGGTCGGATTCGAACTACGAATTTTCCGGTCAGTTAATTCGCGCTCTAACCATTTGGACCATCTTACCATAATAAGCGAGATGTTAATTTAGTTCTACTGGGCTAAAAAGAGCTGGGTTGATGCAGTGGTGAATATCCTGACAGCATGCCCGCAAGACTTTCGGATTGCAAATTTCATCTTAAACAAATCACTTGTACTGTATGGCCAATTTTTTTCGGTTTCCTACTGGCTGGCTACAAGGCCTAGTTTAATGTTACTTTAGTTACAAGGCGCACGGGTAGCAACGAGACGCCACCCCAGTGAACTTCGAGAAAGCCCTACCTTCGCGCACAGGATGAGTTGAACACTCCTAGGCCTCAACACCGGACCACTTCTATGCAACTGACGTAATGTACGCGCAACTCTTGGTGTTTGAACACACCCATTGCTTTCGGAAACAAACAGGATCGAGGTCACAAGAGCAATCCTTGTTATTTACTGCGACCGCTCCACACTATCTCTCTGCTCTCGAAATTGCATTTTTGTTGCTTTCAATTTCTGCCGAAGTTCTCCAGAAATGCTCTGATATGGTGTTTTATTTGTCTAAATCTACGGCACAAACATGATTTACCAGACCAACGATTTCAGCCTCAAGCCAGCTAAAAACACCAGATATCGATGCTAACTCAGAAAGCTGCTTATATAAGTGAGCAAACTGAAATTCGGTACCTATGGGATCAAATTTCGAACGCGGACCAGAAATAATGAGGTCAAGCGAAATTTACAGCACTTTCATTGGGACATTTGATTCATAACACCCTACACAACTCGAGGGTGGACTTGATGACATTTGTTAACTGAGGCGATCTTAACTCCTATGTGTGCTCACCTGAAAACCGATGTGAAGGCTTCAGCCCTATAGGTAGTGTTTATTACTGTGCTTTTTGAAGGTCATGTGGATTCTCCAGTGCGACTGACGGTTTACTATACTACGATTTCACTGCGCGTAATAATCACAAAATCTGTCTGCTACCTTGCTCTAACCCCGATATTGGCGTACGAAATAGCCCATTTCGGCCTACCACTTCACAATGCTCAGCCTAGGTTCAATGAAGGCGTTGCAAGATCCAGCGCCTCATGAAACCTTGTATTCCGATGCGTCGGAGATGGACATAATTTTACAACGAAGATTAATTCGCCCATCAAACATTTCCAGGCTGCTGTTTTTTTACTCATATCGCTTGAGCAAAACCAACGCAGTTGCTTGACGAGCCCAGAGAAAGCCAAAACGGCCACGGATAGACTGTCACCATTTGCTGTCTCGCAAGTTAGACGACTGAGTTAATCTAATACGGTGGTTCCCGACCCACTTTGTAATAAGCGTGTGATCGGTAAGCGTTCGTAATTCCATTTAATTCATCGGTTTCCTAATTCATCACTCTGGAACTTCATCAATGGAAGGAGATCAGTTTTCAGGTAAAAAGTTCGTAGGGAGGTTGTCTTTCCCTAAACACTTAGCCAAAAGATGGACATATCTAAAGTTGTACGGGAAACCCCTGCTACACCATTTAACTTCTCGTGGATAGACTCAGGTCGAAAACGTGTGAATCTGCCTTGGGTGCAACGCCGCATGTTGCGCTCCCTGTGACGCACGCATGATTCTTCCAGGTAGCTTCTAGCTTAAGTAGTCACATCGACTATGTAGTCAGATGACCCTCAGCTCAGTACACTGTCGATCCGGCCACATAATTAGCTTCGAAGCTAAACAGCCAATTCGAATTCATCTCGGGAAAAACTAGTGCTACGGGCTTTGTATTTAAGTAACGATCAGAGATGACACCCCATTGCCAAAATCTAATAGCTACCAAGCCCTTTGTGGGACATAATCGGGCCTCAAGAATAAACTGCCGGCTGCTGAGTGGGACTGAGAGTTGTCAGCTGACCCTATGCTTCAATCACAAAAGCCGTCCTGGTGAGGGGAGAGTTGGTTGGACTGTTGTTTTTATTCTGCCCTCATGAACCACCTGCTGATCCAAATGGGAGAACTGGAATCGTGATTATGATGACCTACCAATTTCTTCACAGTACTAACTCTCTTACCCTTGATAACGGGCGATGTGATCCCACAAAAGCCGGGGAGCACTTTTGTGTGGCGTGAAGTCATTTGCGCATATGAGAAATACACTAAAAACTCAATTGAGCGCAGCATTCGACAGATGTCAGGCCAGATACCAGGCCCTTTTGTGAAAACGATGCAGTTCGTAGTTAGCTGCTTCGGGTTAATCTAGATGAACCATGCAGCTGTGTAAACGTGAATTAAGAAGGCGGAAGGGTAAAGTTAGTGTTACGACCTGCAGCAACGTGACGGTGCAGCTGGATTAAGCTGAAATTCATGGACTTATGGCTTAATGGACTGAAAGCAATTCACTCAGAGCACACAAATACTTTTAGCAATCTTGATTTTCGGCCTCATATCATTATGGCCTCGGAGCTGCGAAAGTGATAAATTCGTTATCCCAAAGCAAACCGAACCGGCGTACGCTTCAGGTGATATACTCATTCGGCTAGCCTGAAAGAAATTCAGCGGTACGGGAGATACAAAAAACAAGACAAACATACTTCATTAGAACATAAATCGTAGCAAGGCTTTGTACGTAGTGGCTCAAGCACAATTTCTCAAAGGTGACCTCAGTAAACTTGCGTAAGGGGATGTTGGCAATTGAGTACTAAGTGATGTACAGGAGGTTCCATAACCATCGCGTTCTAAGCTGCACCGAATTCTGGTGAACAATGTCGAAATTCAAAATGGAATGGTTGTCCGGTATGACTGTGGAGGTGCCGAGAGCCATGGCCAACTGACCACTCCGTGAGTTTAACTGGGAGTGGTTCACATACTTAAAACGAAGAGGCATACTTTTACTTCGCATCATAACATGCGATGGTTCGGCAGCTCAACACAGTGACTCGCGGTCGTCAATAAACCCATTCTCCAAATTATATAATTTTTACAGGAAGTTGACAAGTCAGGTTTGTCACCACACGAGTCGAAACGCGTCCACAACAGTGCAAAATGACTCATTTGTGGTCGAACATTAAGTGTGTTCGGCCGCATCCTGTATTGTCGCAATCTTCAATGAATTTCCCTGGAATCACGTAACTAATAACTGTAATGAAGTCCCGTTTGCAACCAGGGTTAAGTTCATGTTTTTCCAAGCACCCTTCGATAGCGCTCTTTAAGACTCCCAAGCACAGTGTTGTTACGCGATCTAGACGGGCCCTGGTACCATGAGCACGTTGTCGTTCACCAGTTTCGTGAAAACACCCACCGCGCTGCACGCACTGGTAGTAGTGTCGAAACAACGGTGACATCCGGATTCCCAAAAATGTACACAGTACGCGAATTCGATCGCATGCCACGGGTGGCGAGGGCAGCAAACGCAGCTGAAAGTACTACCATCAAATCGCACCGTGGAATCGAAAACGGTCTGTCTAATGTTCCAGCCCGAAGGTGGTTTGGAATGTACATCTATCCAATGCATAGGAAGATAGCTTTTGACTGCTTTATTGTCACATCCCTGAGTCGTGGTGCCACTCTAGCAATCCTCATGCGTTGACGTGCAGACTTGCCCAACCTGGATATGTGTTATGGGGATTGTGGATGGGTGCAATGGATGACAAACATTGACGGTTATTGAATACCGTGTCTAACTCCAGGCTCAAAGGTGGGTGGACTCGTATGAGTAGCTGGCTGCAACGCAGCCATTCGGAAGAACGTGTAATGACAGTCTTTCATCTTATCCAGTGCATAACAGGTAGAATTATCGTGGAAACCCGTCAAAATAGTTCCTGTGGGATTTTTCGGGCATCCAAGCGCTGAACTTCGGTTTCAGTACAAGAAATTAAAGGATTGATTAACGCATTTGATTCCAGAGTCGTTCCGTTGGCTGACTGACTCCACTCTCTAACACTATGGTGCCCGACACCATGCCCGTAAATTACTTAGGATGGATATTTGTATGCTAAGAAGCATGACTATTTTTGCCGCTAAGCTGCATTACAGTGAAGAGCAAGTAGATGACAGTTCACCAGATGAACCGACATTTCCTCGCATCACAGTTCGGCCTGATGAAAATTTACGTAGACTGAAACCCTGTACTTAACCTTCAAAGTGGTAACTCGGATTTGTATTGCTAGTTTCTGGATCTTTTGGATGCAGCATAGAAGCTGGCATACACTCACCAAGGCCTTTCTGAGGTCAACTAAGAACAAGTCAGATTCAGTTGGAATATGTTATCTGCAGATTCGTTTTTAGCTGACAGATATTACCCAAAAATACGTGCACCTCAAGCGCGGAACCACCCGACCAAACATATCAAACCGTTTTTCAATATTATGAAGCCATGAGAATGCTATTGAGCAATTGTGAGAAACCTCGTGAAAGTCCAATGCTTAACACTGCTGGCACACTTGCAATTTAATTGAAATAACCACACCCAGTAAAATACCAGTTCCTCAATGACTCGAAGGTGGCTGCCTCATTGACGCACTTCAAATAAGTTATCAGAGGAGAATATCGATGTTAGGCAACCTGACCTGGCTTTATGTTCCGCGGCCATTGCCTCTAGTTGCCCACATTCCTCATCTGATCAGAACACAAAGAAGGGAAATGAACATCATGTGTACAGCCGCATTAAAAACCGGAAATTATCAGTAGGTTAAGAGCATGCCATATGGTACAATTTGCCAGTGAACTGGGCAATTCAACGTTTATTCTAGCTCCTGTCTCTGGAACGGTGACGTCTGGAGTGTCGACCACTGGATCGATGTTTGCCGCTACGATGTTTACTGCGAGAGCGGCTTCGAGATCGACTACGTGAACGGTGGCGTCGCTCACTGCTGCGATCTCGACGCCGACTGCTCTCCCGCTGTTGCTCAGCCTCACGACTGAATGTTGAGCGACTGTAGCCTTCAAACCGCCTTCTCCGAACAATCTGGTTCTGTTGACAATAGTTCCTCAGTTCCTCCAGTTTCTCGCGAATTTCGATGAATCCAAGGTGTAACTTCCCGCCAAAGTGATCTGCCAGTCGCCTATCATTGTCATGAACGCCCAAGTAAGCAGAACAGACTTCACAGACGCGGAGTTTTTGCTGCTGATAGGTGCTTGTCGGGATAGCTGTACGAAGTTCGGCTTCGCTTTTTGCCTTCTCTTTGTTTAGGTCTTCAACTTCTTTCATCAAGGCTAACGATTCATCGACATGGCCATCAGCACCAAGCTGTTCCGCCTTCGCGAGTTTCGTACCGATTTGCTCGCTCAAAGCGTTGATTTGTTCCGCTTTTTGTTGGGCTTCATCTGTTAGTTCCTCTTGCGTTTCCCGCAACTTCGCCTTTGCTAATTTAGTTCGGTGGTCACTTTCTCTGATAAACAGCTGTAAGTGTTCTAAAGCCTGGTACCACGCGAGATGTATAAAAATTTGTGAACTTACATCCAATTCGTATCCAAAACTCTTCCGCTCTGATTCCCTTCTGTAGTCTGCTTTCAGTGCAGGGTCGTGAATCAAGGAACATGCACCTAAATCCATGCGCTAAAAACTATTAAGAGAAGGAGAGCAACTTACAGTCCCGGAAAGAATTTCATGAGGACAAGAATCCAACAGAAAACTCTTACAAACGCGTGGGTCTTCAAATGAGATCGGCGCTTCTCCTCCTACAAATGTTAGTCGTAAAGCAGATTGAAAAAAATAACACGTACGTGAAGCATCACGAATGGAGGCTAAAGGAGTGGCAAAACCCTCAAGACCCTTAACTTACATGCTGTGCCATTCAACCGAGCAAATATATTCATGAACACCTTCAAAACAACGAAGAGATAAACGGTAAGTGAGCAAGCAGCGAGTGCTTGTGCCGGTAGCACCGAACGGCTAACCCAGAGAAAAATAAAACTATGTTCGCGCTGCACCTGACTTACAGCGCAAGAGGCTCGCAATCACTGGAAGTGACGAAACTCACCCGAAAACGAGCTACGATACGATCCAACAACCATGGAACTTACAACGCAAGACTTCCAGATTGTGCGGGAACAGGGGCGCGTCACATAGCGAGGGCTGCGATGAATTGTAGGAAGGCACCGCTGGACCATAGTAACCAGAGAAACTGGTTTCTGGGTCACACATGATCAACCGAAACTCTGTAGTTGCCTTCAATGGACAGCAACCTCCTTCGACCCCTTAGTTAATGGTCGTCCGGATGAGACAATAGGGAGGTATCGTGAGGCTCTCAGCCAAGTCGGTAACTGGATGCGACAAGACAGCCACGCGATCCAAATCACATTCTTGAAAATAATCCAGAAATACTGACAGCATTTTGGGTGAGTTTGAGGATGAACCGTCACACACGTCGTGCGAAACAAATTCCAGGAACTGAGCCCTGGCAACATCTGCGGAATCGAGTTACTCAGTATATCGAAAAAGGGTGCACACTATCTACTGTCCGAAGGACAAAGCTACCGAGAACGGAGAACAAGCGTTACACATAAATCAGCGGTGTAGCCATATGACAGAGGACTCACAAACGCCACAAGGTCCACGAAAGTTCTGGGCGGCGATGTTGCTTACAGCAAACACCTGCAAGCAATAGGTACATCTCGTTGAGAATTCGAGAGGAATAACGACGGGCTAATGAAATACTGGCCAAATACCACCCCCAAATCACTCTAATCTGAAGCAGCAGCAGGTAGGTATCCTCAATTTCACATGTATAAATTCAATTGAACTAGTCCTTCCAAGCGTAGTGCCCAGGGGAATGCAATCATACATTGCACCAGCGTGATCTTTGAACGGGAAACGCGGGAGACAACCTACGAGGTCTACAGAACGCTCGGAGCTTTCCGCAATTCTGAGTGTATTTCACACCGAAGCCATGCATGTACTCCAGGAACCCTATCGATAAAAGGAATTATAGTTTACTTGGGTTGCACCACTCTTACCGCGAAACCACCCAGAGCTGCGCGACACATGAATCCCAAGGATTGACTTAGTACACCCCGACAACGCACACTGTCACCTACAGCTGTGGAAAAAAACCTTCCTTGGCTACCCTGCAACACAATTTCACACCACCTATGTTTTCCCGAATCGGCTTGGTTGGCAGAAAGTCTGACCTAGTCTATGTATGTGTCATTTGTCGGAACAAGTCAGTGGGATGCAATGCGAACTGAATGCGGATTCGAAAACAAGACGATGCAACACACCATACAGGTGTTTGCCGAGTTTTGGACAAACAATAACACATGCAAAATTACCCTATCCTTCTGTTTAAATCTGGTTCAACAGGGAAGAAATTATTCGTTCGTAAAGAAACCGGGGAAATAACGATTATTCCTTAAGTGCACTATAAGCACGGATTCACTGGCCGGAAAGTCCGTGGTCCGAGCCCGAAATCTGCCTCTCAATTTACCCCGACTAGGCCTGGGCAACCTGGCAGTATTCCAGTCCTCGTGCTTCTCTCTGGTGACATGGTAGTTGGGCACTGAATGGGTGCTACAGCTGATCGATTTTTCTCACCACGACGATTCATCGAACACCAGTTACATATGATCAGGTTATTAGATACCTTGGTCACTAACTCCGAGATTCCATTGCTCGCCAGCCAAACTGACACCCATGTTCCAAATCCTTAATCGTCAAGGTAAGGGAGCGCAGGAGACTGTTTTATTCACTCTTCTCAAAACGGGATATTCCAATCAGGAGGAAATCATGGTGTTCATCGTAGGAAGGCAATGTGGTGTTAGCCTATGACACATATCGCATTCTTATTTTCCACTTCAAGGTATCGTGTCTCCCGGAATTCGTGCATAAATTCTAAGTAAAAGGGAAAAGAAATTCGACTGAAATTCGCTTACAACAGAAGCTGACCTGACACATCATTACATCGCAGTGCCCCCACCAAAAAAACACCAGTTTGTTAGTGCTTCTCTCAAATCCTTGTCTTTCCTGATAGATCTTTTTCGGTTTATCATAGTGTAAAAGGTAGTGGGCCACCAGTGCCCATCAGTGACGCGAAAAAAATGGGCAGGTCAGGATACTAACTAGACTAGTGGACCCAATAACACGCCTATCCTGGGCGGAATTCCGATCTGCACACCAGGGGCAGTATCCCAGCCCTCGTGCCTCCTTTGTGCGGTATGGCAGCTAGGCACCGGGAGGGTGCTACAGCTGGACGATTATTTATTACTTATTACTCTGGGTAACCTCACCGTTTTATGAACATGCAAGAGTTGTTCAGATGTAGTGCGCACGTTCTGGATATTCCTATCGGAAGCGTAGACGAATTCCTGTCACGAAGAGACTAGACTGGCGGTTTGTGTACCTCGGAGACCCATTGGCGTAGACGAATGTCACGAAGAGACTAGACTGGCGGTTTGTGTACCTCGGAGACCCATTGAGCTATACTGGGGGGTGTCCGCGCGACACTCACTCTCTCTCATACCAGGTTGGTCAATGGAGCTCTGACGAACAGTCTCTTGGCCCTCCAGGTTGGGGGTTGGAACATGTAGGGCGACTTGTTCCGTAGAAAAAGTAATGCATTTGCATTTCCCCGCCAAACACCGCTGCCTTGCAGTTAGGTTTTTGAGTCAAACGCATTGGTTAAGGACCTTAATCGTCCTCCTGTCTAGGTGTGGGCGCTCTGGCAGTATCCCAGTCCTTGTACAACCATGACCTACACAACTAACAATACTCTCATGCCACATCGGCCGTCGCGTGGTGCCATCAGCCAGGTCGCCTTAATTGCTGCATACAGCAGGGCGGGTAAGCGAAAACA
>NW_008751753.1:412049-433756 GCF_000715545.1 Opisthorchis viverrini | reverse complement strand
GTCGTCTCATGGCGGCACGCGAAGTCTTGACTCGTGAGAATCAAGCGGGATTTCGACCGGGTAGAGGCTGCGCTGACCACATATTCACACTCCGTCAGGTGTTGGAGCAACGCCACATGTACAGACGACCCACAATCCTGGTATTCCCTGACTTCAAGGGTGCGTTCGATTCTGTTGATCGATCAGTTCTGTTAACTACACTTGCTCAACAGGGTATGCCCCAGAAGTTTGTAAACATAATCCGATCTCTATATTCACATACTTCTGGGCAGGTGAGGGTGTATGGTGAGTTCTCCAAAAGCTTTCCTACAAAAAGTGGTGTCAGACAAGGATGTCCACTCTCCCCATTCTTGTTCAACTTCGTCATCGATGAAATAATGAGGCGAACACTGGACGGTTTCCAAAACTCCGGTGTTCAAATTGTTGCTGGCGAGAGCCTTGTCGATCTGGAGTACGCAGGTGACATCGCCCTCATCTTTGAAGACCTTAGCGAAGCACAAGCCCTGTTGAATAAACTGGCCGCCATCATACCATTATTTTGGCATGCGCCTTGCACCTTCAAAGTGCAAAGTCCTGCTTCAGAACGTGCCATCTTCGAACATATCCCTTACAGTTCAAGGGGAACCACTGGAGATTGTGGAAAACTTTACATACCTCGGTAGTTGTATTAGCTCTGACGGAAGTGTGTCTGATGAAGTCAGTGCAAGAATCTCATAGACTCGAATCACATTTGCTAATTTGCGTCACTTGTGGCGTCAGAACGGCATTCCACTGGATCTTAAGGGTCGTGTGTACCAGGCTACAGTGAGGACTGTGTTGTTGTATGGGTGCGAGACATGGACTCTGCGGGTAGAGGATGTGAGGCACCGTCAGGTTTTCGACCACCGATGCCTCAGAAGCGTGGCTGGTTTTGGATGGTGCGAGCTTGTTAGTAACGAGTTGATTAGAAAACGGGTATTTGGTTGTGCTGCAGGCACCTTAGTCCGGGAAAACATCCAGCATCATCGACTACGATGGATCGGTCATGTGCTACGCATGCCGAAACACCATCTACCGAGACGAGTGTTGTTCTACTTGCCTGCTTCAGGATGGCGCAAACCGCGAGGTGGACAGCACGTGACTCAGCAGAAAGGCGTGAAAGAGATCACGAAGAGTTTGGGTGTTGTTGGTGGTGTACGTCTTCCAGGATGGGGTCCCCGTGACCCCGTCTGTGCTTGGCTGGAGACGTTGCAAGAAATGGCGGCTGATCGATGTCAGTGGCGTTTTTGCTGTCAGTTTCTTTCCAGATTGTCTGAATGAACGGTTGCTTGACATAGGCGAGCACTGGGTCCTCTCCCTCACCCACCCCTTTTCTCTTCTCTTCTCTGTAGGGCTTTTAACACAATTATATATATATATATATATATAAAATAGACGAACCTTATGGTTGTAGGGCAGTGAAGCACCAGTGCCAACACTGATGTTGCTGTCTTTGATGATGAGACGAATTCGTAAGTATCGTTCAGCCTTTAACACCGTTTCGGTGTCTAGCTGCCACGCCACAAGAAAACACGAGGGCTGAAATATTGTCAGGTTATCCAAGCCTAACTAAGAATGGTCGAGATGCAGAGACCGCGGATCTTCCGCCTCAACCACTGAGTTATCGTAAGCATACTAAGCTGCATCTACAAGTTTTCTCGTTTAAGATGTTTAAACCAAAAAAAATGCATCTGAGTATATCTTATGGGCATCTCAGCGTTCGCGTTCATAAACACGGAGTGTAGAATACCCCAGTACTTTCAGCAGTTTTCAACGATTGTTATGCCGCTTTACCTTGCGTACTGTAGGTCGGCATGAAGAAACAGGGCCGGTGGGACGTAGCAGGCGGTTTAGCCAGCCGGTGTAGATGACCATATCTTTGCGCATATGATATATCATCATATGGTACATCACAAATCACTGGTGCCCCTAACACAGCATCATCCAGATATTGTCCTAAACATCGAACTCATTCGAGTAGTAAATACTCATGTATATTCAAGGCCTGAAATCCTCCCAGAAACCTGAAAAAGGCTTGCTTCATGTAATCTGCGAGCTGCATTGGAACGTCCGCAACACATCCGATTATTTTTCTAATATCACTAGCCCTGCTTTCTACTGTGGCATGACAACTAACGACGAAATTAGCAGCGGCAGCTTACAGGGGCAACAATCATCGGAACCAAATAAAAGTATGGCCACAAACGGAGCTTATAGTAAGTACTCTAGTCAGCTTGTCGGTAGTATTGAGACCACCCTGAGTGTACTGCTAAAACGTGGGTTTTCAAGCGGGATAAAATGGTGCTAGCGAAGCCTCCCTTGATAATAAAATTGTTCAGCCGAACCACCTTTTCGTTGCATAGCTGCCATGCCACTGGTGCTTCAGGTCACTTGATTCTGATCTGAGGGTCGTTGAATACGACATCTATGTTACCATTATTGGCAAGGTCAAGGTTATGTCCATCGGTTGATAGATTAACTGATTATTGTACACGAGCAGCTCAGAATTTCAACCATACCAACTGACTTAAGAGTCCAACCGAGCATAGTTAATCATATATACGTTGCAACCTGGAAGATATGGTAGTCGCACAATCCACTTTGCATTCTACTACCATAGGCCACCGGGGGAGGCAAACAGCAGGTGATCTTTGAAATCAGACGCCATCAAGAACGATCTCATTCGGCCATATACATAATAGGATCGATGGCTGCCGTCAATATCTGGCGAAAGTGAAGACCCTGCTCCTTGAACTGGCAGAAATACGTAGAATCACACGGCATATTGATCGCTTCTCTGACTGCTCCACAAAAGGGGGCTTTCCACTTCGACTCAACATTCATCGGACTCACAGGATCTGCAAAACTTTGATACGAAGACACTATCCGCAGCTAGTGCTATGATTGCTAATACGCTGTAATCTATGTAGAGATGATACTTAGAGAACAAACTTCCAAGGGTTGATGCCGCAACGGTGGAAGAATGGTCGCCCTCGAAATGACGTGGTTTCAGGGTAAACGTAGGCCTTTTGAGACCAATCCGCATCAGTTTAGAAAAGTCAGTGCAGTTATTTGGAAACCCAATGAACAGACAAGCGGCTGAAGAATGATACGAGCGTCCATGCATGCCAACAGTGAGAGTCTAATACAAACGCCAGAAAGCAGAAGGGACAAAAGGAATTGGAGTTCAAACGGTGTGTACGGAGACACTGACAAAAAAATTAGTGAACCTGTTCATATGCTAATAGCCCGCTCCAATGTTCGGATTGTCGTCGCGGGAATGAAGAGGCAGATCCTGAAAATACAAATCCACTACCCCGAAGTTACCTGCGCTCATACCTAGCGAAATAACGGGACGCACATGGATCAATAGCCAGCCAGGTGAACAAACTAGTCTACTAACGGAAGTGGTCCATCAGAAAGCACGACTCCTTAATCTCGTCCAACTCAGTCTCCCAGCAGCAATTTGCAAGTGAATAATATTCCAAAAACCACAGCGCCTAATTACCTACGTTATCCGATATTGGCTATAAGTTGATATAACCAGATCCGTGAACAACACCGCTTGCGTACTCGACGTTCATGAACGAGTCACCTGAAAGCACTTCGACACCACAGGCGACGGAGCCTGGAGGCGAGTTTTCCATCATCACATTGATGACAAAATCGTGTGGAGGATAAAACAACATAGAACCTTGAATGCCACTAAGGGTACGCAGTGGAAGTTGGGGCTTTCTGCTCGAACGGGCCAAGAAATCACTGGGCGTTAACTGCAACTCGCAACTGTTGATCCCACGATGGTCAGCATGGTACAAATCAAACTAAAGCGAGCATCAAGTCACCTTATAAAGGGTGCAATCACCAAACTGCCCGTCAGACTATGAATTCGGCTTCCACGACCAAGAAAACGATGGAATAATAAGCTACTCTTCGCGCACATCGAAACTCCAGGGTCAGCCGTTGTTACACTAAATGTCAATTCCTGTGAAACGCTTGGAAGTGTCCCGAATATGGGGTAGATGGATGAAAATATAGCACTGGGACCCGATATGATTGTGCATGGCGACGAGACTTTGGAAGCATTGGGACAACGACCGGCACGTGGGAACACGAGCAGAAGTCATGGCTCAACTCCAGTTCGGTCCCGTCTTGGTGCTATGAGGTCCAACCTGGAGATGGATAGTTGCCAGAGTACCAACCCGGACAGGAGTGTCGGTGAAAAGCATCCAAAGTTGGGTACAGTACAGTACTCTAAACGCAAAGGTCACCAAGGGGACAGAGCTCAACCCACAAAAAATGGACGAATGAGCTAATAGGCGGGGGGTTACACTTTAATGCAACCACAAAAGTAAGCAAAACAAATTTTCGCCGTGCCAGCGAATCAATTTCTCGGTAGCAGAGCTGGCGACGAGTTGAAAAAAAGCTTGCATTCAACAGGACTTCTGTTCCTAGTGTGCACACTCGTGTTTACCACGACTCAGTAAGGCGCGAAATTTAGGCGCACCCTAGTAATCAGAGATGGGTATCGCCTCCATCAATGTGATGCCCTCAGTGTGCATTAGGACGGCCAACCCATTTTCATGCAATGTCGCTCAGAACCAGAAACAAGCTACACCCTTATGAAGGCACCAAATGATACCGGCTAAACGTCTAGGAGAGGAAGTCGTACAACTGTCCTCGCCCTCAAAATCTAGGTTTGCGCGGCCCACGCAATAAAAAACCAACGCGGGGGACTGTACGAAACAGTAAACGTCTTCTAATTGTTGTTTGTGGCTTTCTGGTCGGATGGGAAGCAAAACTGAGAATGGAAAACCGACGGTGGTCACATAACACCAATTCAGGCGCTAAACCATCCTGAACACCATATCAAATTAAAAGAGTCTGCTTCATAATGTTAATAATTCAGGGAAAGACGTACCGTTACGGCTTGTGCCCATAAACTCATCCAACAAAGCGCGAATCTGCTCCGTAGCGGACATCTTTGGGACATTCAAAGCGAGTGATTTCGTCACCCGGCGGACTAAAACAAAGTTCTCCCAGCTGTTCCGTACCCTAGGAGCACCAAAGTTCGAAACTGAACTGGTGGTCAGCCGGAAAAGCAATGCGAACATTGTTTCGAATTTCTCATCAAACGCGGCTTAGCCCGCGTGTTATGAAATTATTCAAGTAGATATGTCTAGTTCTCTCCACTATCAAGGACAATTGAGGACACTGAATAACAGCTTAGAACCAGCTGATCTTTCATAAAATCATTACGTGACATACAAAGGACCGAAACGTTAGGTCATACTATCTTACCCCACTACGTTGTGTCTCCATACCGTTCAACCTTGCCAAGGAATCCGCTGCACATGACTGCCATTTCAAAATGCCTCCGCGGCACATGTACCGTGTACTGATGCGCGTTTCTTATTTCAAAGGGTAGACAACCTTCAATAATCGCAGTGACACCCAACGTTTCTCAGAGACCCGGCCGTTTTTCCGATTATCTAGACAAATGAAGAAAATACTTCACACGCGTCCACAAGTATGCAGCTTCTGCTTGGAAGTATACAAACGGGTGTCTGTTTTAAAATTCCCTGGATAACTGCTACAATAATGGTTGACTGCCGAAAATCACCCGTAATTCTGGTACCGCAACGGGAATAGAAAATGCAATATTATTGTGACTTGAGCATGTCATTCAGGCAAGATTCTTTTTGGATGGGGTGAAAAGTGGACCTATTTTTCGAAACTACCTACTGGTAGGAGCAAGCTAGGTTTGCTTCAGTGGATAAGCCGGCTTAAGATAAAAGTACGGGACCGTTTGCTCAGCCTCCTGGTTACAGTTACCACAATTACACGTCAGCGATGAAGCCACGCAACCTACACTCTTCGCTAGTCTTTGCGGCGACAAATCTGGCTCAGTAACTAGGATCTACGCGTACGACGAATTTCTATCCCAAGGTCATAGATATCCCCAGCTGTCCCTAATTGTAGGTATTTTCGCGGCTTATCGTATGCTAACCATATCAAGGTGAATCCACAACAGATGTTGCTTATCCAAGTGAACATCAGAAACTCAAGGTAAGCATAGTGTGGCAAGGTTGTCTAAGAATCTCCAATGATATTTGCCTCGATAGAGATTTCATACTTCAAGTAAAGAAAATCCAAGGCGAAAATAAAAGAAGTCCAGAAAATGTAATCTATTTGTTATATCTGCTGATTCGCCGGCCTGTGATACCTGCTGCTGACTCGCTCCAGTGCCTAGTGCCTGAGAGAAAAGACTCACGGAAGGGAACACAACAGCTATATTCCAACAAAGTGGGTGGGAGAGAGTGAGTGCGTGCAAGTGCGAAAAGTACAACGGCCCCAATTTTTATTGGAAGGACACTGTCTGAACTTGGTCCAATGCTGACGCACATGCATGGGCTGCGACGTGCTGCATATTGCGGGGGCGTTGTCTGACCTTGATCAACGCTGACTCGCGCTGTCTGGGTTTGATACAAGGCTGTGAGGGGTTGCATATTGAGGGAGCGTTGTCTATCTGGTTAACATCTAGCGGACCTGAGAGTCTCGGTAGTTTTCGGGCATTCAGTGGTTGCTTTCAGGAAGCCGACTTTCCTGATACTATTTCTAGAATCGCCACTATTGCGAACCAGGTCTCCCCCAGAGGCACTTGTTACACTTGACCTTTCAGTTATCAGCTTCGTCCTACGTTTTTAAAAAGTGCTACGTCTGCTTCATACGTGGGCGGGACATAGGATGCCCGATTTTGTACAGTGTTGTGCGAATGAGGGTTGGGCATATTTCAAGTGGTCTGTTAATTGCACCGAAGTTATTGTGGGACGAAGCAGAGGCTTCAACAACTTTACATCCTGCGAGATCGGAGCGGCTTGTGACACCACTAGACGCTTGGAGACAGTGGACAGGGAAGATTGGTAAGAGCATTAGTGTTGCAGATTTTGAAGATTTTGCTGGCAAACGGAGCGAAATTGGTGAACGTTCGACAGAAATAGTGCAAACATGTAAGATGTGGAAAAGGAGTATAGGGGTGTCGATGTTTCTAGGAATGGTGAACGACGGATGCCAAACGCAAAAGTAGGAATACGGCGGTTGTACGGCACAAATGAAGAGCTGGGAAATAAACGTATTATTCGTATCGTCATAGATGGATGGGGCACGAATATCAGTCAGTGTTTCCTGGGCAATACCGAATCCCAGTGACGACGACATTGTCCTGCATAGCGAGTACGTTTGGAGTTCGTTAGAGAAACATACACGTTTGCGGTATGGCATAGGAGTCTGTGGACCAGAAGCACACCCGAATTATTTTCGCCGCAACTATAGGGCTTTCGAATTTGTTTGTTTGTCTGTCTATTCGGTGGTATATCGCTCATAGCATTTGTTTAAGTGATCGAAATTTCGAGGTCACGGACCACCACCGATTCGCATTTTCTACCCGTTTACGAAAGACAGATCACGACATCACACTAGCCAATATCGGACTTCTGTGGTGTTCTTTAGGAACGGAATGACGCCCGCATTATATCCAATGCAAATTCCACCCAGAAAAGTCAGTTATTGAAATTTGTTTGCTCTATACTACTCGGATTTTACAAGTGGGAATTTTGTTCAGCGAATTTCTTCACGACGCATTTTCTGGTGGAGCTCAGAGTCCGTTAAGTAGGACGCTGTTAGACAAACGCATAAATTGTGCGTTGGCAGTGCAAAACACATCTTTGTAGATGACCCCTTTTTCCAGATATGCCAAATTGGCCCGTGGACAATGCAGCATCACGAGATGGCTGCAACACGGTAATATCATTCGTATTGAGAATATTACACTCCACAGGTGAAATATGTCATCAAGCGCAAATAAGCAGTGGCGAATAAGAGCATCCATTGTCGGCGGGTAGGCTGATGAAGGCCCCTTTCTCTCCTCAGCTACTTGTCGTAAATGCTGGGTCCGTGTTCCCGTGCGATGCTAACGGACGTCATACCCATAACTGTATGTGATACCGCTTATCTTTGCCACCTATAGTACACATCAAGCCATTATCTATGCGGCCCGTTGAAAAATAAGGCCTCAACTATGTGTGATAGCCTATTCTGGTCTGTTATATTCGTAACTGCACTCGAATTCGCCGAACTTGGATATTTATCGTACCGATTAGGTCCGTGCGCAACGTCGATTATGGAGCGTCGACCATGCACGGTAACCGAATCCAAACTAATCCGTCGTACACATACTGTACGCTGCGTCGCTCATCTTTTCTACTAAAACTAGACACCAGGCCAATATTCATGTAAACCGATGAAGACGAGGCCGCAACTATGCACATAAACGTAATCTAGCGCCGAACGACGATCGTCATATACGATATTGCCTACCTTGGCTACGCTAGGCTAGTGCCCATGAGTGACGCTCATTATTAGGCCTAGGCTATACACGGTATTCCGATCTTACACCCACCAACAGCTCGTCATACATAACTGTGCGCGCTGTCGCTTATGTGTGTTACCCATGGAAGGGCCAGGTCAGTATCTACCCGGTCCGATAAAAATGAGACCGCAACAGTGCGTGATTTCCTATTCCAACGACAAACGCTAGCCCATCATGCTCATAACTGTAACCAACGCCACATGCCGTGGCTACTTATAGCAACTGCCGGGCCCGTACACATATTCGTAGCTGTCTATAATGCTCCAGCCATACATAGACTAATCCGACGATCAACGGCGGTCCTCATCTATAAACCAACAATCAGATCTAATGCAACTTCGAATGCACACATAACGCTCCACAAATTTGCACGCCTTTTCTAGGACTTTAAGTGGCGAGTTCAGTGATTCGATGTCCAGAAGCAGTGCCTGGGGGCCGGGGAACACATCTCTTAGACCCACTTTCTCGCTTGGATTATGATGCCATCCAACTCACCCAACAAATTCCAAATAATTAATCCGTCATTTTGGAATTCCCACTCCCGTCAATACTTATGTTTGATCAGCCCATCGAAGCCACCTCCCTGCGTGCTTATACCGGTTAGCTCTTGGTCTCTTGTACTATACCATATATTAGCAAAACCAACCCGTGCTTGACCACCTGGGTGCTAAGTGCAACTCTAACCCTGTCCTGTCTCATTTAACCACTTGTTGTCACTAACCTAATTGCGGCAAACTTCAAGTTTTCTCTTAGTGTTCATGCACTATATCTCATCATCTTGTTTGACTGTTATCCACTCCACGTGGCTTGTGGTCTGTATCCATACAGGTCACCAACGAGGGCATAAAGGTACTTGGTGTCTTGCATCGGCGTCGTTCTTCCTCTGAGAATCCCACTGACTAACCCAAAAACAACACAGCTCACAGACTAGCATGTCCCAGCCCAATTACCTCAAACATGAAGTCCACTACAGGGCTGTCCAGAAATCGAAGTATGTCAGTGCGGTGTTGGCACGGAACTGTCATACCCAGTTTGATAGGAAACCCGCAACTATTCACATCCCACTCTCGACTGTGTCATTCCGCCTACACGTTCTATTACCTACAACTCGCAGCAAACTCATACTAAGGATATGATGCTCCGTATGTGGAACGATAAGGTCGGCCGCTGTCACTCAACTCGACTACCAATCGTAAATGTTATGGGCGACACCGATTGTGAGGCCTCACCTATGCACAGTAACCATACACAAAACTATACCGGTTGATAATGAGCCCGCCATAAATTCCCGGAAACGCCGTCAGCGAATTGCCTATCAGCTTGTCGGCATCGCGGATACAAGCTTAGTTGGTGATCGATCCTGTTGATTCCGCCCGCGAATCAACGGTGANAAGAGCAGTTCAGTCGACTGATGGGGCAGTCAGGGAAGTTATCGTAAGAACCGGTCGGGGGACATTACTTCGAGACGTTCCCCAACTCATCCCACTGGAGGCCTCCGGCCAAGATGTTGCATACTGCGAGGAGCGGACAGACAGAGTGACTGATCAGTCTGCTGGCTCAGTCTCCACGTAAATTAATGGCTTGGGGAGTGTTGATTCCGCCTGCGAATCAACGGTGACCAGCGGTAACTTCACTTGTTTTCTAACTACTAATGGGTAACGTGACTCGCATCTGTTTATTATGACACCGTTTCGTTTCTTTGCTCGTTTTCCCCCTGTTTCGTCTCGGCTTAAGGTCTGCTTTTTCCTCAGTAACTGATGTCAATACTTAATTTGCCCGTCCGTCATTGCTTGCAAGTTTGTCTGGATTGCACCTATTCATGAGCGTCCACTCCGACCGAAAAGCGCGCCGACCGGGTATCGAACCCAGGGTCTGCGGACAGCAGGCGAACGTGTCACCGACTACACTAACCGGACACCCAGTGTGGCTGATTATTTTGTATTACCCATGTATCGCACCTGGCAGATAGCCCTCATTGAGCTTTGTTTTAAACGGACGAAACCGCGCAATCTGACCCGTCGCGCGACACGAGCGGCTGGGTCGACGCCGACCGAAAGACAGTCCCTCACATCCCGAACGTACTGATTCCTGCGTCGTTACGGCCAACTCACACTGTCAGACTGCCCCGACATGTATGTTTGTACATCGTTTAGTACTTACTTCTTGTTGCCCCTATAGAACTCTGTGCTGTGACAATGACTACTTCCCGCTCCTGCAGATTGCGTCATTGTTGATTGTACGTTTTCCTAATTCATGATGCTTAGTGAGATCCTTAACCTTCCGGATCTTACAGCTCCAGTTTTCATTTTCCGAAGATCAACTTCACGGAATGAGGATTTTGAAACGGAAAATGCACGACCAATCATTCTTCGGTAACAGCATTTAAGCACCCTATTGTAACGAAATTTTATTTGCTTACATACTCAGTGCTTCATTATTCTAATTGTCTGGGATGAGGGACCATTATCTACTCAGCGAGGATTGCCCAGGTTCATTGACACAGCATTTGCCGCAACGCAATATGAGGCTGAAGAAGGGTAAACGGGGCTGTTATGCAAGCCGTCTTACTTTTGGGGTTTGAGTAACACCTGAACGTAGTCCTAAATGGGCCTTTGTGGTTACTGCGCGATCATTCAGACAAAACCCTCATCATCCCGGCATTTTATGAAAGGTCTACAGGACTTCGGCTTGTAATTAGGTCTGAAATTACTTGTCTCCATCTCCTTCGAATTAAGGCAGAATAGTTTTAATGCAACTGCCTTACGAGACGCGATTGGCTTGGCCTCCATGGACCGATCGAGATCGACATCAAAGTAAGCTGTTTTAGCTAACTACTACATAGACTGAAGGCTGTTTGCGCACCGGACCAGGAACTAAAGGGTATAGTTTAATCGACACGTGTGCATTCACCTGGTGGACGCACCTGAAGATTTTCCCTACGAAGTGCGCAATGGTCGTTGCCTCAGCAAACATGATGTGGTAGTCAATATAGCGGACGAGATTATAAGTAGGGTCGAT
The DNA here is from genome assembly GCF_000715545.1 of Opisthorchis viverrini. Lineage (NCBI taxonomy): Eukaryota > Metazoa > Platyhelminthes > Trematoda > Opisthorchiida > Opisthorchiidae > Opisthorchis > Opisthorchis viverrini. The sequence goes on along the minus strand of NW_008751753.1, from coordinate 422,295 downwards.
TAGCTGGCCACAGAGACCACAATCAACGGCTTCCTTTGATGCAGAACACCCCCCTGATTAAGTACGGTTGTCCTCCAGCACCGGCAGCTGACTTTTCTGTGCGCTTGTGGGATTTTGACGCGACACCAGCTGCGTTTGGACATCTAGCGGGTTTACGTGGTTCCGGCAGATTCACTTTTTTAAACCAATCGTTTTAATCACAAACCTTTTAGTTGTGATGGGTGTGGCTTTGAATTCAGACATAGAGGTGTACCTCACGGTAGGTTGTATTCGGCAAGCAACTGTTGATGGAATGGAAATTGCTCTAGGCACCATACGTTTGATTGATCAACTTGCTGCGTGGGAACGAGTGGTGTACACAGGCTAGCCTCATAAATTGGCAAAAGGCACACACGCAGGTTCCGGCCGAGTTTCTGACCGCCTGAAAAGATTTCGGGGTTCGAACCACAAAGTGGCTGTTACTAACAGCGGGTTTCCCTCCTTGAAGCGATCTGTCTGATGGCATACCAGATTTTGCGTGAAAGTTCCAACATGCCTGATAACTTGATTGGCAGCGTACGTCACCTCACTCACGAATTTATTGGCTGTCAGAGTATTAACTGGTGTGCATCTTATACCCGAGCACGCGCCACTCGCTGTGCCAAGAGGCCTTCTGGATTGCGTGCTCCAGGCTATCGGCGTGATGCGCGCACCTCTTTAAACGCCCGTTGGCCTTCTCCGGGTGGTTTTTGGTCAGGTAGCAAAATTTATCAACCCATGCTGTGCATGAATGGTCCATTTCCGAGTGATGTACAAGAAGTGGACATTCAAATAGGAGACGAACCCGGGGTCGGCCCTCGGCAGGATCTGTAAATCGTGGCGAAACCTACGCAATTAATGTTCGGTGCATAGCCACTTAGTCAGCTGCGTTATCAAAGCGGACCATGCGGTGGAATATGTGTGGGATACGGTCAAAAATCACCTGCATGAGTTATAGCAGCGCAATGACAGCCAGCATCCGCCAAGTCATCATGTCTATGACGAACTCTCTGATCGAATACTGTCCACCGATCATATCCTTGAACAGACAGAACGGCATGTGCAAAGGCGCAAAATGCTCGCTTTTAACGAAAACATATATCACGGGTCGGCAGATGCCCATGCCATCTATCACAAGGGATGTATAAGACTTGAACGTCAAGGGCTCTAAAATTATTTACCCGAGATGGCTGGTCCCCTGCGTGGCAGCAACGTTCACTACGTCAGAGAAACATCAAAAGAGTGCGATCTGCTGCGTTCGAGAAGGGCAGAAGTAGCTGAAATGTCACCCGATGATCTCACCGACAGTATGCGACCACACTATTGAAGCTTGACTATGCTTGACGACACTTTATCTACGAAAACAATAACGTTACCACTGACAAGCTTAGCAGTGGAGGTCTGCATTTGACGCGATAATTTTGAATATCCTGGATAGTACGTACCTTCCCAAAATGCTGGACGACGTGTTTGAGAACCTCCGACGACGGAGCACTATACTTTAAGAAAGAGTTTCACTCTCTTCACGTATTACAATTCGGGCGCTAATTGCCGGAGAGCCTGTCAAAAATAAATTTGTTGCGTATGGTTGCGCTGCATGCAACAGGAAGTAACCATCAATTAGTAATGGTGACGGCGAACATGGAATCCTGCAGGACGACCAGTACAACGTATGCCACCGGGTATACACAAATAACGGTAAACTCACAAGCTATGATAAATCCCGCAACCTTTGTTTCGTCTGCAGGGGAGTCTTTTGCGATAGTTTAACGGTTCTTTATATAATAGTGGCGAGTTGCTAATCTTTTTGAAGATTTGCTAGATAAAATCACAATATTGCTCATTGTTAGCTCTCTCAAAGCGATTTAGAATGCACTAAAGGGGAAAAACACAGACAAGCTTACTTCTTTGAAAATCATTCTTCACCTTTACGGGCAAAACGTGCTCAACCATTGCAGCCATTAAATATTTTAATTTGTCGCCCACAATGGGCCTTGAGTACGTTTAACCAGCTTCCACATAGAATAACCCTAAGGGTTTGGATAATTACTGTCAAATTCTAAAATTTTGTATTTAATTTATCCTTTCGAACCGCGGTTTCAGAGAAAATCGCGGTGTGTCTAGGGCTGGGCGTCGGGTCAGGATAAAACTGTTATCAGTTGAAGGTGCCGGGCATAGATAGATGTGGGTAAAAACAAGAGGTAACCTGCCTGGTACATAATAAAAAAACTTCGAATTGCGAAAACTGAGGAACCAGAATAATAGGTCTGGTGAAACGATAGAAGTCCCACGGTATGGCCGGTTGTTTTGAATTGGAGCCTAAAACCACCGGTGAAACGTTGTGGCTGTGGACCTTTAGGCCTTTGACCATGGGCACCAAGAGCGTCGGTGAGAATGATGAAGAAGAGGAATAAGCAATACGAACAAATGGTAGCGGGAATCTTGGAGTCACGCTGTGCAGTAAAAATGCAGACTCACTGGTATCGTTGTTGGAGTAAATTCAGGTGTAAAAATTCCTTGAGAGAGGGAGTTGGTGCACTCGGACAAGATGGAACTCACTTCTCGTGCAGGCATTGTCGGTCAGTCCCAGAAATAGTGACTTGTTCTCGTTTGGCTCTGTGAAGAGATCCTTTGAGCCGGACATGCGCGTACAACAGCCATTTAGCCTTGATGATGGCGGCGACAAAAGAAATTCGCTTAAAAAGTAGGTTTCATGGCGTTTCCGCGTTTTTGAAACGTGTGACTCAAGTAGGCGTGTGTCGCTTATACGCGCTGTCTCCGCCATATAGAAGCATACTTACAAACGGGACGCAAGGACAACGAAATTCCGAAGGAGCAAGCACATCAATCTCCATTGGAAGAAGACGTGGACCCACCATTTGAGTCCCAAACAATCGGACAACCACTAAAGTGGACAACTAAATTAGCGGCCTGGATACAGCTATAAAGCACGAAACGCGAGGACACAAAAAGCACAGTTAGATTCGCAACGGCAGTGACCCTGCCCATGAGCCCAACAGTCCAAGGCCACGAGGCCTCGGGGAAGTCTATTCATTCACAAGCTAAACTTTAGTAGATGATTGGTTGGACCTTGACACATGGCGAAAGCCAAATGATGGCTGTGGCATAAAAGATGGTTTCGCAAGTAGCGAACGCACTCCTGCAACTTCAATGGCGGCGTTCTGTGCTACTTCCAGTATCGATCTTGCTGAATTGTTCAACGAAATGTTTGGTATGGGGCCATTCCCCACTCTTGATGTTTTTCAGGTCAAGTTGTCGCACTTCCATCGTCAAACTGGAACAAGCTACGTAATTGGGAACATTATATCGAGAGAACTACGGACAGCGAAAAGGCGCCTGATAAATACCGACTTCGCACGACCTTTACTGGGTGCAGTATGTATGCATTCATAATCAACGGAGAAGCTGCTCTAAACCTAAGTAAGTAACTGATAAATACCTTATAGTTGCTTATGCCCTTAGGAAAGCAGTGCCCCGCGTTGATTTGCCTGGTGTAAAATTTGGGAAGCGGTTGAATGCGTGTGTCGAATGTAACTATGAGGCACCTCCAAAATACCTTTGAAGACTTTCCCAGTGTATATTACGCGAACCGTAGATTGAGCGCAGATCAGGAGTCAGAGATTTTCACCATAATGGAAACATTCCATTCTAACGAGGAAATTATTGATTGTGTAAGGCAACACTGGAATATAATAATCGCAGACTATGACCTCAGAAACATGCGTAGCCGGCGTCGAGAGGTTAAGCAACCGTCCAATGAATTGGAGCGCATAAAGCAGTTAATTGATAATCGCGGCTATTTATCCGTTGTTCATGAACTAGCCGTCCAAAATTTCTAGGTTTCTCACTGAATGATCTGAAAGAACTGTTCAGCAAGCATAATGAATTGCTGCTTTTTGACTCAACTACGCAGTGTAATCCTGGATCATATCACCTGTGGCACATTGTCGTCATAGATGGTCACGGCGGAAGACAAAGTGTTTATTACGATTTCATTGAAAATGCGATCACGGACTCGTAAAAAGGGGTCCTTTGGCATTTTTTATAAGACCATGCCGAGATCAGCAGGATGTAACTAGTTACCTGTGACCGGCATGTGGCGTAGCTTGCCGTCATACAGAAGCATCTGCCGTGGGTGCACGATCATTTATGCCCATTTCTCGTAGTTAGAAATATTACGAATCGTCCTAACAACGTATCAGCAGCTTCGCTCGGGGACAAGGATGTTCTACTAGTGTCCGAAAGGACTAGTTTACAACGACTTCATCATCGAAAAGCACGGCTGTACTATTGACTTTGGAAGAACTGGATTCCTCAGACAAGCCAGCGTGCAGCTTCTGCCCGGAAACATGATGTGAGCTTTGGGAAAGGCACACAACATGATAGAGGCCGCCGACCGTAACATCAGTAGTAATCTCTAACAGTCTCCTTTAATGCTAGGCTGTGTGAGAGCCGGTTTGAAAAGTAATGAGCGTTTACGAAACAAATACGGTATGCAAGTGGCTCACGGCTTATTGACAGGTGCAGATAAGGCTCTCTCAGGTGACCCCGTTTTAAGCCTTTTGAATTGCTTGACGCCTTTTGCTCGGAATCTAGCCTTAGGAAAAATAAAATAACGGTCGAGGTTACGGAAGCTGGTAGTGACTTGCTAAAATTCTCAGACGACAGTTAGTCCACCTAGACAGACTTTTGAAATGTACTTGTTCATTTAGAAACCAGTGGCTGTTAACCGTCACATGTCGAAGGCTTGCCGGGTTAAGCAATGTGACCTGTTGGTAAATTTGAACACGAATTGCTGGTCTATGCTCGGCCTTCTAACACAACCAACTGGCGAACAAGTTTCATCGTCCACGGTAAAATGCAGTGAGTTTTCATTAATAAGGGTTCCAAGCTAACCATAGGCCATAGGGCTCCTTATAACTATTTGGGAGTTTTGCATCGCCTTTATAATAACAATAATAATAATAATAATGTTTATTCCCAACTTGTGGGTGGCATACCGTCTGGCAGGATCATAGTTCTACAGTCAGAATGGAGCATGACTGAGGGATTTTTGGGGGTACGGATAGCACAAAAAGAGGACAATACCACAAACAGTGAGGAACTCCTGATGATATAGCAATAATAGGTTATTTCCCAACTTTTTGGGAAGTCATGCAGATGTAGGCTCACGGATAATTTTCATTTGGTTAGGGGACCATGTGAGTGTAGACCGAGCACCAGTCAGTTTGAATGAATAACACTTCTGAGAGGCGTTTAAGCAACTGCGGTCGAGGACTGAAGCCTGAGAAGAGGGGCGAAGAGAAAGAAATAGAATGACTGTCGGCAGTGACAGTGGACAAGTGAAAAGCGGACAGGCAACAGTTTCCGAGATAAGTGGTAAGAATCGTAGCTTAACTGAGGTCTACTACATCAACCTAACAGGAAAGTAAGATTAAGGATCACCAGTCACCGAGTCAATGCTGTCAACTCCAGAAAACGAATGGTGCATGGCAAAAAAGCCATTAAGTGCTAGCTGTGACTGCTTGTAATCAAGAAATCATAAGTTATTAGCACTTTGCGCATATGATAGCTCTAGATGACAAGAGGGAAGAACATGTGTGCTATGTTTGAGTGATGAAGTGGGCTAGGGTTGGTGTGACCCCACTAAGACGAGAGTGGCAACACCTTGCACGTTGACGTTAGCCGTAAGCCTCACAGGCACTCTCAGGCCACCCCATGCATGAATGTTTTTTTTATATATTCTTTTTTTAGAACAAACGGGAGGACAGCTGTCGTCCGCTTGTATTTCTTGGTGTTGTGGGACAAGTGACAACCGGAACAAGGCCAATCCAGCTACAGACAAACAGCAACGTTGCTCTTTTTTTTTTTTTCTGAATTAAAGGCCAGGCTCAGAACCACCGGCGATGGGCGATACACCCGTGCTACTGGAGGGGTGGCGAGTATACGAACGCACCATGGTGCAACGTAACAGGGCGACCCTCCCTGCAGGGCGTACCCGTCCACCACACGAGGTTTTCATCCCTCGTGCATGCTGCCAGATCTGCAAGGTGGAAAACCATCCAAGCAGTCATAAGTGCGGCTTGTGCATTCATAAATAACTCCAGCTACCAGATATTTTATCCGGTCGGGGGAAAGTCAGGCCAGTAAAACAGCTCAGTCATTTCGAACAAGCGAACAGCAAACAGCCACTGGAAGAGGCAAGTCGCGGGAGCAAATGAATCATCAACTACCTTTTGGGCAATGGGAGTGGAATGGAGATGTTCAGAGTCTGTGTACTAGGGCTAAACGAACACGAAGCATTGGTGTGAACCACTTCGTCAAGTAGAGGTGCACCGGTGCTATGTGTATGTGTGAATGATTGGGCTGTGGGGCCAAACAAGTATTTCGTTCATAGCGCATCTCCAGACCCACCATTTGATATGTGTACGGCGCACGTATTCAGGGGATGCAGAATGGTTCGGAACAGTGTGGAACTGAGGCTTTAGTTTGGCTGAGGTTATTTAAATCCAGCCAAAGCAAAGCACCAGACATTAAATAGAGCTGACAGAGTTACTCAGGGATGGGACCAGGCTTGAAGAACTAGGAATAATTGGGCTGGGTACAAAAGCTGAAGGTCGGAGGAGGGATATGCAACCGGGTCAGTGGAGACAGGCATGAGAGAGATAGAGTGGCGGGTTATAGATAAGAACACTTGGGAGGGTAGTTGTCGCAATTGCGGACTAATGCTAAGGGTTCCAGTTTGGTAAGTGTAAGTTCTAGGACCTAACAATAGGACAGTCAAGGTGAGTGCGCTGATTAGAAAGGCTTAGGGCCTATTTCAAAAAAAGTATCTAGTGTAAACTGAGGCGCGATAGAAAGGTAAGAATCGATGGTTTTTCGGAAGCCAACATGAGATGAAACAGTATGGATATGGGAGGGGAGCTTGTTCCATAGTTTAGAATAGAGGCAAAGGAAAAAGTTTTGTCTAAAGACACACTATTCTACATTGTCTGATCGTTCCTACTTTTCCAATTCGGGTTCGCTGGTTCACAACGGAAACTGAATGTTAGGTTAAAAAATCGCATTATGTCGACGTGGGTAGCCTAACCGTATGCGCGTTACGCAGTCTTCATACTTGTAACGCTTGAATGGGGATGCTTCACCATATAGGTGAGAGCGCCAAAACCAGAAAACTGTGAACTGGTGGCCTGGCTGTAACAGTGGGATTGCTGCAGTACTTGGAGATTGGAATGGTGTGGGGTCAGCCTCGTTTCGGTGCAGTGACCAAAGGTTCGTTGCCGTTTAGCCGTCTGATCATAAAAAGGAATATTTCCCAATAAATAGAAATCTAGGCTACTGCGTGCGGATAGCTATTACGTGATCCGTTTGCATATTCCTGAACAAGATGTATGACATCGTCGGAGTGTACCTCCCGGACAGGACGATTGGCTAATTTCTTACTTGGGAGGTAAGGGACACGAGACAACAGACAAAATTGTAGAACTGTACGTTTCGGTCATTCGGTGGGCATTTTTAAAGCATAAGCCATAGGGAATGATGCATACGCGACAAAATGCGTGTCGTGCAAAATACCTCCTTGTTGGAAACTTTCTGCGGAAAAAGGCAATAACGGTTTTTAAAACAGAGCGTGAAATGATGTTGCACGAGCATAAGATGTTAACTGTCGTTCAATCGGGACGACCAACTGCAGGGTGAAAAAACGCTCATTCCGTGAAAATAACGCAAGAAAGCTACGTCAAGTGCACGGAAGGAGCGATTGTGACCCTAAGTGAAGATTTTCGTGTGCATGTTGAAACGAAAGTGTGTTCCCTGAACACCTTAACACAAAATGATGAAATATACGTTCTGCTTTGTTGTGATGTAACGCTCAGTTTTGGATCCTCAAACGCCGAACTACGGTTTAAGAACATCGTAGCAATTAAACTTATGTGTATATGCTACAACATTAGTGCTTCCCGCCAAATTCACACTTGTATGAATAAAAACCACCTGGCTTGTGCATGACCTTAAGTCAAATGTTTACGCTTTCTGGCTTGTCCACAACTTACCAATCAGAATGCTGGCTTGTGTATGAATCGCATGCCAGGCCTCAGCGGTGGGTTTAGGTTTGAGCCCAATTTGACCGGCTGATTACGCCAAATCTGTTGATTCACCAGATCTGATTTTCTGGATCCTCATTTACCGCAATGTACACTTCTTTGTCATGTGTCAGGCGAGAAGTTCCTTGTTTTGCCCTACCTCATTTTTTCTTACCCGCCAACCTCAAATTCTAAGGCTTGGTTTTACTCGGTGTTTTCTCCAAGAGGGGATAATAGATGTGTATACCTACTCGTGCCTGTTTAGTGATGACCACGTCTACATCAGACAAAATCCACCGCCAAGGACGCTGTGGCTTTTCCCTAAACCACCTGTACCCGGCAGTCATGGTTCATTTCTGAATGTATCCTTATGATCATGCCTGACGGTGGTCGCACCTAAGTTGGGAATAATCATTATTATTGCCTAAAATGCTACCTAATGGCTGGCAACCCATTTGTCGAAAGGGCAAAACTCTTCCGTATGACACGCAGAAGCCACACACAAAACTGCGTCGGGTGACTAACTGGACATTCCACCCCCACGGTATAACGCAGAACAATCGGCGTGAGAGGCTATCAATAACACCCAAACCAATGTCCCCGAAACCGCCCGGTCAAGAAAAAATACTGATGGTCATCACTTTATCAGGACAGAAGGGTAATATGGCCATGAGGCCTAACGGAAATGGCTTCCGATTCTTTAGGCCGATCCTCAACGAACTGCGGGATATTATTGACGAAGTTTCTGACCCAAAACCGATTGTCAGTCGTCGATCAGTGCATTGAATTGGTGAGATACAGGCCACTGATTGCTATTTTTATTTACTCGAATTCGTCCATATTTCACGAAAATAATGCCAAAGACAATAGGATCGCCATACCACAGAAATCGCCGGTAGTTGCACTGTGTGTATTCAAATACGATTTCAAAACCACCGAGGGCGCAATAAATGTATCAAGCGCCGCAGACGGTATCAAAAACGCATGAACAATGTGTCACATTTGATGTGTATGTAAATGCCACACTCTGAAAGTCTGGGCGCTTCCTGGATGTGGCACTGGAAATCGGCAGTCAAGAGGGTACCCGGACATGGCTACATTTTTTAAGTAAAGCATTGCTAGACAATAACACGTAATATGCGGTGGCGATGCGATGACCATCTCTATAGAGGTCCCAATTACCAGGTATGCATAACTAACCTGTAGATAACTGTCTCGTGTAATGACAATGATCTAGCTGGAGACCGCAAGGGCACACTCTTCAGTGGGAATCCCCAGTGCACAATCGAGAAATCGCCATCTAATTTTCGTCTTACGACCAGACACCGGCCCTCGCGAGCTACGGTTCTGAGACAGCCGTTGTTAAACTCTTGAAAACGCTTTGGTTCCGCTTCTCAAACGGATCAGGACTCACATCCGTACAAAAGAACTGCCCGTACTGAGGCCCGATACACAGGTCGCTTGATTTTCACGCATATACCTCCTCGATGCCGTAGGTGTTTCAAATTAGCAAACGCGACCTGAGCATTGCAGGTTCGCGCATTGACCTCATCCGTCACATTACAATCTAAACCAATACGAATTCGGATGTATATAAAACGCTGCACCATACTACCTCTCCAACGGGATCGGACAAATACTTGCAATCTTATATAAGCTTTGTTCTACTTCTGAGGATTCTCTCGGCCAACCAAAAATATCCCCATCTCACGTAATTGCATATTACAGCTAAATCAGCTCAAAAAATGACATCCGTTACAGGACTGTTCGGAAACCGAAATATTTTAATGCAGTGGTGGCATGGCACAGCTATACCCAGTTTGATAGTGCACCCGCAACTATGCCCTTACTTCTCTTCACCGTAATCTATCTGTAACGGTCGAACGGTATCTTCGAGTGACGCGTAATACCAGAACCTCCAGGTAGGCAAAACAAAGTCGGAGCTGGGTTTCTATACGGTACTATTAGGGTAAGAAAAATTCACAATTTGTACAAACCTCGACAGTAGATACGCGTCCAAAACAAACAGTCCGCTTGGACTTCAAAAGTGCAAAGCAAGGGAGCAAACAGGCTCCAACGTGCGACAGTCACACGTGCAAAGTCAGATACAAATGGCCGGATGACCT
>NW_008751753.1:399806-406800 GCF_000715545.1 Opisthorchis viverrini | reverse complement strand
TCAAGTCCGTGGACTACGAAACGCGTCTCGCGATGCTTGATCTCTTTCCCCTGGAGTACCGTCGCCTCCGAGGGGACCTAATTCTTACCTACGCCCTGTTTGAACAAAGCTTGGCAAACAGGTTTTTTACCGTTGACCCAGCAAACACCCGGCGGGGACATAGTAAGAAAATCTTCAAGCTCAGGGCACACACATCCGTTAGACAAAACTTTTTTTCATTTCGGGCAGTAGCTGCGTGGAATGACCTTCCTCCGACGGTTGTACACGCTCCTTCTCGAACCCAATTTAAAGCACTATTAGACATTTATTTATGCGAATCCTCGCGCTGGCGAGCATACTGCCCCGCGCTGAGAACATAAAGAGCAGTGCTACACCCTTTTTTCACTTGTGCCTTTCGAGTGAACGACATCCACTGACCGACAAGAACAAAACCGACCCGGGAGACTTGGGCAATAGCCTCGATCCTGTGTATCAATCCGTGAATCCGTGAAAAACAGGCTCCAACGTGCGACAGTCACACCTGCAAAGTCAGATACAAATAGCCGGATGACCTCAAGGCCAAATGGGTGAAGTGGTAAGGACAAACAAACGTCAGTTCATATATACACACTAAACACAAAAATGGGGCGGGGGTTACAAATGGGGGCATAATAAACGTGGGGAATTTCATTGTCAACATAACGGATGATACACTATCACTCACTTGTTCCATTATCAGCAACTAAATACAGACACACTTTTTGTGACGGTAACTTTGTGATCATGCGTAGCGGTAAGCCACCCATTTGTTGTGAATAAACATCATTATGATAACGTGACATTCGTGGGTACAACTTGCGTGCCAAATTACGGGATGATTTCGTTCATTCCATCCAAAAACACTTGCGCAGATGATATTTAAAAATTGGGTTCAGAAGACATCCCAGAGTTCGTCTCATGACCTCGTCGATTTCGAAAGCAAGTAGGAATGGAGAGGAGGCGCCATCGACGGACACCGCCTTGTGTACGGAATTTCCCAAAATCTTTCCGTAAGATGTCCATTTCTCATGCACCTCCTGTCCACAACGATGCAGAAAACTGCACGGTTGACAACTCGCAATTCAACTGCGTGCTCTCTCCGCAAAATATAATAATAATGTTTATTCCCAACTTCTTCCGCATAACGAACCTCATAATCCGCCTTCTGCACTAGAGGAAGGGAAAACTAATATGGAAGCAACTTTCTTCGGACGCCTAGTTCCGATCTGAGATTGAACTGGTTGTGGCATACATCCCGAGAAATTCCCCCATCAATCGAAAACTCCATTGATGGAAGGGGAGAAGACGCTACGAGGCTCACCAAACAGACACGATATGACGCCTCCCAGGCAACTGTTTTTTTCAGTGCTCCACCCTTTTCTCCGGTCTGTAACAGCTCTAATCTGAGGCCTGCTTGTCGTACAAACACGCAATTCCACCAGGTATCTCTGGTTTCGTGTCTCTGCAAGTTCCACGCTACCTTGGTTGTGCACAATCTGGCCAATACACTCCGTCCACACTTACATATTTCCACAACATTTCGTATCGACTGCATACCTATTATCTGCAGTATTGCCTCATCGAAGTAGTTAGGAGTTGTGATAACTTTTGACTGTCTGTTATTTCGGGCAGCATTCCAACTCACATCAAGGTGCTTTCCAGCAAACGTTTCAGACACGTTCCTATTTTCGGTCCTCGATGTACACAAGGCTGTTTTATTGCCTCGTATGAATGGTAGGAACGAAAAACCGTGAACCCTCAATGGGCCCAAAAATATCCCAACCACACTGACAACCCAAAACGGCTCATCCAATCTGTTCATATACGGAGCTGTCCACGAACTCAAGTAAGGCGTCGCGATGACGGTGCCGCGACATCCATAATCAGTCCGATGGCTTACCCGCAGTTCATTGTATCTCTAATGCTGGCCACAAGACCGTTTCGGTTCGCTCAATTTGTGCACGGACTTAAAATTAGTGGTCACTTAATTGTGCCGTCAGTTTGTTCTGCCCACAACCCCAATAGTTTATACAACGGCATTATTGGTGGTTCCGTGTATTGGTGACGATCGAGCCTTGCCCTTAGCAAGATATAACGTATACTGATCATCATTCAAAGCAAAAATTACTAGCTGTGACGAATTCCTGGGCTTCGGCGGACGCTTGCCACAACCATAGAAGTGTTTTTCATTTCCAGATCACGAATGTCCACTCTAGTTTGGGTTTGCGCGGACGTAATGAGTGTGTTTATTGTCTAAGTGTCTTTGAGAAACCCGCTTTTCCACAAAACTCCCCGCAATTTCCATGCCGGCGGCTAGACGCACACCTAATATTTCTCTGAAACCGTGGTTCGAAGGAGGAAAATTGTAAATTAAATTTTAAGATTTGATGGTAATTTTTCGGGCATATGAAATCTCCCCAAACGGCCGCAGTTTTGTTGAAAGTTGCTTACACCTACTCAATCCTCACGATATTCATGGTCCGCGGTATACTTATTTTAATGGCTGCTATATCTGAGCACGTGAATGCGGAGGATGATTTTGTGGAGAATTTAGCTCGTCAAAGTTTTTTCTCATTCAGTGCATTTCAAGTCGCTTTGAAAGAGTACCAGGCGAAACATTACGTTGTTTTCGACTGTATAAACTCCAAAAATAGCAGCAATTCGCTACTTTTGCATGGAAAAGCCGTCTACCGTTGCAGCAGACATCCTTGCAGACGAAGCCGGAGCCGTGGAATTCGTCGCACTTAGTAAGTTCATGGTCGATTTCGTGTACGCGGTAGCACACGTCGTACTTCTTGCCCGGCAAGGTTCCACATTCGCCGGTACCATGACTGTTTATGGGTTACTTCCTACTACCTGGAACACAACCATCCACGCAGCAAGTTTGTTTTTGACAGGCTTTATACTCAGCGCTGCACATGGACACAGGCCTTGGAGTTACGATAAGCAGCCAAGGTAGGCGACATCAACTGCAGTTACGAGTATGACGGGCAGCCGTTGGTCGTTAAGATGTCATGCATAGTTGGAACCTGGTTTCTATCGGCCCGCATAGATACTGGCTTAGTGTTAATTGTAGGTAGCAGGCAGGAACGGCAGTGAAGATCGGTGTTTAACACTGATTTCATGCTCCTCAAGATGATATAAGTAGCAGACATAAGCGAGAGCGCGCACATTTACGGGTGGGACGGGCCATCGTTTGCAGTTAAATCAGGACACTTCGCATGGCTGGGGCCTACTAAACAGTGTCACATATAGGCTCTGGCCTAACAGTTTCAATAAGTGGTAAAGGTAGGCGATGTCGCGTACAGTTTTGAGTATTAGGTCCATCGCTCGCCATTAGATTAGGTATGTATTTACAAGGACACTGGCTCAACAGGTACGACTGATAGCCAGGTTAGATGACTTCGAGTACAGTTGTGAGTATACCAGGCTGTCAGATGTGGCTATCACGCATAGCTGAGGTCTTATTTTTGCCGGTTGGCATGTATATTGCACTGGTGTTTACTGTAGCTAGCGAAGACAAGCGGCATCCCGTTTAGTTAAGGGTATAAAAGACCGTCATTGACCGTCGGATTATGTTACTGTGCATAGGTGCAGTCTCATTCTCAACGTTGTACGTAAACGCGGGCCTAGCAGTTACAACAGGTATTCGAGATGAGTGAAAACTAGTAGAGATACGAGTACAAGGGACCGTCGTTGCTCATTGGATTGGGCTGCCGCGCATATGTGGGGAGCCGTAATTAGCGTCGCACAGAGACACGGATACAGCAGCTACAATAGGTAGGAGGACAACGGCTACCGTCATCGTGGTGACCGCATTATGATCGTCACACCCTATAGAACGTCATAGCTATACCAGGAAAGACGCCCGCAGCTATCTCGTAACACCGTATTATCTACAAGCTAGTTATGAATATCTGGAAAAGGGGATCATCCACAGATGGCCCTCGCACTGCCACTGCAAGTGTTATCTAACTTTATTGCACTTAACGGAATGAGATACATGAGGATAATGTGTTCTGAGCAGGTTCGCTGAACAAAAATATCCCATTTATTGAATCTGAGTTGTCTAAAGTAAACAAATGCCTACGACTGATCCTACAGGGTGGCATTTGCATTAAATACTCTTAAGATGTTATTTTATTCTTCAGGAACACCGAGGAACGCCAAAGTATGCTGAGGTGCGGTCATGTGTTTTATGTCGCGTAAACCGGCAAGAAGTGCAAATCGGAGATGATCAATGACCTTGACATTTCGCTCACTTAAACAAAATGCTATGTGCAACATGTCACAGGAAGGTGCAAATTGATTAGACTAACTCCCCATTAACATGGGAACTTAGAAAGCCCTATAGTTTCGGCTAACTCAATTTGGGTGTGCCAATAACCTGCGGTCAATTTCTATAAAGACAACGCTCTGTAGCGTGGGGCGTCGGGAAGTCAGCGGTTTTCGACGCTCCAGAGGATGTAGCGACGGCACACGTCAGTTCTGAAATGTGCAGATATAGAGGTTGGTATTACGGAGTCCACACGGCACACACAGCACATACTCGCACAGATCGGGTGACACAGTGTAATGTACGGTGTCTGACATTTTGATTGATTCTTATGTAAGTATTGGTGATGTACAACCTTCCTTACTGGGCTTTGGCTCACGGGCTTTGTTTCTGTTTTCCATCCACAGAAACTGTCGTGAACACCTGCCTTCGGAGAATCACTGTCCCCCGGTGCTTCCATAGCGTTCATATTACACACAGGGAAGAACACCGGAGCGTGACAACTACACACGTGTATTAAACCGAAACCGAAACCGGAAGACGGGGGTACAAAGTCAGGTCAAGGTCAAGCAGGGGGTGTACAAGAGGGTTACTCCTTTCTGCCCGAAGCTCGTGGTGGCTCGTCCGTGATACCTGCAATAGGGGGGGAGAGAGAGGCACACATAAGGTCATATGGTAGACGTGCAAGCCGATACAGTCAAGTTTCAACTGCGTTACAGCCCGAGGCCACGAATTCCGTGCCCGCTTGGACTCCGAGTTTGTATAAACAAATTCCAATAAAACTGCAGCCGCGTGGGGAATATCCTGCCCGCGACGCCAGCAGCGAAGGGAAGAGTCATCCGAAACGGTACCCAATCCCCAGTGCAGATCCCGAAAGACCCCTGTCAGTGTTCCGCTTTAATCGGGATACTCGACGCGAAACTAGAGCGTCTTTCGAAGGCATTGGAGAACTCAGGCGCTAAGAATGCAGCGACCTGGGCGAAAGTCGACAAGGAATTTTCCTCGCTGAACCAATACCTCGCGGTGTCCATACCGGGTCCCATGGCTGCGAAGAAAGTCATACAACTTTCTGACGCGGATATGAAAACCACCATAGCGTCTCTAGTGGACAGATGCCCAAGGGAAAACAGGCTGATAATTTGATGGTCATTCTCCGGAAAAATCACGCCAGCGTTACGGGCACAGTCGATCCTCAGCAAGCCTGATGAATCCCTACANAGCAAGCCTGATGAACCCCTACACGCAGAATGGCTACGCCAGAAGGGAGGTGAGCGAACCCTTGGACATCTAGCCACACTTTCTTCCCCATCCGACGTACAGGAATTCTCGGAGCGGGCTGGCAGCGTTCAAAAGGCCAACCCAGTGATCAGGTGCCTATCTTAGGATCGTCCTCTAGACGAGCGTAAGCTTGGTCACAGCAGGTCAGGAGTAGAAGCACGAAACAGGCTTCCACCGGACACCAAACCAGACGACCCCAAACTAATGACCAAGCCGATTGTGATCATATCCCCCTGTGCTCCGGAAAACAGGCCGACGAAACCAGCCGCGTCTCCGGACGGCGGTTTTTATTCGACCACCACAGGCCTCTCGCCCACCAAAGGCAGGGACAACCTGGAGGAGGTAAACCCCACATGCAGCGCCCGCCCAAACTACGTGGAGCTATCAACGCTTATCTCCGTACCAGAGGCCAGAGCTGCAGCCGCGCGCCCGTCAACAAAGTCACACACTCTGAACTGGACTGAGTCAGATGTGCGGGGACAAGAAGCGAAGCCAATCTCCGGCTCCACTCCGTCAAAAGCGGTCTCTCTCCTTGTGGACACAACCGTCGCCCAGGACCCCGACACCCAAAGCCATCCGGAAAATCCCTCGTGGATCTAGTTGGCCACGCTGATCACCGGCGGATCGGGTGTTCACACAAACACGGAAGAGGAGCGACTGCAGCCAAAAAAGCCATATAAAACTCGCCATTTTAGAAAACTGCTTGCTAGCATCAAGGTACAGTCCTCCGGGCAAACGAGCCTCTTGGAAGCGCCACCGAAATTATTACTTCTTGGTACCACCACAAAGCGCTCAGGGTCTCACAGAGACACTTTTCCGGTTAAACCGCGCCAAAACGCCCAAGGATCCAGAAAGGCGAAAGCATGCAACAAAACTTTGATCAACAGCAAACCTGGTCGACGAAAAAGGGATGCTGAAAGAGCTACAAACAGCATCGGTCGAAATTTTTGCCCATGGGGAAAAACTCCGTCCCCCAAAGCCAAAAGCTCGAGCAAACCGAGCTCTCACGGAACGAAAAAAACCCCGCAGGCGCAAAGCACCCTCAGAAACCACAAAGGCCGGAGGCAAACAACATCGCCCGAGAGGCCTTCTTGGAGCCTTGGACCCAGACTCAAACCTGGTGCACAACTATTAAGTCTGCTAACCACCCTGGTCACTCAACTTTCGGCTCCTCACCCTCGGAGGCAGCAGCGGCAGCGTTGAAATGTTTGTACACAAACTGCCTCAGCCTTCTCAACAAACTCGGCGGTGTTAAACAGTCAGCTAGCCTTCAACAACCGTCCATAATCGCACTCACAGAGACCTGGCTCACAACAGATGTCTCTGATGCGGAGATCTCGATAGACGGTTACGCTATTTTTCGAGCTGACTCAAAACGAGGGAGGGCTGGTGGGGTTGCTCTGTACTTACTTGTGGCCCTAC
>NW_008751753.1:395296-397483 GCF_000715545.1 Opisthorchis viverrini | reverse complement strand
GAACCCAATTTAAAGCACTATTAGACATTTATTTATGCGAATCCTCGCGCTGGCGAGCATACTTCCCCGCGCTGAGAACATAAAGAGCAGTGCTACACCCTTTTTTCACTTGTGCCTTTCGAGTGAACGACATCCACTGACCGACAAGAACAAAACCAACCCGGGAATCTTGGGTAAAAGCCTCGATACTGTGTATCAATCCGTGAATCCGTGAGAGCCCGGATAGTTACCGTCACGCGCTAAAAATTTACGTTTAAGTTCCCCTTTTTCGAACCACGGTTTCAGAGAAACTTTGTGTCTGCCTCTAGGACGCGGCGCTATTGTTTGGTACAAAATCTGGACCAACCAGAGCTCAGTCTGTAGCCCATTCTTCTGACCAACCGCGTGTGACCGTTGCACCAGCCACTCAGCCAAGCTACGTTGGTCGCACTTGCTCTTGTCGTTCAGCGGCTTCTGTTCACTTGAAAGGCCCTCTTTAAATTCTCAGCTCTGGGAATTATAATTACCAGGGCGACAACTGTCAGTCACTTTTACCACAACCTTCCGATTTTTCATTTTTGTTACCTATGAGGAGCTTACTGAATGAAATTGTCGCCTTACATTGGTTTATGTGCACTGCACTTGTTTTTAAGTGTTTGTCCTGGTTACACTCAGTATTTGCTCAAGATTTAGCGCTTTTATCGTGTAAACTCCGGCGACTTACGCGGTTTCTGTATGCACGCGTTGTGAGTGTTGTCGACAAACCGGTGATACCTAAAGTGACATCCAATGACTATGTATGACTACAGTCTCGAATGAGGAATTTATCGTGCAGGTCCAATTTGTATGAGACGAACCGACGATACACTGTTTGCGAGGTTGTGGTGATAGCATCCGCGAAAACTCACGTAAAAAGCACCTAAATGTGCTTTGAACTGAGTTCTAGTGCAGCGTCAGCAACAGACAAAGAAATCAGCTGCGTTTCCTTCGAATGGCATGTGGATGCACTTACCGTTGTTCACATAAAGATGTTATTCTAGTGACTACCGGTTTTCTTAGGCGACATCCATTTGGAGGGTACTGGTATTGAAACTCCAGGATTGCAGGTTGTCTGCAGTAAGTAGACATGGTCTTGGAAACGTATCTTCATGGTCGCTGACGTGGAGCAGAAGCAGGAGTGATTTTAAAACCGAGGCTCGAGAAACTGCAATGAAGACCGGTGCAGAAGAAGACCTGGCTGAGCCTACAGGCTCACTCGGAATGTTCTGTGTGACAGGAATTTACTCTAGCTTAGGATTTCTTGTATCCCATGAGACTCGAGTGTTTGAAGCAGCGGAATATGTGGAACTCGATCGAATGCTTTTGAAAATTCGAAAAAGTATGGTGTCCGATATGAGTCCTTCATCTTTGGTTTTTGTTAAACTCTGTCACAAAGGGACTGGACTTTACCTTGTGTGACGGTTTGCGCACCTCAGCGATCCATTGAGCTATACTGGAGAGTGTCCCGCGACACTCACATAGTCTCTCATACCAGGTTGGTCAGTGAATAGAGGTCTGACGAACACAGTCTCTTGGCCCTCCAGGTTGGGGGTTGGAACATGTAGGGCGACTTGTTCCGTAGAAAAAGTAATGCATTTGCATTTCCCCGCCAAACACCGCTGCCTTGCAGTTAGGTTTTTGAGTCAAACGCATTGGTTGAGGACCCTAATCGTCCTCCTGTCTAGGTGTGGGCGCCCTGGCAGTATCCCAGTCCTTGTACAACCATGACCTACACAACTAACAATACTCTCATGCCACATCGGCCGTCGCGTGGTGCCATCAGCCAGGTCGCCTTAATTGCTGCATACAGCAGGGCGGGTAAGCGAAAACAGGCTACTGCTGACGCCTCTCTTCTTTCTCCTTCACATACTTTTTCTTCCCCCTCTCCCCACCCCATTAATAACTCTCTCCTTGTGGGCCCAACACTTAGGATTGGTGACTCCGTTCGTCATGCATCGGTTTTGCGTGCAGCATCTGCTCGTCACATGGTGGCGACATCTTCAGGAATCTCCAGATCAGTCCTCAAGCCTCGACACCCACTCTATCTGGCCGCGTTCAATGTTCGCACTCTGAAGCAAGCAGGACAACAAGCTGTTCTTGCACTCACACTGGACTCGCTTGGCATTGATGTGTGCTGTGTCTCAGAAACGAGAATTCAAGATGCAAGCA
>NW_008751753.1:294551-393031 GCF_000715545.1 Opisthorchis viverrini | reverse complement strand
TGGCAGAGGAGTATGAAGGAGATCACGAAATGCTTGGGTGCTGTCGGTGCTACTCGCCTTCCAGGATGGGGACCGCGTGATCCTCACTGTGCCTGGTTGGAGACACTACAAGATATGGCTGCCAACCGATGTCAGTGGCGTTCTTGTTGTCAGTTTCTGTCCAGATTGCCTGAGTGAATGTCTGGAGGTGTAGGCACCTCGGAATGATTGTGTTAAGCTAGCACTAAGTCCCTCCCCGTCCACCCCTATTCTTTTCTTTACAATTAGGCTTCCAAATAAATCATGGTTGTACGGCATTGAAGCATCGGTGTTGAACACTGATGTCATGCTGTCGATGATGATGATGATGATGACTAGAACAACTATAGGCGCTATTATAAGCAAAATATCCATGCTGCCGCTACTAAATGACATGCGCTGACTCTTTTGTGTCACGGAATTCTGTTAGATTAGCCCAAGAACTGAGGCTTAACGCTTGTCCCCTAAAGTAGTCCACACAACGTGGTAGTATTCGTCCGCTGTCGCTTGAAATCATCCTACGTAAGCATTCTGGTTATAGTGGTCGCCCACCGCAGTCTGGTCAGCGCTTGCTATTTGAACTCAGATCTGTTGATCAAAAGACCACTCTGTTTCATCGTGAGTGGCATCTGACTGTCTTACTCGCCCCTGACAGAAGCCGACGTCTCTTCGACTTTTCCACTGGTCACAAGCTCCCAAGTAGTTCACAGATATTGGTACAGTGAGCCAACGCTCAAGTTGCCCTGATCCATCGTTCACGTAGCACCCGGATCGGTTCGACGTCGTAATTGTGCTTTCCCAACCAACTACATTGACCACCGCATTTTACAATGATGGATCGCTACTGCGCGATCTGTTCCTAAGTTACACAACCATTCCAAATTCCTTTGGAGGCACGAAATCATGTGCTGTCTACACCAGACGTGCTCAATGGTGAAAGATCTGGTTACCTTCAAAACTCCAGCAATTGAAGCTTGATTTCGTATCCGCCCAAGGCTGACAAGAAGAAGACCATGGCCATATAATTCTGTACGCAGTGTAACCAAACCTGTTTCAGCAACTTCCGACCAGCCTTCTCCAGCCTCACTAGATACTGGACCGGATGATCGGACCTGCACCAAAGGCCCGCGTCCATGACGACGTTCTGAGTGCGCCGTACAGCATATGTTTTACGGGTTTCTTCCCGCCTCATGAATCATCTACCGACTCAGGAGGCCCGACGCATGATAGGCGATCACTAAACACAAGTGGGTGCTATCCTGTACGACCTCGTGGGCATTCGACCGCGTCTGTCACTATCTCGGCGTTTTATTCAGCATTGTGTCTACCGAAGAATCCTTTGGACCCAACACCTGGCTGGCGGGCGGTGGAGAGTCAATGGAGTCATGTGCGATCACGAACTCGGAGACTCAATGGAATTTCCTGATGAAAAACCTTTGTTCACTACTTTCGTCCTTCCAGCTCTAGAGTGCACCGGACGTGTAGGGTTTCTATGCCTGGCTGGAAAAGATCATGCATCCGGCTGTCATCAGAACGTTGATTGTGAACTACCGGGGAGGTAAGCAGCGGCTAACTGTATCTTTTTCGCTAACAGCCAAGCGCAAGGTGACATGATTCTCGTTTGCAAGACTCATATGCAGGCATCCATGATTATAACTCACAATCTACGGCAAGATGTGGGGAAAAGCCTTTGAGATTCGGAACGCCTTTGCATGATCGGAAGTACCTGTCTTTTCGAACGTGCTAAGTCGTTCTGAAATGCTTCAAAAGACCTGTTACCATATGGTTCCTTTGTTATTTCATACAAGACGGGGCTACGTCGGGACGGAGGACCTACGGGGGTGTCCGATTGGTTGAAAACATTGAACACTTAATGCAACAAAGCGTAGAGATTTAATAACGAATAGGTAGTGCATAACAGTGGAACATCATGAAGGTTTTGAAGGATTAACGTTAAGTCTGGAGGTGAAATCATCAAGGGGTGAAATGTCAGTGGTTGAAGTGTAAATTCATTTACCGGAAGGTCAGTGGTTTGGACCCGACCTGTCTAGGCTTTGGCAACATGGCAGTATCCCAGCTCTCGTGCTTCTTTGGCATTTAGGCACCGAAAAGGTGCTACAGCTGAACGATTTTTTATTGGAAGGCTCAAGAGAAAACTGAAAAGAGTTTGGGAAAAAAGGCAGTATTGGAGGGAAGTGATGAAAATTATTCTGTTCTGTAACGGGACTAAAACTTGATATATACAACTAAAGGAGCATGAGCGAATCTTACGACTGAACGAGTTTAAGGTTGGGACGGGAGAAACGAGTTCATAGAAGCCGGTTCTGTGGTGATAATAGTTGGGTAGCAAGAGGATTTTATACTTCAGTGGGGAGGAAGGACGTACAGATTACCACTCAAAGACGAAGCCGACTGGACACACTTGCAAGAACTGAAAGATATGCAGTGGAATTATGGTATTCTGTTATAAATCGGATCTGGCAGGTGCACAGACGAGAGTTTGAAGGGGAAGAAATATATACGAGTGTGAAAACTAGACTCAGACTGCGGCAATCATGAAGACTGCGTGAGGAAGATAGCTACGGTTGAGTGATTGTAAACTGGAATGAGTCAATAAAAATCGGAGGCCGACAAAACGCCGGAGATCTCATTCGTGATTGTTTCTGAACGTTCAGTGTACTGGTGGCCAACGCGCGGTCACCACTAGCCTGAAGTTAGACAAATCTTTAGGAAGAGTAAGGGCGGAAGCCTGGGGGTCCAGTCATCCACCAAAGCGTGAATACAGTCAGAATCACAAGTATGGAAGCCGTTGATAAACAAGGATGATGAGGAGATGTAGTGACCTTGTAGGTTGGTGAGATGGAGTACCACTAAAACTTACATGGATCTAGTGGTCTGCCAGGGTGTTCTCAATCCATTACGATCAAGCTGAATCCCCATCTTAACGCTTTGTGAATCAGATCGTCGTGCTATAATTCAAGGTATCAGTTTCAAGAGGTCGAGCGGTGGCGCCCAGTCTCATATTAAAGTTGTTCCTTTCCAGATCACCTGAGAGTTTAATTGCCAAGGTCGACTCCAGGGATTGAAAAAACAGAACTGATGAGATACGGCTGTTGTCTTTCGGATCGAATGACTACGCTGGGGAATGGAGAACACCTGCAAGCTTTTTCCACTAAAATTTAAATCAGAAGATGGTAGGATAGAAGGGACGAGATATGATTGAGCGTGTTTTGAAACTAAGGTAACGAACGGAATAAGGCACCATCAAGGTCCGGAGACCTTTGACTCAGTAATTTATCCGTCCGTGGTAGTTCACACCATCAATAATTTAGCTGATGCCGAGCCATTTTCACTGGCTATTTTGGCGTGGCATAACAAGCCAACGGAAAACTTGAATAAATTGCGTTGTTTTGGTCTCAGCTAAAGCCCACACGCATGTCAGCGAACGTATTTTAGACCGTTTGGTTGAGCTTTATACTTTGGTGATCGAATGTCCGTGGTACCTAGTATGCGGCAGAGCTCTTCCAGTGATACACAGGTGAAGTTGCTGACATTTCGGAATTTAGTAATGATCCCGAGATGGCTCAGTTGTTAGAGCGCGAGCTTACTGACTCGAAGGTCCGTGGTTCCAACCCGAACTCTGAATCCCGACAACTCTTCTATAGGCTTGGATAACCTGGTAGTATTCTAGCCCTCGTGCTTCCTTTGGGTGGTGTGACAGCTAGATATCTGAAGGGCGTTACAGCTGAACTATCATTATTATTATTTATTTTATTATCACTCTTAGTAATACCACTTGTGGAGCGTCTGCTTCCATAACGAAGTCCTAGGATGGCCACATCAACCTATTCTCAAGGAGCTTGCTTTGGTTACAGCGTTCTTTGTTCATGTGAGAGTCCCAGTGTCCAACAAAAGCGGAGAAAAACCACTGGTGAGAGCCCTGTAAGATCAAATCCATTTTTTTCACTTGTTAGTGCTCTTGACAGTGCTTTCCCCTCAGCCGTCTTTGAACATTGGGGCTCCCGCATGAACAGAGAGCCAGGACAATGCAACCTCACTAAGTGACGCGTTACGTAGAATGGCCGTTCTATCTTTGAGTTCATTATACAGGACCTACTCAAATTAACTGGAAAGTGTCCCAGTTCAGCTCAACACTCCAAGCGAAACGAAAATAATGGATAGTCACAACTATATATCGGTTGTCTCTAGGACATAGACGTCGGTACATAGATGTCATGCAACCAGGAGGAAATAAGGAGGCTGGTATTCTATCAGGTCAGCCAAGCTTGAACAAAAGAAGTCGGAAAGTCACTGTTGGGTTCAAACCATGAGTCTTGTGGTTAATATCTCGCATCTCGCTATTTCGCGCCTAGTTGGCGTCCCTGAATTCCGCAGTTCATTTACTCATGGTAGCATAGCGGTTTCGGAAAAGCACCCTTGATGGTCACATTTTGCAAGTTGGTTGTCAAATTTACCTTTCTGTGGGAGTGATTTCCTTTGTGTCATTTTATGACCCATTCGATGACCGCCTAGATCCATCGCTCGCAAACTGAGTTCCACAGCTTGGCTGTGACTGTAATGCACACAAAAATGTAGGTGACCAGACACATCACTTTCAACTTGTTTGATTCAGTCTATTTCAGCTTTTTCAAACCATTTGCATACGCTTGACCTACTGCTTTACGGCTGCTTTATTGTTCCACACAACTGCCTATCGGAAAAATCATGTAAGTGAATGCGCTTACGTGCTTTTAATGTACTGTACCTTCTAAGGTCTGTTGATATTGAAAAGTTCTACATGTCTAACGAGTGTTCTGCGGACTTTGTCAAAGAGATTAGCAAGAAAATGCAAATCCCTCATCGAATTTCATTTGGTGCCGCCGAACCTTCTCTTCCCTTGCCGAATAACGGACCTCATGAACGCTCAGAGATGAAGGTTCCTGAGCGGATTATGATTTCCGATTCTCCTGATGATTGGAATCCCACAAGAGAAGTAAATATAAGTAAGGTTATGTTTACACAATACCATGTATCTATTTTTTCACTACGAACCCTGGCAATTCATGAGACAAATTTTTAGGATGATCGGTTACATAGTATTTGACCAGCATAGACGGCCTCTGCCTTTAACTTCTGAATCTTTTATCGATAGAATTGTCTTTCTCGCCCATATTATCTAAAAGTCGTGCGCCTCTCCTACAGCTCGTATGCGGTGCCATAAAATTCGACCCATTAGGTTAGCCCCAGAAATCAGTGCGTGCGCAGTTGTTGCTGTCATTTTTGTGCGATGTGTAATCCTGCGCAGTCGTGGATTCTTGGTTGGTTGTTGCTTGTGTTTATGTCAGGTCCAGTTGATCTCTATTCCTTCCTTTATTTTATACACCTAATTGTAGCTCATTTGCTCTTACATAACCCGTTTTCATCAAATGATAAGTGAAAGCCATTGAAGTAATGATGTATTTGTTCCTACCTCGATGCATCGGGTTCATATTTGCCACATACAGCAGCGTGTCACGCCAACCCAGTCAAACCAGGCGGTTTGTTCAGTCCTCCCCTTCCAAACGAAATGATGTTTCGGCTCTATCACCGAGTGTTTGCGCTATCAGGGGTGTGGCTTCTTGAGTTAATTATTCTGTTCGTTTCAAACAGTTCCTCCGGCTAAAAATCAGTTCATTGATCGCAGTTTCTCCAGCCTCCATTGAGGATAAGAAGAATAAATAATGCGACGTCTTGGAGGCAGTGGCCGATTTAGTTCAGAAACCTCGAAAGCTTGTGCTTTTCGAGTACGCGGAGGAGTGAGAGCAATGCAGTGAAGGCGACTTGGTGCAATACGGAGACACGTCACGATCATTGTTCATGTGTAACCATTATCCATTCACGGGTGAAATAATAATATGGCCTATTTTCACAAAACGGTGCTCGAAATGAATGTAGTGCCCACACTGGTGTCTGGTGTCAATATGACACCCGTTGTAACTGGGCTTCTGACGCCACTGATTTTTCGTCATCTTACGGCGGCACGTGAATCCTTGACTCGTGAGCATCAGATGTGATCTTGACTGATAAGAAGCTACGCTGACCTCACACTCCGTCAGGTTTTAGACAACCCATAATCTTGGTGTTCCTTGACTCCAAGGGTGCGTTCGAGTCTGTCGACCGTTCGATACTCTTAACTGCAATTGCTCAACAGGGTATGCTCCAGAAGTTTGGGAACATTATCCGATCCCTATATTTACATACTCCTGGACGTGCGACAGTGTAGGGTGACTCTCTAGAANTACAGACACTGGGGTCCGAAAAGGATGTCCACTCTCTCCAAGCTTGTCCAAACTCATCGTCAATGAAGTAATGAGGCGGAAGACGGAAGGTTTTCAAAGCCTCGGCGTTCAAGTCGTTGCCGGTGAGAACCTTGTCGGTCTGGATTACGCAGGCGATATCGTTCTCATCCTTGAAGATGAAGGCGAAGTACAAGCCCTTTCTGAAACAACAGACCACCACCGCAACATCCTTCGGCATGCTTCTTGCACATCTACATTCAAGTCATGCTAGGGAACGTGCAGTCTCTGGGCATGCCCCTTACAACTTGAGAGGAATCACGAGGATGTGGAGAATGTTACATACCTCGGTAGTTGTATTAGGTCTGATGGAAATACGTTTGATGAAATCAATGCAAGAATCTCAAAGACCCTAATCACGGTAGCTAATTTGCGTCACTTGTGGCATCGAAAAGGCATACCGCTGTCCTGAGGGTCGCGTGTACCAGGCTACAGTAAGGGTTGTATTGTTGTATGGCTGCGTGACATGGTCTCTGAGTATAGATGATGTGAGGCGTCTTCAGGTTCCTGATCACGCGCCTCAGAAGCGGTACTGGTGTCGGATGGCGCCAACGAATTCATAACGAAGTAATTGGACCCCGATAGCTCGATCGGAGTTGGAGGTGTAGGTACCCCGGGTTGTTTGTAGTAAGCTAGCACTAAATTCCTTCCCCGTCCTGATTCATTCTTTTCAGAATAAGGCCTTAAAGTAAATCATGGATGTATGGCAGCGAAGCATCGGTGTTGAACACTGATGTCATGTTGTTGGTGATGATGATGATGACACTGAAACTGGTGTTGTTCGTCGCGCCTCCTTCCGAATGGTGCAAACATAGGGGTGGACAATGTATGACGTTGCAGAATGGTATGAATGAGATTACGAAGAGTGTGGGTGTGGCTAATGCGATCCGCCTTTCAAATTGCGGTCCACATGGTCTTCCCCTGCGGTTGGCTGGAGACATTAGAAGGAATGTCGGCTTATCGATGTCAGTGGCGTTCATGCAGCCAATTTCTTTCAGGATTGTCTGATTGAGTGCATGGATTTGTATGCACCTCAGAATACTTAGGTTGGTGTCTTATGATAATGATGATGACCATATTTACCAATTAGACTAACTACATGGGTCCTTTGATTTCGTCCCTGAACCTTCGATTGGGAAGTGTTGTTCATCCTGATACTGGCTCATCTGAAGCATCTTGAATGCCGCCTGTGACCAAACCCAGTGACCGATTAGGGTACCAAATTTGGCGTATTGCGAAACCCTTGAGGGTAGCTAACCATCGCACAAGTGTAACAAAGCACGCAAAGGGCTGAGATACTGCTCTGCTGCCCAACCCGAGACTGGATCAGTCGAGATTGAGAGGTTGGGTTTGAACAACGGGTCTTCCGGTCACTAAGTTCGTAGCCTAACCACTGGGCGTTCTCGAACTCTCTAGCAGAGTCAACAGCCTTCGGGTTGTCTCGTTCTGCAGTTACCAACACGACTGAGTTGACTAGTAAGGGGTTTCATGCGTTGCTTCAATTCATGGACTGGCTACTTGTGGGCTGTCTCCTTCCGACACAAGGCTGTTGAAGAGATTTCTACAGGGCAAACGAATAACGATACCTAACCTGTGTAACTTGTGGAGTGTGGCTGGCTGATCTATCGAAGAGGAGTGAACTTTCCAGAAACCAGTCGGAGTCCCTCACCGTTGCTTATCCGATATCCCCACCAGACGCACATGATGTTGTAGAGACGCTGATCATCACACAGAGATTTTTCTAGGGTTTTCCATGAAGTAGAACAGATCGGATCTAAAACTGTAATCCATACCCTTGACAGTCACTTACCTCAAATCAGCGCCACAAATATCAGAGGGTGGCAAACACTGTCCTGGTCTTCCCAGTTCGTGAAGTGATTTCGCCTTTCGCCAGTCCGCTGAAACTGATGCAGTCGCCCAGGTAGACAAACTTATGTACCACATCGATCGGTTAACTAGCAGGCATGACTTTCGGGTTTTATCCCACCGTATTGTAGTGGCACTTTAAACTCTACAGGAACTGTACAACAAAATTATTTAGTTTAGCCCCAGGATCATTTCGATATCCGAGGTATAGAAGTATCAGTTCATGAACTACGAAGTTAAAGAGAAAAGATGGTAGAGGGCAGCTTGTCCGACACTACTGGATGTGGTGAACACAAGAAATAATCTTTCGTGGACAGGTACGCGTCCATGGAAGAGGCCTATAGGGCGTTTCTAAGAGACAGGAGGTAATAAAAAACATCTCTCATCGTCAGACACTGCCACAGTTTGTGATGATCAGCGGAGTCATAAGCAGATCTAAGATTGAGGTAGACTCCTTTCTCGTCGTCTGAAGGATTGGTACTGTTCCATCACTTGTCGCAAAGTGAAGGTGTGGTCAATGCAACCCTGGCTAGGGCAGAAGCCAGCTTGATTCTCGTGAATCTGACTCCCCACGTGATGGATAAACCTTCGTATGACAATACCAGAGGGCACCTTGGAACCTATGGCCATCAGTTTGATATCCCGGTGGTTTTCTCACGATATTCTTGCATCCTTTTTGATGGTAGGAATCACCGTCGATGTGCTCCACTCCGGCGGAATATTATACGAACTCCAGACACTGGAATGAAGTAGTTAGAATAACCAACGGGGACTCGTAACCTTTTTTGTAGAGTATGCATTCTGTTATGAACATCTGGATCAGGTGCTTTGTTGTGCTGAAGCAGAGTAATTACACGCTGTACTTGCGTTTTGGATGACGGAATGATATTCACGTTCCAATCTAGTTCGTTTGGTCCTAGAGGTTTAGTTGATGGGGCCACTTGATTTTTTCAATGTTTATTCCGTCACTCAAGGCGGCGTTTCTGTGAATAAATTGAGGTCCAATCTTTCGCGTAGTTCCACTAGTAGTCCCACTAGCACCTATCTTCTTTGGACCGGTTGATCGGATTAGCTGGAATAGGGTGTGATTATTTTCTGTTACAAAAGCTTTCTCGAGCCCTCGGGCCGTTGCGATCCACCAGCATCCTCTGTCAATCCTTACGCTCTTCATTACCCGGCTTTTTGGGGATATGAGCGCGCCGTCACGGTCGCCGCCTACTGTTATCGTTTACTGGCTTCGATCTGATTGATGTGGCAAGATTCATTGTTCGCTGGGATGTGGGACCGACCTCGGGAGGTGGTTTCAACAGTGGTGAGTATACCTTCTTCCGTTTTCTCAAATCGTCATCTAAATTGCCACCCCCCCGTGAGGCCCTGGAATCTAAGCCAGCAGAAACGCTTTGCAGGTAATGAGCTGGATGGCTTTGCATCAGCCGGCGTGTTTCAGAGGAAGACCATGTAGATATGGATACTCTCACAATATTTTACCAGGAGTCTATTGACCTCCTAAATGAATGACAATCTTGTATCGGGGCTTTCCACCGGTAGCTGATTGTCATATGGTCCAAATAAGTCCCCTGCTGGTCTGTTGGTGGTGGTCTCCAAGTCACACGGTATGAGCCCTGGTGCTGAAAGTTTGTGGTGGATAGAAATAACTGGTGTTCAGTCGCCTCCATTTATCTGTGCGATTGGCGTCAACCCCGAATCCGCTGTAGTGATGGGTTTCTTCAGGACTTAGTCGGTTAACCTGAGCATACAAATCGCCTGGCAGAATCGAGATATCTGTACTCGCCGACTGATGTGATTGTGACAAAGCACGATTTAAGCCTTCTCAACTTCATAGATGCTGTCTGTCGGAGCGTATATTGACACTGCATGGAGATCCACTGATAGTCAGTCCATCGAACAGCACGTGGACCACTAACTGCAATCCATTCCAATAAATTGCACTCAGCCCTGGGACTAAGCACAGTTCCACGAGCAATTTCATCAAAGTCACCAGACGCCTAGAGAGAGAGAGAAATACGATAAATGTGGGCTATTTCTGATCGTTTTGAGGTGTATAACCAAACTTAAGTTGCACTGCGTGTTTCGAAGAAAAAATAACTCTGCGCAAGACCTATCCGTTGCCCAATTCAACAGAGAGTACGGACATTGGAGGTAACTGTGTGGAACGGATCCTTTTTATTTATCTACCTGGTACTTAAACGAATGACAGCTGAATGAATCACAAATATTTAGGTGAGGGACAGGTGAGGATGAGCCATTAAAATAAAGAGGTGTAAAGACGAATCAGACTTCCCGACCACCCAGGCCGAAAAAGAGGTTTGTTTGAGGCACTCCAACGTGAGCCTTCGACTGAAGCGTTTGATAAACAAGGCAGTCCGAGAAGGTAGGATTTTGTTTCTCTGCCCAACCCCTT
Source organism: Opisthorchis viverrini (assembly GCF_000715545.1). NCBI lineage: Eukaryota > Metazoa > Platyhelminthes > Trematoda > Opisthorchiida > Opisthorchiidae > Opisthorchis > Opisthorchis viverrini. The sequence goes on along the minus strand of NW_008751753.1, from coordinate 382,390 downwards.
GCTTCTGACCCAAAACTCTGTAGTGTGAAACAGCGGTTGTCAGGGTAATTTTGAGAGACTCTTCCAAGAGCCAATGACTCGATAGTCTAGCCCACTTCGCTACTGCGGGGTTAGCATGGTCTGAGGGAACAAGCAGTAAGGTCAAATTTTCTGACTCCTAGTACGCCTGCAGCCAGCAGATGCCTTGTGAGCAGCACCAAACTCTAATTTTATAATCATTTCGACCATATTGAGTATTGCGCCAGCGGTCACAGTGGATCAGGCGCGATATTTGGGACCGACCTTTTCTCACCGTCCATTTTAGGGTTGCTGACGGTAGGAATCCATGAATCTTGATGATGGATCGGCTTGGACGATAGCATCAGTCGACTGGTATCTGATGGGAAAGCCTTAGCCCAAGAGGATTGTAGTCCAACGTTGTAAACGTTCTACCGTGTAAACAGGGATGCCTTTCTGTGGTCCGGAAATGCCAAGAAGCGGTTTGTCGTCAGTGACGAACGCTAAATGACGTCCATTGAACATTCTACGGAAACTCTTGATGCATGCAAACATCAACCGTAATAACTTACCCAACCCAATAAGGAGCTCAAGGTTGCTAAATCCGTTGGTGCTGGCATTTGTTGTACGGTGAATATTTCTGGGTCTGCATGCCGACAGTTTTCGTCAAAAATAAATCCAAGATATTTGATCTACATGAGAAGAATTCACATTTTCCTGCATGTACATGAAAGCCACACTGTTGAACTCGTTCGAGTACACAATGCAAACTATGTAAAAGTTCCTAACTGGAATCTGTGGGAATGATGTCGTCCAAATAAGTGGCAACTCCTGATAAACCGCCTAGCTGGTTCCGATTTTACCCCAAATGTCAAACGATTGACTGGTGACAAACGGGGATGTGTATTAGTTGTCAAAAGTTCTTTGGTATCATCGGAGACTTCTATTTGAAGCTAAGCATCGGCAATATCCAGCGTTGCAAAACATCTTCCACCATTGAGCTTGGTATAGGTAATGATCATTGGTGAGAGTCTAACACGGCGTTTAATCCAGTGGATTAATCAGCACATATGCGCATCTTGCCATTTGTTTTTCGATGACAAAAATGGGAGCTGCCCATGATGAATAGTTTACTGGCCGGATTGTTGGAGACAAACAAGCTCATTCTCCACGCTTCCGTCTGAAAACTGGTCTGGCATCAGGTTAGAGCTGAGGCTTGCCTTGGTTTTGGCATAGCATTATAAGCCATCTTGAGACATCGTCAAATTTTCCCTTGAGTACGTTAGTAAAGTGTTTTTAAGTCAGGAGCGGGCGGTTGTTTCTCATGTAATTGGGATTAGTAGGTCGTGACGTCTGCTGTACCATTGCGGTATCTAGTTTAAAATTACGCAAACGTTGGTATTTGGTGGTGAGTACTCTCATGTTTATGTCCTTCTCGTGCTCAAGCTTGGAAATTAATCAAGTGAGGATGTCTGATTTATTCGGAGACTTGAGACCAGCGACGAAAACCAGACACTTGAACTGATTCTCTGTAAGTGACAGCAATTGGAATTTTTCACGCTCACGGTTGATGAAACCGTAAAAAGTGACGTAATCGTCGGCGTCGCGCTTGGCCAATCTGAGATAATTGTATCGAACATGAAAAAGTGAATGCTGCTCACCAAGTTGGTCAGTGGTTAGATGTCTGATAAACCGTTTCCTGGTCCTCCAGGTTGGGGGTTTGGAACGTGTGGCGACTCGTCCCATAGAAATAGTAATGTATTTATATTTCCCATCAAACACCGTTGCCTTGCGGTAAGGTTTTTGAGCCAAAGGTTTTGGTTGAGGACCCTAATCGTCCTGCTGTCTAAGTGTGGGCGCCCTGATAGGATACCAGCCCACGTACAACCTTGACATTTACAACTAACAAAACTCTTGTCTCACATGGGCTGTCGCGTGGTGCAATCAGCCGGATCGCCTTACTCGCTGCCTACAGCAGGGTAGGTAAGCAGGCTACTACTAACGCCCCCTTCTTGCTCTTTCACATGTTTCTTCCCCCTCCCCCATCCGATTAATAACTATAGCCTTGTAGGCCCAACACCTAGGACTGATGACTCCGTTCATCTTGCATCGGCTTTGCGTGCAACATCTGCTCGTCACATGGCGTCGACATCCTCAAGTATCTGGAAATCAATATACAAGCCTCGACACCCATTCTATTTGGTCGCCTTCAATGTCCACACTCTGAGTCAAGCAGAACAAGCAGCTGCTCTTGCTCTCACACCGGACTCCGCATTGATTTTCGGCTTTGCGTGCAACATCTGCTCGTCACATGGCGTCGACATCCTCAAGTATCTGGAAATCAATATACAAGCCTCGACACCCATTCTATTTGGTCGCCTTCAATGTCCACACTCTGAGTCAAGCAGAACAAGCAGCTGCTCTTGCTCTCACACCGGACTCGCTTCGCATTGATTTGTGCTGTGTCCCATGCACATGGGCCTTTGAGATTCAAGCACTGACTTCGTCAGACCTAATACAACTCGATAGCTCACTACAATACCCACCGGCATATCCAACTGCAGTGGCGTGTGCATCATCATTGGGACTTGGAAGAAAGCGGTGGGATTGAGTCGATTCAAAGTACATCGGACAAAGTACATCAATGTAGACGGAATCCAGTGTTTGAGCTAATACCATTTGTTGTTTTGATTACTTCAGTCTGTGAGCCTTAAAGGCAGCTCAGTAGACTGGCTTGATAGCTTTTCTCCACAATATCCGGAATGAAAACACTATCAACAGTATGAATCATCTCAACTGTGATTCCCGTATTCAATGTGTGCAAAAACATTACGTGTAAACTACTGGGGTATCAACTTGGTGATCACAGCTCCTAAGTTGCTTTCTAGTGTGGCCCGACGCAGGTTGTTCCGCTGTGGGGGAGTCACATTCTCGGTAATCAAGCTGGGTTCCACCCTAACCGAGTTTGCGTTGAAATTTTTCCAAATGGAACTGCGCCACTCCTTCCGACGAGCAACAGTGGTCACACCCGATCTCTTTCTGACTGTGGAAGTGTCTGGCAATGAAGTGGGTCCCTTCTAACTTGTCCCTTACGAAGACCCTGTATGCCTCTTCTCGTGAACGCGTGCACTCCTACGGCGAATTCTCTGGAGTGCACTACACTCAAGGGTGCCACCAATAGTAGTCTGTCGCTTCTCTCTAATATCGCAATCGACGTGCTGCTTAAATCTTCTTTAACTGGTTTTAGCACTTCGGGTATCGAAATAGTCCTGGGGCGTTCGCTCACGGACGCTGAGTACGCCGATGATATTTCTCTTCTTGGACCAAAAATTTTAGAAATTAAAACTATCGTAACTCAAATAATTCTGCTGTGCAGCCCGGATGTGCGCTTCACACCTATGAAATTTAAAGTGCCACTACTAGACGGTGGGATAAAACCCGAAAGTCATGCCTGCTGGTTAACCGATCGATGTGGTACATAAGTTTGTCTACCTGGGCGACTGCATCAGTTTCAGCGGACTGGCGAAAGGAGAAATCACTTCACGAACTGGAAAGACCAGGACAGTGTTTGCCACCCTCCGATATTTGTGGCGCTGATTTGAGGTAAGTGACTGTCAAGGGTATGGATTACAGTTTTAGATCTGTTCTACTTCATGGATCAGAGATATAGGTGCTGTATTTGGAAAACCCTAGAAAACTCTATGTAATCATCAACAATATTGCGCTCATCTGGTGGGGATATCAGGTCAGCATTGCTGAGTTACTTTTCGGATAAAGACAAACCAATGGTAAATGTATCCTTTGTATCGATGTATGTTCTTTTGAAGGATTCCAGATTACAAAACCATTTAAAGGTGTGTTATCTTAAGAAGAATTCAAAACAGTAGTGGATCATCCTCAAGATGTATCTGAAAAAGTTGGAAGAGTTCGGTAGCTTCGGATTGTTAATTTTTTGAGAAGATGCTGGCCACGCACACTGGATACAGAAAAGAAACAACATCTTGAAATGTTCTCGTCATTTTTTACAAGGTCGTCTTAATGTCGGATTCAGCCCCCTAGTTCACTGACCTCTAGCGACGAAATACCTGAGTTGCAGTCGAAACCGCTGATAGGCTTCATTCGTCGGCCTGGAGGTAAATGCATGAAAGAGGGAATTACGCATCACAAACACGAATGCTCAAACCATTCCATTCTGCGGTAGTGATTCTACCGAGTAATCAAGCGAATGGGATCCAAATTTCTGTCTACGCGTCCAGCCTATACCCGACAGCCAATTGGCCAAGCTTTCAACCTCACTACAGCTTGGCGTAGCATGATGCTGCCCTCTACATGGTCAACTAAAAGCTACGATATCCACCGGTGAGACTGATTCGGAGCTTCTCGGAGGTGGAACCAGACCAGACTATCCTTGTGCATCTATTCGGCCACTGTCGTCGATTTTAGGTCACGGTTAGAAGCATTACATGCCTGACTTGTCTTCTCGTATAGCACAGTCACAGTGAGGCGTCTATGACATAATCTGGTTCATGACCGGGTAGGCACACGACTGCGAACGAACTGATGTATCGAATGAAATACAATGCTTGCTTTAGAGAGATGTTATGAGAGCCTTCTGTGACGATTGGATACATTCTAGCAACTTTTTTTTATCACTGTGATCCTTTGGAAGGGGCTATTTTCCATAGGGCTGTTATTTTTCCTCAGTTTTTGGAACAGGAAACATTTTTCTTGTGGAGCGATTTGTTTTAGTTAGTGCTGCTGACAAAGCTTCAAGTTTTGATCGAACAACCTCTAAGACATCAACTGAAGAGGTCTTTGAGCAATGCTCCAGAAGCTGTCAGAGTTCTGTGCTCTTGAGGAAAGTGTTATCTAGACTACCGTGGCCACAAGTTTCTTAATGCGCCGGTGCGTGATTCGCTTGTAACTAGGCGTAGAACTTGCTGCCTTAATGTCATCGGACCTAAGGATTTGGCTTTCGACTCCCTACTTCCTGTTACACGTGCCTAACGTTGCCACGATTCGGCCTACGTTCTCAAATGATACCCTTTGCTCTCTTTCCACACAGATGATCTTGACATATATCCATTGATCAATCGTCCGAGCCTTGAACCGCCCCCAGCCACGTTGGTGTTGAATGAAGTAGACTATCCAGATTTGGAAAGACTACAGCTAGAGACCGAACAACTCGTTTCTCCCCCGGTCAATGCTAACCGCTCTGAGTAAGTGACTGTAAAGGATCCCAGTTTTGACTTTTGGTGACTAGTGAATAGGACTATGGTTTTTCACCGTTCCTCAGCAGTGCAAAACACGGAGTCCGTCTCTGTGACCAAGCACTCATTCTACTTACAAGCCGGTAAGCTTTGTGCCTGATTTGTCCTGAGTTTACCCAGTGGGTAAATAATTGAAGACTGTCACCGCGATCAGTCAGTCCTTTGCCTAAATTCCTGTAGTGTCGGGCTCTGGCACGGATCTGATAGACGAGTGTTTAACTGTTCTAATTCTCCGTTACCATCCTCCGATAGGGATATCCCATCTCACTGTCTCCATTTAGTCCCATAGTGGTGTATATGCTAGTAATAATAATCGTCCAGCTGTAACACCCTTTCAGTCTGGCTGCCATGCCACCCGAATAAATTATTAGGGCTGGGATACTGCCACGTTGCCCAAGCTTAGACAAGGGAAGTCGAGCTTCAGAGGACGTGTTTGAACCACTGACCTTCCAGTCAGTAAGCTCGCGCTCTAACCACTGAACCATCTCAAATCAGGTCCGTAAGAACTAATGGCAATGGTATAGAAGCGCAAAGCAAGGCCTGTCTGATTGAAGACGGTCTTTCTGCTACATGGAGTGCTTTTTGACAGTGAAGGTGAGCTGCTGTTGAACTGTGAGAATGTGTTGGATTCCCGCACAGCATAAATATTGACAAAAAATATGGACAACCGTTCCGGTTTTGTTGTGCCTCACCTCCGTCGGTCGATATCGAATTACTTACCAACTAACATCACAACACAAAAGTACGTCACGAGCGAAGGAGTGTAGAAGTATGCTAACTTTTCATTCCTTTCGAGTGCCCGAGATAGATAGGTTGCATCGAAGTACGCAGTCGCCTACCACAATCTAGGTATATTTTTCTGGGTTAAACTTGAGACCTCCAATATTTTACTCGTACTTGGTTAGTCATTCTGTGTGGTGGGCTCACAAATGGTGTTTCTGAACAGCTACCGCGTAGCAACAGTTTTGAGGAACCAAATGGAGAGAACGGTTTGCTAGTGAAACAAACCCGGTACAAGAAGATAACTTGATGCTCGGACTGTGCACATCAATGCGGTTGCCGGTTGGGCTGCGCCCAGTAAGCCACCTCTGACACCGTGTTGTCAGTGTTTTTAGTGAAGTGATTAATGTGCGTCTTGACGTCCCAATTAATGTACTCAGCGAATTCATGCTTCCCTGGGAGTGCAAGTAGTGATCGAATCTTAGCTAGTTTATACGCTAAGACCTCTCAGTTACTCACCCAGTACACGATCCGACGGCATTTCCATGCGCAGTTTTCGAGATCGTGTTAACGTTCAAAATATAACCCACGCCTGGGTTTACTGACGTGGTTTTTACAGGCAGACTGAATGCAAACTGAACACGAGTTTGTACTAGGTGCCCCATATTCCTCTCACTTTTTGCAAAGCAGTGAACTCCTCAGGTAGCTTTGAGAGCATGTGGTACAGAATCGAGCAACCTGTGGTTCGCACGCCTCTGGGGCTGATGGAAACTGTGTTTGGGCGCCATGATTTCGGTTGATTCATACCACGGAGAAAACTTTGAACTGGAGTTTTGCCTTTACTGATGTGCACCCTTGGTCATGTCGAAATTCGAACAACGTTCACTTCATATGCGAACTTACTCCCACAGCACGCACACAACCACCTGTCCGCAATACAACGGACACGTTAGGCTTTTTTGTATTTCTGGGATTTTTCTATATCGACCTGTGATCTGAAGTTCTGCTATATAGCGTCCGTTGTGGAGGGACAACATGAGCTGTGAACTTTTGAGTGTTCTGGTTTCAACAGCCTTGTTCTACACGTCATATGTTTGCTTTATCTCGGGGGGCTTACTTGTGTTCGGTTTTTAGTATTGGCGTCAACGAAAATGTGGATCTCAGAACCCACTTGGGAAAGCAATGGGTGTCTGACTGTCTGTATTTTCTAACTAACTTTTTCAAACTTTGAAAACCGGAAAGTAAACTCACTTTCGTCTAAATTTAGAGGCTGAATTCAGTGCCTATGTTACATGCGTAATAAAAATTCGAAAGCAAATTCCTTGTCAGGTAAGTATGCATTCCACAAACGTATTTTGAATGACATTTATCATCATGGTTCATTGTGGTTGGACTTACACTAAAACAGTTTCATTGTCTGGGAAGGTGGGGGGCTTGTGTTGATCGCCTTGATATCAGTTCGGCCAGATGGTCAACTTCGAAAGTTGAAAGGATGTACCGGCTTTTTTTCCAATGATACTCACCTCGGTATTGATGTTACTGACTGTTTTTACACAAAGCGGATTGATTATCCATCCTAGGTAAATACGTCCTTTCGTCACCTAAATTGTGTTTTCAGTGTCGTTCGAACAACTTCTCATTGGTCTCCTGTATGTCAGACACTATAATATTCCGTCCCCGCTCTAAAGGAATAAGCTCTTAAAATGAATTTACTGCCCATTCCAAGTCTGTTTTCTTCACACTATCCTCTGAATCGTGCCATCTTTTCTTCTCTCTAGAAATTCATTCATTCTGGGATTTGCGAATCTAGAGTGGACTTGATGTTCGATTGGGTTTGACTGAATTTTCTCAGGGTCCCATTGTTTTAGTTGATTTGGGGTGAAAGCGATTACGTCATCGACTCAACGACCATAAAAGGTAGATTTTGTCGGTACAGGGTCAAGTTGAGATCCCTCTAGCTTGCTTATGAATCTAATGAACAACTTTGGACCTTGTGGAGACGCCATGACAACGCGACTTTATGTCCTTCCTATCAAAGCTGGAAAGCTACCCCAATTCGTTCGCTATTTTGAATGACCTTTTACTATGTTGTTGTGTTGTAAATCGCCTGAGTATCGCACACAAAATAGTACTTGTTTGCTATTTCGTTATTCTGATGGCGAGACGTCTCACGTGGTTAGAGCGCGAATTTACTGACCGGAAAGTCCGTGGTTCGAAGTCGACCTCTACCGCTCGGCTTCCCCTGTCTAGGCTTGGGCAACCTGGCAGTATCCCAGCCCTCGTGTCTCCTTCGTGTGGCATGGCAGCTAGGCACAGGAAGGGTGCTAAAGCTGAGCGATATTCTGATGACGTCGCCGGATATACTCCAAAGGATATTGGGATAGACTGAATGGCTTTCATATATAGATTTTAATCAGTTGGCCTCAAACCACAAGCGCACACAAAGTTGTCTTTATTTTAACAGAACTCTATTTTTTAAGACTTGTTTGTGATTCATTGTCCAAAAATCCATGGTGACATTCCGGACCGTATGTGTCCGGAGTCAAGCAAATGTGTTTCACATCAAACACGTACAAAGGTGGTATTCGCCAAAGCTTATGACTGTTTGATCGAATATCTACCTATTACGACAGAATATTCCCTTTCAGACCACGTGACTAGTGTAAAGCAGCTTAATACACACCTGAATGACTCCGTTGTTCTCCTCTTTCGTCCAATCCTCACAGTTCCGGTACGCAAAATGTCCGAACCAGAGAGGTTCTCCGAATAGCTCCACAGTTTTTGGCCTCCCCAGAACAAGCGAACAATTCAGCTCGATCTCTTAGCCCCACTCCCAATGACAAACGTCTCCGAGCCTTGGAGATGCGTGTCGTTCACCTGGAACAGGACCTTGTTCGACGCAAGCAATGGGATCAATTCGGGTTGCTTATGGTCGGCGTCTATGTGTTTGTGAAGATTCTGCGCTCCATTTTCAGTTCCCTCTAATAAGATTGTGATTCCCTAGGGTTGATGTGTTCTAACCAGCAATCATTTAGTCCACCTTGTGTCAAGCAGCAATTTGATACGATTAACAGCCTTTCCCTACGGCCGGATCCGATCCGCTACGGTTGGCCTTAGCTTTGGTTTTCCGATTTCAGGTGACTTTTATTTTATTACTAGAACGCACTGTACAGATGCAATACAGCCTGCCACTATTCGATTGACTTGTTAACTTTTCCGCTTCTTGGTTATCCGATCAACGACTGCACGCCCGTATGAAGCTCTGACGCATCGAACTTCATTCCTCTCACTTTGGTATAGCGCATAGTTCCAAGCGTTTCCTTTCTACGCGAGGTGGCTTTATGCTCTATCTCAAAACGATTCGGGAATCACATCCTGGCGGTCGATTCGGAGTTGACGCTCGGCTCACAGACAGTGGATAGCGACTCATCCAGTTATGAGCTGATCATCAACTATTTCTGGGTAATATGAACCTTCAGCATAAACATCGCGTAACCTGGTGACCACCATGTGCAACCCAACCATGGACCCAAATAGATCATGTGGCCATCAGCCACCGGTGGAGAGCTACGATTCAAAATGTCCTTCCTTCTGGGGCGCAGCTTGACTCCAATCACGCCATGTTGTGAGCACGTCTGACACTTCGCTTCCTTTCAGGCTCAAGCAAGTCAGCAAGGAACATACCAACCCATCTTCCAAGAATCATCATGTTCAGCTGCAAAACCCTTTCGGTACCTAGCTGCCATGCCACCCGAAGGAAGCACGAGGGCTAGGATACTGTCAAGTTCCCCAAGCCTAGACAGGGGAACTGGAGAGGCAGACGTCCGGTCCGAACCACAGACCTTCCGGTCAATAAGCTCGCGCTCTATCCGTTGAACCATCTTGCCCGTATCATAGCTCAGCAGCATCGATCTTAGCAAGTCACTTCCCACAACCGACTACTCATAGACGGTTTAGCTCATTGACGCTATCAGTACTTGAGAAATGTTTGATACCTAGATGCCATGTACGGGAATGTGGTAGGGAGATCCTGATACCGTGGACGGCCCTATTGATTATAGTGTTCCGTGGACGAGGAAAGTTGAGCTACTCCAAGATGCAAGCGCACTACTGGACAGCAAAGATCCTCGTGAGATTATTAGCCTTGAACTCACATGAAACACTCCGTGTCCTGCTTTGCTATGTAGTGTGTGCCTTGATAAGTGCATCTACAGAGGGGAATCAACCCCCGAGGATTTCGTGCTGACTTGAGAAGGGGACAGTCGAAGTTGAAGCAAGACCAGTTGGATACATGCAGGGATGTCGGACTAGTTGGAGATTACCTAGTGCCTCGATGTTTTCACTGATTTTTTTTTACTGAAGCGTCTGCACTGAATACCGCGGCAAAGCGGGATGTGTTTACGTTACTCGTCTGAACTTGTTAGCTCTAGTGGCCAAATAAGTGAAAGCCACTATCGGGAGATCGGCTTTGCGCCAGATCATTGTGGAAGCTTGTTCTGGCAGTATCCCAACCCATGCGCAACTACAAATCATGATGATTAACGAGATTATCCTATTTCTACGAGTAACTGATTATGCTCCTTCCAGTAAACCCCATTCGTTTTCTGTTATCTGTACCAGGACGCGGGTTTCGTGGTTTAGAATCAATAACTTGATTTTTTTCAGTGAATGGAACAATGTGCCCGAACACTATTTCTAGTACTTTCTTGATTCTGTCTTGCTACCGAATCCCTATTCGCCTCTGATGGACGTGGACAGTAGTCATGGTGATTCATTTAGATTCCTTTGGAGCGTTCGGTGGTGCGAGCTTTCCCGTCGAAAGCTCAGGTAAAAATGAGTGAATCGTTCCTACCATGGATTACAAATTCCCCTCTGCGCAAGCTCTATCACCATCAGTTCAAATGGGATATATTGTGCGCGAGGAGTCCAATATGGATTGTTGATGACTTCTGGCCTTCTTAATGAACCAGACTACACATAAGACTCGAGATTTCTACGGTTTACCAACTTTAAAATGTAGGATCAGTAGCGCTCTACATTCATGAAGTGTACAGTTGATCAGTGAAGGGTAATTTCGCCTTCACCGTGTTCAAGTACAACATCATAGAGCTCATCTTAAGGCCCTGGAAACAGGTTCTGATGTTTTTAAGGAGCAGAGCCTCAACTTACCTGTCGAAAATTTAAGAGTAAGCATTTTTCCCCATCAGCTTTTGATAGGCGACAAACCTCCTTCGATCATCATTGTTTACACAGTACAGCTCATGTGGTTGGAGCGCCACTTTTTCGTAATGATCAGATAATTTGCACGTTATCTGGTCTAAAGGACGACTGCGCCAGTTGAGTCGGCTCGCCGTAACTACAGACCGTTTACATAGACAAACCCTATTCTACCTATTAGGGTTGAGTTGGAAGACAGTCATCAGTGAGCAGTATCACGAAGATATTTCAAATGTTTGGGTAGGTTTCAGTGACGTTGGTACATGACAGTTGGGAGCTGAGCGCTCATTTAAACAGGTTGCTGGAGACCATAATCGACACTGCTACATCATTCGCACTCTAGTATCCATTCAATCACTCTGGCTCTCGGTTCTTCTCCAACACATTTCTCATCTATCAATTTTCACCCTTTTCTCGGCAGTGATCAGAATAACCGTACTCGAATACATGGTTCATGGTTGAAAAAGTGAGCTGGATCGCATACATTCATCCCATGCCATATAACTGTGGTGCCCCGGTTAAAAGGTGATTGAAGAAAACTGCTTGCTGGAAGAGCGACCAAGTTGCTAAAAAGATATTGGGTGTCTACGTTACAGTAAAACTGTAGACGTTTAGTATGTTATCTGTCCAACTTCGGGACCTGCGGAGTAACCGAATTGTCGTGGTAAATACTGTTGGCATACTCAATGGCCTTCGCACAACGCTGGAGCTAACTCACACATGGATATCAGAATACCTGAAGAACCTCCAGCCGTTCCTCCGCCTTTAGATGCGGCTCCTTCACATTTCGAACACTTCTGTGTGACCCGCTTTATCCGTTTATTGTACACTTATACAAAGCATAATTGAGTGTAACAGAATAAGTAAAAAATGAAGCGCTGCTCACATGTGAGCAACTAGCCACTGTCGACAGGACGAGGTGACGCACGCAGGAATGTAAACCCTGTGTATGATTACTTAAGTCATACTTTTCTAGATTTCGCTTGAGTGTGCTAGATAGGTCAAGGGTGCAAACTTATGATATATGCATGGCATGCAAGTGGAGTTTTGAAGGCGGTGCGGTGGCACACACTACTGACAGAGCGTGTGGGTAGTGCGCGGTTAAATGTTGAAGAGTCGCCCCTGCATCTGATGGAAGGTTGGTATGGAAATTACTGAGCCACTTGGCAGTATTTGTTCATTTTTATTTAGTATCAAATAAAGTTCAGCAGGATGCTTGAGGATGTACACTTTGGGCAAATGAGGTCCCTACTTTCGTGTCTGACAGCTCGCAACCGCTAATTTCCTGTTGGTCAACGAACACCTCCGCAACCGAAGGTGCTTTTCCTTACATTAGTGAGTCGCGTACATTTGGAACGCAATCAGTAATGGAGCCCAACGAGAAACAACTTGACGCTTAGTAAAATGGATAGGTTGAATTGCACTTATTCGTATACTTCAGCGGCGGTTTGCATGCATCCACAATCAAGGTTAGGACAGAATGACGAACGGATAACATGACAAACACTACACGTAGGCCGATTAAATAAACAGAGCCAGGAAAGGCCTTCAAACCACATACTTGGTTCGATGAAAACCACCCTTTAGTTACACGTCGAAAGAACAGGGATTTCGAGCACGTCCCAAATGACCCACCCCATCTGGCTACATGCTGGACTGAAGCGAGTGAAAAGAATCAAAGTAGTTGTTCAAAGTCAGAAACGATCAAAACAGCACTCGTCTAGTGCTCTTTAGTGAAGCAGCGACGATTCAACGCTACAAACAGCTAGAATCTTTGGCTAGTCGTGACTTGCCGTGGCATGGCCGTCATTGGATCATGTCTGCAATCCTCGTACTTTTATCCAACCAAATCTGGGATCTATAGTGATTTCACTAGCCTATGCGCACGGGGTCAACTTATCCATCCGTCACCTTGCACTAACTGATTTTCAATATACGTATATAGACAATCGAAACAGTTGGCTTCAATCTATCCTGCTGTGATGTTTCTTTTTGCCCTCATGATATTCACGATAAGAACCGGATGCACGGGAAAAGGCTATCATCCCGCACGCCAGTTAACGTCTCAATATGGTAGAAGTGTTGTACACTACACATTCACCGATGGAACAGAAACTCGCTTAATTCCCGAACTATTGAGCATAACTAAACGGTTCCTTCGCGCAGGGACAACGAAAATCCGACTTGGCGAGAAAGCTGTGGCGGGTTGATTCGTTTGTATCCTAGTAAACAAGTTGTGAAATCCCGAGGTGGCAATCAGGAATCAGTCTATTCGTGGGGTCACCATAGCTACGAGCTCATGTTAATATGAAATATTCCTACCAGTGAACGAAAGAATGAGGCATCAGTAGGATAGGTTGTTTGGGAGGAATTATAAGTTGCAACTTTTCAGTTCCACGATAGTACCAAAATAGTTCTGCTCCTCTGCGGGGCCCTGTAGTTATTAGGATCTGACATCGTAGATCACCATCCCAGTCCACTGAGGCGTCTATAAAACAAAGTTACAAACCTTGAAGGAAACCACTGATGACAGAGCCCACAAGAGGTTTCGCCCTTTTTGAGTCTTATCAGATAGGCGCAGTCTCCGAGTTTTCGTAAACCAGTTCTACCTGAACCCGAAATGTATATACGTACACTGGTTTGCGTACCAATTCGGTTTTAATCGAAGACTCAACTGAATCCCAGCGGAACTTCTCGTTTATGATACTATTCAAGTCACAGATTCCCAGCACAGTGTGTCGCGTAACGTCCCATGTTTCAATTGTTACGCTTTCCGAGAAATCACAGTGTATATTTTTTTAAAGGGAACTACGCAAAAGGTTACTGAAACTCCTCGACAGTCCACAACAGGTTTCATACAACCCGGGTTCAAAAGGAATATCAGGTTGACGGAAATTCGGAGAGTGTGTCTATCTGATGAGCCCTAATAAAGTTGAATATGGCCATCGGCTGTCGAAGAGTTTCCTCCAATAAAACACTAAGGTATCTCGAGTAATGTACCGACTGAAACATGGGGGCAATCTTTGTGCAGCACATTCAGTTGAATATCTTAAACGAGAGGTCCAGCTGGGATGGACCTAAGTCTCCCGTTAAACAACCAATTTTGTGTGCAAATGGGTGCGTTTCGAGAAAGTTGGAAACCACTTTTGCTTAAACAAACGCCACAACCTGGCTTGGCGAGATATCTGACTTCTGCGGCTTGGTGAGTGGTCATGACACAGCTGGAGACGATGGGGCTAAAGAACAAACACATTAGGCGGTATCACTGCCCATGCAAATCCTCACGCTCATCACTTGTCGGTAAAAACACTTACAAACATGTATTGACGGGTAGTAGGGGTCTTATTCAAGGTACGGTGTTTGCAGCGTTTTCCCCTCTACATAAACGAGGATAGTTAGAAAGAGTATTAAGCCAGGCTGGAAGTGGGTGTCTCCTTGGATCCACAAGACTGAATGATGCAAAAGGCACGTTGTACAGGGAGGAAGCTTTATTACACGGGTGTGAAGATTTCTTACACTTTTTCTTTGCACGCTGTAACAAAATGCATATTAGGACAGTTAGAAAACAAACATACCGGTTCGTCGGACAGTTCTGTATGCTCCGGCTCCCTTGGAGAACCACTATCTGATTCTAATTCAGCTGTACTGACTGGAAAAGAAACGAAGAAGCATTCATCGGAAAGCCATACTATCCAACTGGAAGTATTTCGTTCAACAAGAATGAAAACTGGCGAATTGGTTCACCGATTTACCAGCCTAATCTGCTGACCGGATCGACTGATCCTTACTTCATCGATTAGCGACGCTTATTGGACGCGTAAAGTGTTGGGGCGACAGATCAAGTAACTCCAAACCACGACAGACTGCCACTTGGTTTAGCAACATGAACTTTTTTATTTTTTGTCCAACAAAGAAATATCTATTACAAGCACGGAATACGATTCTTGATGCATCACAACGGGCAGTCAAATGAGCGAACGGTGAGCTCCACGTTTCAGTGCCACGTGCGATCTGAATTAGTTTAACTGTTGACGGAACGCGTAAAACCAGAAACGTTCGCTCAATAATTCTTTCATTCGCATTCCATTTCATTCATCGGCTACGGACAGAAGAAGTCAGTTGCGTAAACACAGTGAATGTGGTGAAATATTGGTAGCTCGGGTAAGTTTATTGGTTGATGATCAGGTGGCCTCTTCGAGGAATTAATGCCAAGCGCCCCACTCGTCGGTTCAGTGGTGTAGTGGTTATCACGTCCGCCTCACACGCGGAAGGTCCCCGGTTCGAGCCCGGGCTGAACCAGCTTTTCCCCCATTCAAACAGACCGGAGATTTGCTGCAAGGGATCCGTGATCCCTTCTACGCCCACTTTAGCGCCTAGGGGACGTGTAAGTCGATCCTCCCACAAGGATACTTCACTATCCTGTTCATTTATCTGTAATGAGATAGATAATCTTTGGGACAGAAGCGTCTAGAGCATACTACGATGTTCCTTGGAGAGCAGCGGTATTTCCGGTTAGTTCAGACGATGTTGTATTGACGCATGAGTCAGGAGAACAAAGACCACCCAATTAGGGTGGTCCATATATGGATACTGATCTAACATGCACAGAAGTCTAGTGCTTTGACCAGGGTTGACTGGCAAATGCGATCAGGATGTCAGTCACTTATAAGGACGCGCCACGCAAGTTTCAATCGGAAATGTTAGTACTGTGGATATCAACTGATGTTATGGTATGGAGTACCAATATACCGCCATTCACTGCCCATCATCATGTGACAAACGGGGCAATATAGGCTGAATAAATTCCGACTACTTGTGAGTAGTCTGTCAGTGACGGAAAGCAAGCGCTTGTTCGAGAGGCATAAAAAATTTTGGTATCGTGTTAAACAGACAAAATGGCACAATTGTTGAATATAATAGCAGTTATTTAGTTGAATTGCATGAAAAAAATGGCTGAATCACCTTAACTCGCACGGTAAAAAAATGGCTGAATCACCTTAACTCGCACGGTAGTGAGCACAGCGGTTCAACTTCGTTACGCCGGCAACGTCTTTTTTCAAGTGCCCCTAACCGGAGTCGGTGGCACAGGTCCTGAGCGTCAGGTCCTTCTTTCGACGAAACGATAGATGGGTATCACAAGATGGAACAGACGCACAATACGTCACTAGGTCGGAACTTTTAATTCCCAATATGCAGGTTATATAGTGAAGAGGCTCAGTAGGGCACCTTCAGGGATTAGATCGGTGTCTCTGTGGCGTCAAAATAAACTGAGCGATGTAGGAATGTGTGGCACCAACAAACGGCAAGGGATACTGGGCTAACACTGTCCCATCCAAATATACTTAACCAAGTTTTTGAGTGGTAACAGAGTGTGACAGTAACATTCGAGAGAGCTCATTGCGCTACATGCAATCGATTGGAGTAAAGCGTCCATATGGATCTCTATCTGGGTGTTAGCGTGCCCAGTCAAACTTTTCATGTAATATGTTCATCGCGACGGATGTGGTAGCGGACCTAATCTTGTTGGGTAATCTTGGAGCATTCATACAATCACAGATTTTATGTTTAATAGAACACAAAACCAGGGATTAAAATTTCGCTGTGCCTCTCCAATGAAAGAGAAAGAAACAAGTGACGTATGAGTTATGGGAACCAAACAGTGTCGGTGATAGAAGTGATAAAAGGAAGTTGCGGGAGGACATTTTTTGTAAGAGTGAGCAGGTGCCGGAAGACGAGAGATAACGGAATTACCAATAGGGAATAGCTACGTGATTTTTGTCAAGACCGAATTTCGAATGAGGGAATCTCACGGCTTATCTCTTCCGTTTATTTAAGCTTGCTGATGGAATCCGGAGCATCTACATTCCACAATCCCACCTAGACGATGACTTAAGCAGCATACAGCCCATTGAGACTAAATTCTGTGAAATTTGCTGCAGGTCTCATCAGTGGACACTACGCAAATGAAGGTAGCTGGTAGCCTTAATTTTGACAAACGGAAATTTCCTAATCCATGACTGTCGTTGGGTTCCGAAGCTACCTCCAAAGGCCCTAAAACCAACCAACCGACAATATCGTATTTGTCAGGCCCTGATTGCTGTCACATCTTTTCAAAATCAATATAAATCAGCTGTGTAGATAGCCATTCTGATTCAGATGGCTAGAAGAGCAGTTGGTTAGCACTCGACAGTGTTTCAGGAATGCGTTGCATCACCTTGATAACAATGAAAACGTGAATGGTTGATAGTGTGCTGTCCAAAGTGGTCACCTTTCTGTAGAATTAAAGAACAGAAAGAATGGTGCAAACGGTCAGGTGGTAAATATGCTTCGCAACAGAAGTAAACGGCTGCTCAAAACAGTGACGTGTAATCGCACTCTTTTCCGGTGATGTGATTTCGGATCCTTCTAGAATACACGGCAGCAACTTTCAGTAGGTTGAGAATAGAGAACAGTCAACCAAGCAATGAAAGATTACTAAAATCAGTAAAAGCGATATTTCGAATATCGTGCCGACCGAAATGGGGCAGATTTGTGGAATACATTTAGTTCAAGAATATCACAAACGAGAGATTCAGCTGAGTCTCTTGTTAGAAGCAAATTAATTTGCAAATGGGTGCGTTTCGCGAGTCGCACACAAGTTGGGTTCAAGTGGAACATAAGGTTGACGAAAACTCAGTGACTCCACCCCAAGAGAGACCAAACCGCTCGCAGGCTGTGCAAGAGGTCCCGGCAACACTGTGAGCATATTCGTTCAAAAAAAGCAGTTCAGTTGGCCTACTTACCGCCATATATCACAACTGTAACTTACAAACCTTGGATAAAACGGAGCCGGGTGGCAATCGAGTTCACAGGAAAATAAGTACAGTGTAGATTCCGAAGGAGAAGCACTGGAGAAATAGAACAGACACTATGCAGTAAGACGGGGCAGGAAACGATAGATCCACGACTGAATTCACACCCAATACAACAGTGAATTTCCATGTAATTCATACCAACAGTGGGATGAGATGGCTCAAGTGGTTAGAGCGCGAATTTACTGACCGGAAGGTCCGCGGTTAGAACCAGACCTCTGCCTCTCGACTTCCCCTGTCCAGGCTTGGGCAATCTAGCAGTATCCCAGCCCTCGTGCTTCATTTGGGTGGCATGACAGCTAGGCACCAAAAGAGTGTTACAGCTGAGTGAATAAATTATGCAGTAAGACGCAGACCGGTTGGAGTTCCCCGTTTGGCACGAATGTCTACGGTATATGGTGCTGGAAGATTCAATTGCCAGGATGACATTTAGCACGTCTTTTTATGCTGTGGGTGATTGATGTTCTGCCAACATGATCACCGGGCATGCTCGCTGACGCATGCGATATATGCATATGACCAGTGGTAGTCAGCGTGAAATGTCGCCCACAACAACCGAGAAGTTGCACGTTCGAAACGCCCTGGAGTTTCGTGGATGAAACAGTTGTGCAGTACTTCTGGGCTTCTCAGCATAAATTGGCTTCAATTAAAGTATGGAATCTCCATTGAAAATTTCCAAATCTCTTCGTCCTACCAATCTAAGTTATACTTAGAAAAAAACTAAAGGTGAACTGCGTTTTGTTCGACGACCACCAGTTTGTACCCCGAGTAAGACGCCTGAGGTAGTTCGGCATGTGTTTCATACCTTCAAACTGCAGTCTTCAAGATTTCCAGTCCCCGTGAGCCCTTTTGAAACTTAGAGATGAAGAGGTCGATTTTGTGTGTCAGTTATCATGTCTTGACAGCTACGTAAGCTACGACTGTACTGCGAAGTTAATGCACACAATTAGCACAGTCTCGGTGACAATGGTGAACTTGTCTTCCGTAGCATCAGAAACAAATCTCACAACGCTTATACAAAGTGACTGTGAAAACAGTCAAACTTCATGGTTGTGAAACTTTGACCCTGCGATCTGATGACCCTAAACGCCTCTAAACAAGTGACCATAAATGCTTTCGCAGGATAGCAGGAGTTAGCTAGTTGCACATAAGGAAGTACTTAAAGACGAAGTAGAATCACTGAGGCAGTAAATGAAATCAATCAGCTTAAGATAGTTGGGACATACAACACTTGAGCGCGACCACCGCCTGCCAAAGAAGGCAGTTTTTTATCCCGAGCCCATCCTAACCAAAGATTCGAGGCCACGACGTGGCCGCGCGAAATGAGAGCGTTTACAATCGAGTTGCATGCCGTGGGGCCTTCTCGCCTACCAAGTGATCGGTCCCGCAGTAGTTGGAACCTTGAAAATAGGGGACTTAGATGACCTAAGTGGTTGTCAGAATCTAACATGGCTAACTAGCTATATTTTGTCTGCTGTTGTACGCTTGGCTCTTGTTGGAGTAGGTTCGAAAAGGGCTTGCATGTCGATCCCACTGATGAAATCTTACTACGATATGGTGCTCACGTGTGTTGCCTAGTTGCTGTGATAGAGTACAGACATCCTTTTAAGGACATCTTTCCCTAAAAGCTTACGACTTTTTCACCAGGTTCTCACCCTTTTCCTTTCAACACTTTACTAGTGCACGCTTTCTTCTTGGCCGTATAGTGACTCAGCACCATTATTCACAACTTGTATACTGCTACCTATGATGACGGAAAGTGGTAACAATGAGGTCTGGCCGATAACGAAATTTACCTAGATTTTTAATCGAGCCACGGACCCAGCTGCAACAACCGGAAGATTGACTACGACTGATGACTGAAGTACGTAAACTGCCACGCCATATTATCGTGGGGAATAGTCTGGAACAATAGTGGAAGGAGTAAGAGCACTTCAGACGTCACCCCGCTCTGCGACAGTACAGTGCAACAGCCACAATAGTGTTGATATTGGTAGTCCATGCGGAACGTTCCAGACTGCCAGTTAATCCCTGTTTATGATGTGGAGTGAACTTCAAAAAATTGGTCACAAGAAATGTTACACACTACTGGTATTGCTGCCTGTTAGGATACAGATAGGTGGTGATATGGATCAACATTAGGCTCTGTGCGTCACGATACTCATCCATTTCTCCCGATTTGACGGAGTTGGAGGCTTTCTAAGTCAACCGGTTGGAGTTCGTTATCCGGACTCCAAGGACCTCAGACAATCTGGAAAGAAACTGACAGCACGAGCACCACTGACATCAAGTAGCCGCCATTTCTTACGATGTCTTTAGCCAAGCGCAGGGAGAGCCACAGAAACCCCTTCCTGGAAGGTGTACTGCACCAACAACACCAAAACTCCAGATCTTTCACACCCTTCTGCCAAGTCACAAGCTGTCCACCTCGAAGTGCTCACTATTCTGAAGGAGGTACGGAGAACAACACTCGTCTCGGCGGACGGTGTTTCTGCATTCGTAGCACATGACTGAGCCACCGTATTCGATAGTGATGGATGTTCTCAACGATGGATGTACCCGCTGCACAACCAAATACTCGTTTTCTAATCACCTCATTACTGGTCCGTTGACGCCATCCAAAAACAGGCATCGGCGGTCAAAAACCTGAAAACGCTTGACATCTATACACAGTCCACGTTTCGCAGTTACACCAACACAGCCCTTACTGTAGCCTAATACACACGACTCTTAAGATCAAGTGAGATGCCTTCTTGACGTCACAAGTGACGCAAATGAACAAACATGATTTCAGCCGTTGAGAGTCTTGCAATGACTTCATCAGACACACTTCCATCAGAGCTAACACAACTACCGGGGTATGTAAAGTTTCCCACAATTTCCAGAGACTTTTTTTTTGAATTGTAAGGGATATGTTTGGGGACTGCAAGTTCTGAAGCATGACTTGGCACTTTGAAAGTGACATGCGCATGCAGAAAGGTGGGTGGTATGCCGGTGATCAGTCTATTCAACAGGGATTGCGCCTCGTCTTGGTCTTCAAAAGTGAGGGCAATGTCGTCCGCGTACTTCAGATCGACAAGGTCCTCACGAGCAACAAGCGGGACACCGGGGTTTTGAAGACCTTCCGGCGTTCGCCTCATTGTTTCATTGAAAACGAAGTTGAACAAGAACGATGGTTTATTGATGATCCAATGATTGTCAATCCTTGGGAGCTGGAGCTCCAAACTAACAAAAGCAAGAATAACGATAAGCAGTTGTTATAAGCCTTGAAGTTCAAAGATCGTAATGGCTACACTGTCCAACTGTCCTTCCCGTGGTCCTTGCGGTCGGTCGTGTACACGTTGAAGGCACAGCCACGAACAAAAGCCGAGTGACCAGAGAGACCTGATTCTCAATGAAGCTCCGTGATCAACTCTGACAACCAATACGTTCTTGCAACAACGTAGGGTACAGCGCAAGCTGGGTCTATACGTTCACTGAATGCTGGAATGAATACTTCCCGACATTTGAGAAAGGTAGTAAACGAGTACTGCGCAGATAACCGACCCCTAAAATATTCTAATCAAAAATCGAATAAATGGTTCAGCTGTAGCACCCTTTCGGTGCCTAAGTGCCATGCAAACGGAAGGATGTAGAATGGCCGGGATACTGCCAGGATACCAAAATCTAGACAGGAGCAGTCGAGATGCTAGAATCACGAACCTTCCGATCCGTATGCTGGCGCCTAAACCACTGAGCTACCTAATGCCCGGCTACAAACCAGAATCCAGTCCCTGGTACCAAATACACGTATTAGGTTTGCCGTAGTGGGTTAGTGGGTGATTTCATCCAGAGTAGTTGCATTTGCCCTTAGTAAAACAGATAGAAGGGCATTCGTCACATGGGTTTTCGCATTCTCGAATAATGAGGTAGCACACATTCTATAAACCTATAAGTCATCTTGGCCTACGCCTAAAAACCACCTGTGGATTACTACACAAGGAGTATATTCTATACTGCGAACGTGACGCCCCATCCTGGTTAAAGCGGGCGATTCGAACACTCGCACATATCTGAGAGAATAACTCGCCAAATTACCCAGAAATCCGACCCCAATGAGTACGTCCAATCACTTTGGTGGATCTGTTGTTCTCTTTAACGCGTGCTTCTAGAACCACACCAGACATCTGCTTATATTGTACTCAAATGACGAATGAGCAACCAGTCAAATGGATCACATTTTCAAATTATCGTGACGGGTTTCCTGTAGAATGTTGAAGGTCATAAAGAGGACTCACACCAGTGAACGTCTCAATGTACTTAAGTCCTCGTAGAGGTTGATTTGAGATGTGGCTCAATACAGACCCACTAAACATTGCAAATGTTTCCAGTCTGTCTGGAATATGTCACTGGGCACGAGATTGAATCGCAGAACCGCAGCGATCTACTAACAGCTTAGTGTTCAAAAAGAATGAATTTCTAACTTTAAACTAAACTTCGGATTAACAAAGCATACACCTGTTTATGACGTTAGATATCATTTCCACCTCTGCAGCAACTTTGCCGCTTGCAGGCTAGCTCCTTTCTGGTTAAGTTGTCCACAAACCTACAAAGATCGCCCCCGATCGCCAGCGGGGGCAACTGTTAATTTCCTCGAGAGTACGCTGCAGTAAGCTAATTATCCGGGTAGCGAATACAGATAGTTCATATACAGAGTTAGTAAGGGTATTTGTTACTCGGTTATGGGTTGATATTTGAGTTTGAGTATACCGGCAATCCTGCGGTCCGTTTACAGCATTCCATTCAGACTGTCGTTTAATATTGCGGACGGAATTATGATGTTTGTATGTGGCAGGAAGAGAGCGAACTTCACACAATTGAAGGCCGACAAGACAATCCCGGGAAAAACGGTACCTACCTGAACCCGATATAAAAGTTTATTGGGTTCGATAGATACGGAACCGAGGAGGTAAGTGTGAGGGACGATTACGGTAAATAAAAACGAAACATAACTAACAAACGGAGCACAAAATTTCGACTTACTCCCGTTGGATTCCTTGAAATAGGATGCGTTCTTGTACTTCCCCGAGGTAGGAGCAAATTCAGTTCCGGATTCTTTGCACTGAAGATCTGAAGTAATAAGCACGGAGAATTAAAACTTCACGTTACATTTTCCTAAAGCTTGCTGAAACTTTCTTCCTCTGAAGTGACGAATCAAGTGATCCACATCTTTGTTTATATACCGCCAGGTTAGTTTGCAGAACAGTTGATTTCTGAGGCGGATATTCTCAATACGGTTATCATTACTTACAAATGAGCCTTTGATGAACTGACATCGACAATGTAATCCTTGTGATTCTCCAGCAATTTGTTCGCGCATGCGCGGCGAAACTTCACGCCACAGAGGTAACGGGATATCACATCGTAGTCAAATGGCATCTCATGTCCAGTATACAAACATTTGATCTGCAAATATGGGAAAGGATGGAAAACTTACTCGGTTACGATCAGGAAGAATGACAAGTGATTCGGAGCTTTGCAAAAGTTCCTCTAGTCTGCTGTCCATCAGACTGCCGTTTTCACCTGCAAAATATCAAGAAAACCGCTTATCATTCCGAATTTTGCGCGGATTTGCTAAGGAGAGAGTGGCCGAATCCTGTCACTCAAGTTCAAATCGAACGTCGTTCGATTCAGTTTAGTTTGTCAGCTATAAGCCATATACCAAGGGTACTTTGGTTTCAGATGCAAAAATTTCGGTCACCAGAAAATAAGACAAACTTGGAAACATATCTTTTAGCTATGCACTGAATTCGGCAGCACGATCAGTTCGTAGTGTACATAGCCCCGGATGAATGTGAAATGGGGCAACTAAGCACTGAAAGGAAGAGCTGTGATACAGGAGTGTCACTGGCTGTGTACCTGAGCCACGTCTACCAGTACGATAAAGCATTGATGGGTTTAGTCCTGGAGTCCCCAGTCTGGGAGGCGGAGGTTGTCAACCCGACTGGGTTTACTGGCCACTACTATCATACTCAGTTCCCAGGAGTGCGTATCCTGACCGGCGTAACCTATGAAGCATGAGTAACTCACTCATCATGGGAGAGTACAATCTTCCTAAATCGTCTGGCGTACGCCGGCATTGCTAATACAACGATCCCAGATACGGATAGTCAAACAGTGCGTACAGCGGTAAAAAAAAGTTGGCCAGCTGTAGTACCCATTCGGTGCCTAACTGTCGTGCCACCAGAAGGTGGCACGAGGGCTTGGATACTGCCAGCCTGCTGAAGCCCAGACAGGGGAAGTCAAGAGGCAGAGGTCGGGTTCGAACCACGGATCTTTCGGTCAGTGAATCCGCGCTCCAAACACAACGCCATCTCGCCCCAACATTAACTGCGCGATTGGACCATTTCCGCCGGTCATTAACCATTGGTGAGTTGAGTTCCGGGGTCCACATCCAGAGAGGCAGCAGTTGCCGACACGAGTAAGTTTACTGGCTGGTGTTTTCGTATTTCGTTACCACGTCGTACACTGTTCACACATCGGTCGCTTCCATTCAGCGCGGGGATGAGAAAAAAGAATTCTGAGGCAAATGGTCTTCTAGCATGCAGAGTACATGTCCTAACCAGCGTGAAGTGAGTGATTCATCTATCGTGGGAGAGTTTCTTCATCGTGAGACCATCTGGCATTACTAATCCGATGTTTCCAGCAGACCTGACCAATGCATTGGAGACCTCGGTGACCAAACAGTGACATCTTCCGTATGTCCTGTGCACGTACCGACCACGTTTCTGATCCATGAAGTAGTATGGATCGCACCATTGCAGTGCAAACTCTGCCCTGATGGACAAACTGACGTCACTTCGGCGCCATGGGTGTTGAAGGTTGGAAAAAGCTAGCCTGGCCTTTCCGATTCGAGAAATAATCTCAACTCCAGCCAATCAACCGCAACTTGTACAGCTGCCCAGGCAAACAAATTTATCTACTACGTCGATTGGCCCGCCTGCAAGCACAAGATGTGGGTTTGATCCAGCCCAGTCTTACAGCGGTACTTTACACTTTGCAGATGGTAAGCGCATGCCAAACCGTGCGGTAGAGCTATTTAGGTTATTTAAAATCGTCCGCATTTGGGAAGGGTCTGAACCAAGGATAGCAATAAGGTCCGCATACACAATGTCTGTAAAGAAACGTCCGGGGAGCATTTCGACTCCCGAGGTTTCGGAGGCGGGCAGAGAAATTGCAAAGTTGAAGGGTGAAGGTGAGAGAGGATGGTCTTATATTTCACCGTGGTGAACTCAATCGAAAGCTTCCCGTATACTCGTACGGGTCCACGAGAGTTCACATACAGTGCCCTCATGAGGGATATAAATATGGAAGGGATACCTCAATTCTCAAACACCGTCAGTCTCGCACTATCAACAGAATCAAAGAAGGCTTTCAAATAAAGAATGACCAACATGGGACGTCTGAAGGAGTGGTGCTGTTCAAGAATGTGTCCCAAGGCAAAGATATGGTCGATACATCATCAACCAGAGCAAAACCTAGCTTGATTCTCACGAATGCTTCTCTCCCGATAACCCACCAACCATCACAAAGTAATGCCAGAGAGCACCTTAAATGTGACGGGCACCAGGCTGATTCCACGATAATTTTCACAAGACGTTCTTTTGCCATTTCTAAAGACTGGAATGACGGTCGAGCAGCTCTATTCGGCTAGTGTTCAGTTTTCGTTCCAAATCTTCCGTAGTATGGTTGTCAGACTTGACCAGGGTCCCGCTACCTTTGAAGAGCGCGGGGTGCAGACTATCAAAGCCAGGGGCTTTATTGAACTTCATGATTGCTATCTCATACTGGATTTCGATTGCTGATAGTAGGTGGGTATTGATGTTCCATTCGGACCCGCTCGGTTCCTCCCGCGGTTGCATTAGAGGAGGCCATATGAGCTGTTCTTTGATGCGCTCAGCCCACCAATGAAGACAACGAGTAAGGGAGTTGTCTTTTGCACATATTGTTTCACTGGTACTTGCCTTCTTTTGACCGGTTGGTCAAATAATTTCAAATATAGCGCGGCTGTTGCCTGCAGCGAAAGCCTCCATCTCCTGGGCCTTCGTAACCCATCAGCTTATCTGCCATCAAATAATTTCAAATATAGCGCGGCTGTTGCCTGCAGCGAAAGCCTCCATCTCCTGGGCCTTCGTAACCTATCAGCGTTATCTGCCATTCTTCAGGCTATCGATTATCCGGCATTTGAGGGATCCTCGTGCGTTATTGTAGTCGCCAGATGCTGGTATGAGTGATCACGACCATATCCAGTTTTGATTTATTCAAATGGGATTGCTCGGACCAACAGTTTCAAAATCTGAGAATATAACTTTACTCTTATTTATCATCCAACCAATCCTCGTCATCAGCGTGACTGTGCATTCCAAGTAGCTCTGCTGCTAGACAAACACGGTACTGATCAGCTATTTGAACCATTCAAAGGCTGACAAATGAAATCGTTTTGCTTTGACATGCGTGATGCTGAGGGAAAATGAAAGGACGACCGAGTCCGCACAATGGTATGATCAAAGTCAGGGTGTGACCGACTTGCGGTCCGTGGTCCCGAAATAACCTCGTAGTGAATGCTTGTTCCCAAAGCCCATACTAACCAGGAAAATGATATTCAGAAGACAGCTAAAAAAGGTGCCCCCCATTATCTGTATGCTGAACACAGACTCCAAATTGACCACCTAATTGTGTTTCACTCGGGCTAATTGCTAGGTGGTTAATTTCAGTGATCCATTGGTTACGGGTAGTACGGTGATCCCACTTTTTGCTGAAAGCATGCTTGTGACCAACAGACGGTGGTCAGCGTGCGATCGTGGAAAGCGGATTTGGGAACATCTACAACAAGTTCTCCACCGAGACGACGTTTATAAATACCGATTCTTCCGAATTGTTTATAAGAATCCGGTCAATAGGAGCAACTTCAAATCCCGAACTCAACAAAATACCAAAACCACTGAGATCTCAGATAGCCACTTCCGGATCACCCGACAAGGAGGCTATGCTTCAAATACACTGAACAGCCTTGGGCCGTGCTTAGATGCATTGGTGTAGTAGGGTTTTGCACGCTTCTAGTGCATAACAGAGAAGTTGAGTTCGTATAGGTACTAATTATATCAGAATTTGATGAACCAAGGAAACTAGCCGCTATGTGAGCAAGTGGTGCATTTTGGTCGAGGAAAGTCAGTCTGAGTTACTCAGTCCTTAGCCTTCGACTCAAAATTCTGACCATCAGATCAGTGGGAGGTTGGGTTATCTTACGGATTCCACCAAGTCTCTGGCTTATAAGCCTTACCCGCGAGGGGCAAGATAGCCTAAGTGTTTAGATCGCGAATTTACTGACCGGAAGGTCCGCGGTACGAATCCGACCTCCGCCTCTCGACTTCCCCTGTCTAGGCTTGGACAACTTGGCAGTATCCCAGCTCTCGTGCTTCCTTCGGGTGGCATGGCAGCTAGGCACCGGAAGGGTGCTACAGCTGAACGCTTTCTTACCCGCGAGACAACAGGTGCTGGCGCTTTCCTGAGGGACCCTCCCCGGAGGCAACGACTCAACAGTCCGACTGTTGGAAGTCTGACTGGAAAAAAAACTTGCCTAGCCGGAGGGCACAAAGAGTTGGGAGTAACTGTGACTTCTAAGGCGACTGCGCATAGCACGTGCTTTGCGAGCAGCCCCAGACACTTTGGTTTCAAAAGTATTTTAGCCGTAGTAGAAAGTACCCCGGCGGTCATGGTCAACTGCTGGGCGGTTTGTGCGCGGTTTTCAAGGTCGAGCTTTACTAACCGGTCTTCTCTCGAGGGCAGTGTTGCGAGAGTCGAGTAGTTCCAGGACGGGATTAGAAAGGAGACAGAATAGGAGGACGTAATGTACGCTTTAATCGTCCAATAACTGTAGTACATGAGCTGAAAATAGAGTGAGAATCACGAGTTAATGGGTTATGCAAAGGTATGGGTTATATAGTCATGACAGGCAGCATCGGTGTTTCCATAAATATGGACATCCCGATCTTGTGGATGAACGCCTTAAAGCCTTCACATCTTGAGGCAATAGAACTTTAGCGGCCGACCACCGAATAATCCGATTACTCATAGTATGGAGTCTCGCTGCCCTTGGTCCGAATGCTCCTTTTTGGCCTTCCTGGCATGGTTAACCTTTGTGCAACGAAGTTCCAGCCGACGTAGCCCGCGGGATTAGTGCATTACTCAAGCCCGACTACCAAGTCAAGATGAAAGCTAGTGACGGACAAATGCTCGAGCATGGCATAAATACCGCAGGCCAACATTTGTAGTTTCCTTCAACTATAAGGAAGCCTTTGAATCCGCAGATAGACAAGTCCTTCTGCATGCAGTACATTTTTTACTCATCAAATGTTTACTGTTGCGTAGTGTAATGTCACATTTTGGACAGATGTGATATAACGGAGCCATCGCCGATGTTATTATTCCTCCTCCATCCGATGAACGAAAAGTGGACGCACTGAAGAGTATACCGAATGAAGGCATTACCACTGTACGATGGAGGCCCGTTTATGCACGGATGCAAATGCGCACCACAATGCACTTATATCCACACTGTGCATGAATACCGATTTGACGGGTACGCGCAACGTCTTGCAGACGTTCAGGGATTTCGTTGCCTGACATTCACAGAGGGAATTAACGATCTTCCTATGGATATTTGGGCAGCTTAAACGGCAGGATAGCGTGAAAACGAAAGACCGAATGGCAATGGAATCATCCGATGTGGCTTCTCTCAAAAAATATATTAGGTCTTACTGAAAGAGCAACTGATGTTTGAGATCTCGCTTCTAAGTTGCTCACAGTTATCGTTCTATCAGGTTTACGAGCATTCGCGAGAGAAAGTTGCGAAAACTAAGCAGAATTCCGTCTGGAACGTATATGGACTAAGCATTACCTTACCTTAGTGTACCCTTTGAAGCACCGTCATAGATAAAGAAGCTGAACAATTTCTGTCTGTGGTATACAGCCTTTACCACATAAACAACACTTGTCCCACGCACCCCGAAGACAACAACCTGTGTACACACCCAAGCACAACACCGCTACCCTCGGTGGCGTATTCGCGGTTTGATTCATGGGGTTGAGGCTTTTGCCCAAGCTTCTCGAGTCGTTCAGTGGCTGCCGTTCACCTGGAAGGCACAGGCGAAATGGGTGTTCTTTAAGTTCTCAGCAACAGGCAAACAATCGCACAAATAGCCCTTGAACTAGGCTCTACATGCAGCGTGAACAACCGTCAGAGGAAGGCTGCCTCACGCACCAACTACCCGGAGATAGAATAATTGTTGCCTAATCAAAGCGTGCGCTCTAAGCTTAAAAATCCTACCACGTCCCCGCCGTGTTAGCCGAGTCAACTATGTAAAAACTGCTGGTCAAACCCAGTTCAAACAGAGCGTAAGTATAAGGTCTCTTCGGGGGCGACGGTAATCCGAGGGAAGGAGGTCAAGCACCGCAAGACGCGTACCACAGTCAGTGAATTTAACGCCGGCAGCCATTTTCGTAGCAGCTCATTAGACGCGCTCAATAAGGGTCACGTCTTTCTTGCGTCTTGAGTAAATAATTTGGTTGGCATACTCAAGAATCGGTCTGTCTTAGACCCCATAGAGTATCTGGAAGTGGATGAATAACAGTATTATTCTGTGCCAAAACATCCCGAATGAAAGTAGACTCGACCCACAGGTCTCCAACGGAGTTCCTCAAGGCTCCGTTTTGGGACCACTGCCGTTTCTGATCTACGTTAACGACGGTAACGCCCATGTCTACCTTTTGCGGACGACTTGGAATCCTAGTGTTCCAATGTCAGTGCCCTCCAAATGAATGTAGACGCCGCGAAGCAGTGGTAGTTGGACTGGTACCTTCCCCTGAATGACGAAAAGTGCGTCCACATGTCATTCGGAGGGGACTTAGCGGACGCTTTTGTCGTGCGTGGTGAGAATGGAGCGCGATATTTCACGATAATAGGTGCCAAAAAGGATTCGGGTATCTGCCTTTCTTCAAACATGTTTTTCCTAAAGTGCCATGAGAAATTGGCTCACAAGGCATTCGCCGTTCTACGGATGATTCGGCGCACTTTCTCTCATATTACTCGAATGGACTTCCAAATACTTTATGGAACCTACGCCAGACCACTTCTTGAATATGCCAGCCAAATTGTCCACTCAAGACGCAAGAGGGACGTAACGTTCAGTGAGCGTGTCCAACGATGCTACGAAAATTGTTACCAGCCTTAGATTCGTCGCCCATGAAACGCTTTTTGTGGTGCTTGACCCCTTTCCCTTGGAGTATCGTCGTCCCCAAGGAGGTCTAATAATTACTTATACCCTGTTTGAACAAGGTTGGCCAACAGGCTTTTAACCGTTGACCCAGCTAACACATGGCGGGGAAATCGTCAGATTTTCAGGCTCAGAGTGTACACTTTGTTCGGTGAAGTTTTTCTTGTCCCGGGTAGTTGCTGTGAGACTGGCTTCCTCCGGTTGCCTACGCTTCATTTAGTGCCCAGTTGAAAGCTTCCTGTCCACGCTGACGAGTGCTGTACCCTCTTCTCGCTTGTTCCTTCCATGTGAACGGCAGACGCTGAACGACAGGAACAAAACTGACCAGGGAAACTTGGGCGAAAGCCTCGATCCTGTGTATCAGTCTGTTAATCCGTGAGCTTCTACTTTCGAGGAACGACTGTTACACGACTGATGCCATTACCACAACCTCGGAAACAATTTGTCGTTAGTTCTTCACATACAAATTGGACCTGCACGACAAATACCTCATTTTCGACTGTATGGTTACATATATATGTATACATAGTCGCTGAATGGCGCTTTAGGTATCACTAATTTCTATCAACAACACTCCCATCACATGCATGTGGAGACCGTGTAGGTCGCCGGGGATTATATATGAAAGAGCGTTAAACCTTACGAAAAGACAGAGAGCGAATGGAACACACTTAAAAACGCTGCTGTAGTGCAGATTAACCAAATTAAGGTTCTGTTTATTAATAAAATCATACGGAGCCTTTCATGAAATCCTCATAGGTCACAAAAATGAAGAATCGAAAAGTTGTGGTAATAGTGATATTTCTGTTACACGTTGTTTCCATAACGTGCATACCACTGTCCCCCCACACCTAAAGTAATCCTTCGACCCAGTTAATCGGGATGCCCCTGACCATGCCGCTATATTCCCGGAGGTATGCAGCTCGAAGGAACTGAACACCTACATACAAATCAGTTACGTTGACAGACACCGCATGCTACTACACATGCCGATTGTACTGAAGAGCCACGGACCGGCTACGGTCCAGAGAGGCCATGGCTTATTGGTCAAGATATGCGCCAATCAAAATCGAGCGTTTTCACTGCTCATTTGCCTTTGGGGCATCATATGGGCCGTATTAGAGTAACAGCCACTGGAAGCTGACCTGGATATCGTCCTTGACCACTAACTTGAACAAAGCTCTTCTACGTTAGATTGTCACATAGTGGTTTTCATGAGCTTCAGAGCCAATTCTGCAGTATCTATTACACAGTATCTATTATCATGCATCGATTGGCGTGTTCCCTGCAAGTTGGGGAATGAATACGATAATAATATTATACGAACGTGTTGCCGCTCTTTTTTGACATTATCAAACCTCCAATGGTTCCCCTGCCCCTACTTGTAACCCTGACTCCCCTTTTGTCTTCAGTGTGTGGCGTGTTGAACCTTTAGTTTACTTCCATTGTGACAATGGCCAGTGGCTAGACGCACAACGTATTCTTCTGCAAAACCCCTGCAGCCGAAGTAAAAACTTTAACGTCAAAATGTTGCACTTCTTTGCATATCTGCGTAGACTGAAAACCCCCCTCATCTGCCGTCAGTTTTTTGCGATTTGTTTTAATCGATGTCATTTGAAAATTAATGGCGCACATTCGGCTTTGAACTTCGTCTGCTATGGCTTTGGAAGTGGCTTTCTTTGAGAAATTTGTGGGTGTATCGTTTTCATCCTTCACGGCATTTGAGAAGACCTTAAATGAATACATGAGAGATAACTTTGTGATATTTGTGCGTGGATAGCCGTGGAATCCGAAGAAGCTAGTGACCCGAGTGTAATTTCTAATAAAAAAAGTACGCGAAGCACCAGCTGTCCAGTGCGATTTTGTCTACGGAGGCAAAGTAACCAACTGGCAGTGACCTCTTTTTTTCTGGAACACAACCACAAACTGTCACAGTTTCTGTACGATCGGCTTCCAGTCAATCGACGCCTAACCAAAGACGAGTTGGGCACATGCCAGGCCCTGCTGAGATATGGAACGCCGTCATCTGAGGTGCGGCAGTTTGTGGCGGATGAATTCGGAAAGATTCTTACAACTAAGGATATACGCAACTACCGCCGGAAGTGTCGACCGGCTCTGTTGAGTAGGTGCCGAATGGTTGGGTTTTAATGTAGCAGATGATACGCCTTCGGTCCTGGCAAAACTTCGGCAGACCGGACGCGTCCTTGTGTATCAGGGAGAGGAAGGTCACTGTAGCTACGTATGTTTCTCCTGATGGCAGCAGATAGCGTTATTCCGACGCTTTCCAGATGTAGTAAATGTATACGGGACACATGCAAAAAACCGCCATGGGTGAGTTTTTTAAAGCATCTAATATTCGGCATTTAGATATAAACTATACACATTCTTGATAACGGACGGCATGGGAACCGGGCGTCCGGTTATGTATGCGTTCGTAGAGAGCGAGCAGTTTACTCCCATGCGTAAACTGTTCGGCTTATTCAGAGAAATGATGGGCGAAGCGTATCCGGTCAGGACCTTTGTAATGGACAAGTTAGCGGCGCAAATGCGTGCGACAAGAGTCATGTTAAGCTGTGACATTATGCTTTGCTACTTTCATGTCCGCAAAGCCATCAGGAAGCACGTATGTTTCATTTAATATCCATGTATTTTTGGTCATAGACACATTCTGCGAAC
Organism: Opisthorchis viverrini; assembly: GCF_000715545.1. NCBI lineage: Eukaryota > Metazoa > Platyhelminthes > Trematoda > Opisthorchiida > Opisthorchiidae > Opisthorchis > Opisthorchis viverrini. Next base: position 349,348 of record NW_008751753.1, on the reverse strand, counting down.
AGCCGGCACATATTTTACCGCATGGCTCGCCTGGACAAATCTGTACAGTAGGTTTTAGGTTCATCATATTACAAGCACACTGATTCCGACAAGATCTACAGCTTCTGCGCCGAACACATCCTCGATTTTTTTCCTATCTTACGGCTCGCTGGTTGTACATCAACCGAAAATGGGCCATACAGGCACAGTCCGGAATGGTTCATTTTGGTAATGTGACCAACAACGGATTGGAGAATGCAAACGGGCGCCTTAAAGTTCGGGTGCACCACTCCGACACGTTGGAGTATGCAATTCAAAAGGTGTCCCGGCACGCCGAGTAGCTCATGTGGGAGTGTGGGATGCATACGTCGCACCATTGCGACAGGCGGCAAATCCTGGAGGGTGACGCCTACGTTCTGAACGTAGTCTTTCGAATGACGACATATGCATGCTCTCTCGCTTTGAGGCACTTGGGTCCGCATTGGCATTGTGTGAACAGGCATCTACGACAGCATATTCGCTGCAATAAATTTTGGGGTAAGTATCTCTACCTGTTTGTCGGCCGCCCGCCTTATGGTGATATTTCGATAACCTGAATTATATCTTCCTCTCATTTCAGGACTTCAACGGCCAAATGAACGCTCCTCACGAAGAAGAAAATGCGCCTCACAGAAGGACATATGTAAGCTTCAAAACGACCAATATATCTCAAAAGTTGAAGACGTCCATTTTGAGCCTTTTCTCCGTTACCGATGGATGGATTAATTAGGCATCGTTTCCCCCTACTCGCTTGTTAGTGGTGTGCGTCGGTTAAGATCATTCAGCTGTCTGGTATTATCGACGTAGGCTCTATGTGGCTAGTTATTTAGGTATCATGTACCCCTAGCCGCATGTGTGTGCTGTGCTCCGGTAAGATCGATGAACCCGGAGGACTTTCTAGCATAATTCGGAACCTGCAATGAAAAACTCTGTAATTTGCCACGTGCACGATATGTTAAGGAAATCTGTCCCGGTGGAAAAATACCCGAAGGTTACGTTCATTGTATGTGAGTCAACCTTTTCCATAATTCGCGATTTTTTATCATCCGGTACGGTATTCAAAGTTGTCGGTGTTTATTCACCTGGAAATTTAGTTCGCTTAAAGAAATCGCCATAGTAAAGGGTTTTCAATAATACAGGAGCATATACACTATACATAGACATTCTACACTATGAAGTGGCAAGTCTGAAAATGCCGTAGATTTCGCGAAATCAGTCTCATTGTGCGAATAGCCAGCGGCGTAACAATACCTATTTCATCAATTGCATAATCGCTTTTTGTTTGAATACGAAAAACTACAAAAAAAACGCGCACTTGTACAATTTCAGATAATACAAGCGTGGTTACGTGCTTTGACTTTTGCTTCTGATTTCGCTCGTGCTTGTAGCGGTCATTCGCGAGCCTCATGTACTAACTCTGGTACCAAAACATTTCAGACCATCTTCGGAATCTATTATATGTGGGAACTGTTCAGAGGAAGACCTCTGGACCAACATGATTGGATTATTGTTTATCGGCTGACCTAGGCCAACGACGAACTGTTTTAAAGAGAACATTTGCTAATGAGTCTGTTATCTCTGATCTATTTATTTTTGTATACCCAACCTAGCGTTATTGTTTTCATCTCCGGCACACACTCCTGGTAAACTAACTTATTGGGCAGCCAGACCACTACAAATTTGGTGAGCCCGAGTATTTATAGATATTTTTTGAAAGCTTTTCCTTCCAGGTCGTCATAATGTTGTTTCATTTGCCCGGTACTTAACGAGGCACACTTTGATTCAGCGGACTTAGTCGAGATTGCGATTAGCTCACGTTTACCAGACTACAATCCACGCAACCCCACGGTATGGTTTCACCAAGAGGAGGCCGCTTTTGCTACCCGACGCATCACTTCCCAAGTCACCCGGTTTTCCTCTGTTGTCCAGCACCTTCCTTGTGAGGTAGCTACAGAAGTGGAAGATCTATTGGAAGATATTCCCAAGGAAATCCAATATGACGCCCTTTGAGCGACCGTCACAAGTAGGACGGGGAAATCAAAAAAACATAATACTACGGGATCTATTCACCACTGTCGAACTTGGGGACAGTCCGCCATTATAACTGCTTCGCCACATGCGCAGTCTCCTCTGCGGTCGTAAGCTAGCCGTGGAAGTCATGGCCCAACCATGGCTCGACAAACTCCCACTTTTCCTATCCCACGTCATCAGCGCTTTCGTTGATGACCACAGCTTGTAGCAGCTCGCCCAAATGGCGGATAAGATACAGGAAACATACCCCAGTAACCACGTAAACTCCGTCTCCCACCCTGCGCCCACTACAGATTCCGACCCGCTTCTTGCTTCTATATCGCACCTACAAGCCAAGTTTGATGCTTTGACCGATCACCTACAACGGCTAGAGATAAACAGGCATCGACCACTTTCATGATCCAGATCGTTATCACGTACCCGTCCCTCTTGGTGCTGGTATCACCAATCTTATGGCCCAAAAGCACGCAAGTGTCAACCACCTTGTTCCTTCATGCTGCGTTCCAACACCCTTTTAAACACCCCGGCCAGTCAGTAATGGCGACGACTGTCTGTGGCCCTCCTCGCACTAGTCGCCTGTTCCACATCACCGATCGCTCAAGTGGTCCACGTTTCCTCATAGATACGGAAGCTGAAGTTAGTGTGCTACCATATAAGATTCCACTTTCCGATTCTCCTTCTTTCTCCTTACAAGCCGCTAACGGTACCCGCACCGGTACATACGGCGAACGTTCCCTTACCTTTGACCTTAGATTGCGACGCGCGTTCAAGTGGATCTTCCTTTTGGCCGACGTCCAAACACCCATCATCGGTGCAGATTTCCTGACCCATTACAATCTATCTGTCGATGTGCAACACAAACGTCTCTCAGACACGCTTACTTCCCTCTGAGTCAACGGAATTAGCGCCCCAACTTCATCCACAGGTATCCGAGCTATCTTACCGGATTCACGTTTTGCTGACATACTTAGGGAATTTCCAACCCTTACTCACCCTTGTCAGTACACCCAACCCGTCACTCATTCCGTCGTTCACCACAGCCAGACGAGAGGTCCACCTGTCCATGCCAACCCCCGATGACTTCATCCGGATAAGCTACACATGCCCGAACTCGGCATCATCCGCCCTTCATCGAGTCATTGGTCATCACCCCTACATATGGTACCTAAGAAATCTAAAGGTGGTTGGAGACCCTGTGGAGCTTACAGTTTTCTCAACAACGCTACTATCCCAGACAGGTATGCCATCCCATATGTCCACGATTTCGCCATACAAACACCTTCTCCAAAGTCGATCTCGTACGAGCACACTACCACATACCCGAAGCCCCGGATGACATTCCTAAAACAGACATCACAACAGCTTCTGGCCTTTTCGAATTCACGCGTGTGTCATTTGGTCTTCGAAATGCAACCCAAACGTTTCAACGTTTCATGGACGAGGTTTTACGTGGCTTACCGTTCGTGTATGCCTACCTTGACGATGCTTTAGTCGCTAGCACCTCCCCAACTGAACATGCAGCTCATCTCAGAGCAGCGGTTGAAGGTTTTTCCACTTACAACATACGTTTGAACATTGAAAAATGCTTATTCGGTGTAACTAGCCTGGATTTTCTCGGCCACCACATTAAAGCCACAGGTAATTCACCATTACGCGATCGCATTTGGGCCCTAGATTCTTTTCCCATACCCACGACTCTCACCCAACTTCGTCGATTCATCGGTATCATCAACTATTACCGGCGATTCATCCCTCACTGTGCATATATTTTGCAACCACTGACCGATTTACTTGGCTCCAAAGAAAACTCTGTTACTTTGCCCCCGCCGCCATTACCGCTTTCGAAAGAGCCAAGCATGCCATTGCGCAGGCCACGAAGTTATCCTTCCTCAATACTCACGAAAGCACAAAGCTTATTTTGACAGCTGATGCTTCGAACGATGCCGTCGGTGCCGTGCTTCATCAAGTTGTTAACAACACATATCAACTACTAGCGTTTTTCTCGCAGAAGATGCAGGCTGCCCAAACGCGTTACAGCACTTTTGGTCGTGGATTAGTCGCAATTTACCTTGCTATTCGCCATTTCCGGCACTTTATAGAGGGTAGATCGTTTACCATTCAAACCGACCATAAGCCACTCATCCATGCCTTCAACGCCAAGCCTGATCGATATTCACCACGCGAGAAACGCCATCTTGACTATATTTCACAGTTCACTACCGACATTCGGTACACTCCAGGTTCGGACAATGTCGTCGCAGATGCCCTATCCCGTCCTGACGTCAACGCTCTTCACCCTTCCACGCAGTTGGACCTAGCCAAGCTGGCGAACCTTCAAAACAGTAATCCTAATTTTTTGCCTATTCTATTGTTCCCTTCATTTCAAGTCTTCTCAATTCCCTTACTTCCCAATCCGGAACCATTTTTTGTGATATGTCTACAGGCTCTGCTCGCCTAATCGTCCTCGAAGCCTTTCGACGGGTTGTTTTCGACCATTTTCATGGATTTTCTCATCCAGGAATCAGAGCAACGAGCAAGTTGATTAGTGCATGCTTTGTATGGCCCTTCATGAATAAGGACCTAACATCCTGGGCAAAACAGTGCGTCGCCTGTCAACTCAGTAAAGTAACTCAGCATACAAACCCACCTATCGGTTCATTTGCCGTTCCTGATGCTCGATTCACACACACCCATCTCGACATTGTTGGACAACTTTCCCCATCAAACGGTTTCACTCATATCCTTACCATGATTGATCGTTTTACCCGTTGGCCAGTAGCTGCACCCATTTCGGATACCTCATCTAAAACGGTTGCTTTTTCATTTTTGCAGCACTGGTTGAGTAATTCTGGCATACCTTCCGCCGTTACTACCGATTGCGGTTCACAATTTCAGTGAAATCTCTTCCGGGAGTTTTCTACACAATTCGGTTTCCATCACATATCGACTACCGCGTATCACCCCTGTTCCAACGGTCTGGTTGAGCGTTTCCATCGCTACCTCAAAGCTGCATCGACTGCCCAAATGAACCCATCTTCATTGTCCTCTTCTTTACCCCTCATTTTGCTTGCTATTTGCTCCACTATTAAGGAGGATCCTCACTGTTCCCCAGCCGAACTACTATACGGTACAACTCTAAGTCTACCCGGTGAACTAGTTTCCCTTGCTGGCGCACAGCCCGAATCACCCGTTACATTCGTCTCCCGTCTGAAACAACACATGTCCGATTTTCGTGCGACACCGACCAGACGATCAACGCGAACAGAACACATCTCAGCCGATCTCTCTTCCACATCTTTTGTGTTTGTCCGACATGACGCAACGAGGAAACACCTCCAACCATGTTAAGATGGCCCCTTCAAGGTTATCGAACGTCACTCCAAATACTTTGTTTTAGAGGGAAGCGGAAAGCGTGATACCGTCTCCATTGATCGCCTGAAACCTGCCTACATTGAAGCACCCACGACTACATCCAGCAATCCTGCTATCCCAGCAACACCCACACCTACCAAGATATCCCACCCGCCAACCTCACTCCTTCCACTAGTCGCTCAGGACGACGCGTCCGTTTCCCTCAGCAGTAAGCTGATTACGAAACTTGAGGTGAGCAGCTTGTGATTCGTTACTTTAGTTATTCGGGCGCTTTCCCCTTTCATGGTCGACGCTTTAGTGGGGGAGCAGTGTAGCGTTTTGTACCCATATTTTACTTCCATTGTAACAATACGTATTTCATCAATTGAATTTGACATCATCAATTCATTTTGTGGCTGTGCTTATGCACGCATGACTGTCTCACCTGTCAGGTTACTTTACTCATTCGAGTAGCTCCTTCATATTCAAAGCGGGCCTTTTTGTGTGAATGATTATCTACCGCCCTTGTTTGTATATTTTGAGAATTCGAGTTTCATACATATAGGAAAACCGAGCACACTCAGCACACAGACCCGCGCGCAGGGAAGTCAACCACTTTCCACAAGTCCACGGACAATTATGGAACGTGTGTAGTAGCCATACTGCGGTGAACATACGTTCTCGTCGTCCGGAATTTCACCAAGCAAATCTCGCAGACGACAAATTCCCCTTTCGACTTGCTTCCATTTCTCATTAAGTTTATTTTTACACGTGTCGCAACCCACCACTACCAACCATGGCAACAACTTTTATTAGTGCATACAGCTTCTGAAATGTATTATGGCCATCATCAACAGTGCACTAAAAGAGGCATAAAATTGTAATTCGTTGTGACACCATACAAAATCGGTACCTCTGGCCAGTCCTTTTCGTCTAGATCAGCCAACAATAACCCATACTTTCGTAGGCTCATTTAGCTTGCTGTCATCTTGTTTTAGAATTTTTCTATTGGTGGACACATGACACCAGATACAACTTAACACTCAACAGATCCTGCTGATTTCATTCCCCCTTTTCCCCGGGTTGTAACTTTGGCAACAGCTACTTCGAATTCCCAGGATGTTCATCTTTTACGCGTTCTGCCCGGGACCCTTTGATAAAATCAAAATATCTTGCGACTGTACATTGGCTTGTCTCCACCCACGTCAATCCTCTTGTATAAAACAGATCCAACCCACGCAGGGATGCACACCCCTTGCACGATTGCCGCAATATTCACAAGGCTATCTGGGGACCAACGTTTGTCAGCGCCCTGATGGTAAGGCACTGCCATACCCAGTCTGATGGCACTCCAACAACTGTTTCCTTCCTAATCTCGACCGTCACCTCTCACCCACTCACACTTCTAATCGTAACTACGACAAAATAGTTCACCCAGCGCTAACCACCTTCTCAAAGGTTCGGTTCTAGCCCACTGAAATTTTCGTTTAGTTTTGTACTGCAATATCGGCTTTGTGTCTCAACATGTTCAACGATTTAATTTAGGGTGCTCCCTCGACCACATGTACGGCCAATATCACTCCGTCGAAAATATACTTTGCGCCTGATTTCGCTTCAAAAGCGGAACCAGTGAATCTACTCAGTTTCAAGGTAAGCCATATTTTTGGGACGAAATGTTCCATTTGCCCCACTTTGAATTTCTACAGATTTTATCCCCATCCATGTTTTCCGTGTCCCCGGCCATGTACTTAACCGCGAGAGGTAACTCGCGGCCTACAGCGGCTTTCCACATTTGGTTCAAATCGAACAATCTCTTCATTGTAATAGTTATAACTGTTGTCTACATGTTCTAACGGTTTTCACAGTCCATGACTACCTGATAAGGTTGCTTCGATGATTTTGCGATTCTCCACAATTAGCTAGCGGACTAGGACCTAATCAGCGTGTCCGGATAAATTAACAAGCAAAGTAACCAATACAAAATCACAAAATCACAATAGGAAAGGAATGAGTAGACAAATGGGGACTCACGAATGTGTAGACCCAATAGTCCACTACACCGATCCAAATGCAATGACTGGCTGTGGAAGGAAATATTCACTTAGCGAAATTTCCCGCAGATGGCTCCGCGTGAGCGATATATTCCACGGTAGGAAAATCATTCACGGCTAAAAATGTCGCAAGGATTTATTTTGACGCTCAACGGTTGACACAAACACAGAGATTTAGTCCCACTTGTTCAGCAGTCAACAAACAGTTCAACGGGGCGTGAATATACCCGTTCAGCAAGAAGTCAGCAGGTCGCACCGGAAAATTGTGTATTCGTAACATTAAAACAAACGCCATGATACAATACGCACGACAGTTACAAAGTGTGGTTTAAGTTCAGGAAGAATGGTAAAGGTGGCAACGTATAACACAAACTTCATTGCGTTGGTTTCCTCCACATTCTGCTTGGAACAGCTCCTAGAATTTTGTAAATCATCAATCATTATTATAAGGCACTTTGATCGGAACCCTTAACATTGTCTCAAGGAAGGAAGATCGTCTAGCCAGTGGCGCGGTTCCACATTCAAAATTTCAACATTGGTTTTGTGCGCGACATCGCTCTTAGTGGTCTTAGCAGGCAAACAGTTTGCAACAATACAGTCATTACCGAATCATTCCAATATTCTGAATTCGCCCGGCAAACAAAATCCCCACCAAGCCTGAATCTTGAATAGTTGGTCGTTTTCAAAAATCAAACTAATCGATATCCAAATCCGATCAAACTAATGAAATTAGTTTGCATAGCGGTATTTCATGCACACTGAATTGTCGAAATTGGGTTCAGATCAGTGATGCATGTGAAACAGACGAAAATTCAAGAGCCTCGTCTCCCATGGTGATGAACACAAGAGTTGGGTCCGCGTGTACGAGCGTTCAGATATAGTCTAACAAATAAACGCTGCTTGGATGGAATGCGATGATGCGTGCATTGGTATCACATAAATGCGTAAAAATATCGCCTAAACGACCATAAACAAAAGCATTTAATTTTCAGCGCAGGAGTAAAAGTGGGTAGAAATGTTAATCAGAGAGAAAAAATACAAATGATAAGCTGTCGATCTTTCTTCTAGAGTTGTGGGATAAGATTTTGGACACCCTTATTTGAAGACCAAAAACGCCACATACACAAATATAAAGCCAGGAGCTATTAGAACCGTACCTTAAATTATTTGTTCCACCTGGAGTTTTCAGGGTCATTGACCAAAATAAAATGAAACGGATGCTCCTCACCACCGTTGGGGACGGACCTGTCTGGATTAGACTCACCTAGTGGGTCGCCACGGTGTGGTCAGGACAAATATGTCTCAGCTCTAGTTTACCTGACAACCAAGTGGATTCGTTCCGAGGATGAAATAAGGTTGAGAAAATGAGAGTATTTTGTATTCATTTTTGGTGGTGCGGTGGAGTGGATGAATGGTGGGAGAGGTCGAGGGAACGTTAAATGGGGCCATGCACTGCAAAAATAGTTGTTGCAGATGGGACTCAGTCCGATTGAGGGGTTTCGGTGGGGTAACTGGTTACCCAAGGCTGAGTGGCCGAAAAAAGTTTTTAATTTTGGATCGTAGGTTGTAGGCTTAAGGCTCTAAAGTTAACTTTGAGGTGTGACTTACTAAACGTTGATGGGGAGCATGGTCTGGGGCTCCAAGGAACACAGCCTTTTGAGAAGACACAAGGTGAAGATAGACACTCAATAAATATTTCAGCCCCATAATTAGCATTGAAGGAACAATTCTGGCACCAACGACCGGGTTATATTCGGGCAAATTAGTGTGATACAGCGGAAGACAATATTGGGTCCTTGTAAAAGGTCCCACCCACGGTTGCACACCGTCAGATGTGGTGACAGCTTCATCGGGTCCGCCATCGATGTGATTTATTAAAACGGAGCTGGTACTCATCAAAAGGTCTGAAATAACTGACTGAGTCTGTGAAACCGACTGACCAGCAGGTGGGAGATGGATTTTGCCAACCGAGTGAGGTGATGTTCGCTGAACCAATGATTATTGAAGAGAGAGGTATAAACCCACAGCACGGTATACTATTGGGAGCAAACCCATCCGGACACGCCTGACAAAATAAATGGAAGGCAGAGCATAAACCCGGCACTTATCTGTGGGTACATGGTAAGGTTTAAAATAAACGTGTCCGATCGGTGCAATTCACTACGAAGAACTCCATAAAATGTTGGGCCAAATGGGAAAATTTAAAAGAAAATGGAAAATAAATGCGTGATTCAAAACCTTAGACAAGAGGGACACCGCAAGGATTATACCGCATTTTCTGTGAAGCCCAATCTGGGAAGCAGTTTACCGAATAAAACCTGTTTTATGAATCAGATCTCTTCTGGGAAGCCAAGGAGCGCTCCATAACTGATTCATTCTTACTTGAAATCACCAATAGTGGACGTCCCACTAAAATCCATGAATTTTTCAATGAGTTTCGTGTTGATCAATCGCGCTGAAAATCAGCTGCTCTCGGCCCAGCGTTCAAGAGTTGAAAGTTGTAGAGGGATGGCGGCAGGTACGGGGCTTTCCGGAGTCCCTTGAGATGCGCATAGCTGGTGATTCCAACTAAAGATTAACCAGCTGTACTGTGTCTCGGCTTATCAGTGTAGATTGTATTCACTAAAGGATGAACTCCACCGAAGTTTCAAGCGGTCCATCTTGTGTCACAGCGTAGCGATACCATGTGACATTCGGTGAAGTAGAAAATTAACGCACCGGTTGGTTCATCCGCTCACCATTGGAACCACTTTTTCTCCATTGAAGATGTGGAAATCCGTATCCGCTTAGCTTGTCTGGCTGTTTCGGCAGGTTTGTACACGCCAGTGCAGTGTTATGGCATGTGGCATGTTTTCTGATCATGTGTAAGACAGCGCAAGGTTATGTGATCGCTGCTCCCATACCTTGTCATTGCATGACCTACGTCTGCAAGTGTATCTCATGGATGTGGTCCAGTGCACTCCCAGTCGTCCAGGATGTAGGCAGCTGCTTCTTGCTTGGATATCTTAAGCTTCGAGAAGATTTTCACGGAGCTTACGATCTTCTTCTGGACAACGGCAACCCAACGCAGAGACGCTTGCTTGTGCCCACAATGGTCATCATAGGGGAAGTTAGCGCAACGCTGCAGTTCGCCTTGGCCGAGTTGTGTGCTGGTGCGGCAGCCTCTAAGTGTGGGGAGACGGGATTTGGAGTATTACCAGAGACTACTTTCCTCACACCCAACCAACGAAGTTTCAGATGAGATAAAGTTGACTGGCCACCACCACTCAGGATTAGCGAGTGGGGGTCTGCTTGCCAAGCAGTAAAGAGCAGAGAGTAAGGTCGGTTCAGTCCTGTAGACACTAAATTTCGACACCGTTCATGTCACTTGAAGATGAAATATCTCTGGAGCAGACTGCAGTGTAGACCGTCTCGCCGAATCTGCTCGGTGGGACAAACTGGATTGCAAGTTCCTGTGAGCTGAGTAGTCAGACGGGTCCTCCATATTTGCATCCTTACTTATGTGAAAGCTTGTAGTGTGTGTAGAGTGCACAGCGTCTAATATTACTTGCATTGCACACATACGCGATGAAGATGTACAGCGTCTTTCAGATTCAAAACAAAATTCCACCCTTGGGAATGAAGAGAAACTTTTCCAGTTGTTGCAGATTTAAAAGCAATCAAAATTTCTGTGACCTTTCTATGAGATCCCAGGTAAATTTATCCGAAAGTAAGGACTATTCGCTTTGTGAAAACCTCTGGAACCGACGAAATCTACTGTTCAAGCGATTGACAAATGACAGCCAGCGACGATGCCAGTTGTTGACGAATCACGTTACAGATATGTTTGTTGGCCGTTGCAGCGTCTATTTGTGGGGATAAAAGACAGGTTCTGGGGTTTCGCTGGAGTTATATGTAAGTATTGGCGATGTACAGTCATGCCTACTGGATTCGGTATCATGAAAGTTACCTTTTGTCATTCGCCACAGTGCTTCCACTGCCTTCATACTGCGGCCTCAAAATCTTCGTGGATTTCGGTCGGTTCGTGCATGGATCCAGACATGTACTAAAGTCACCCATAAGCGCTTGTGTTTCAACATTTGAACCCTTAAAGTCTGCGTGTTGACCTACTTTTGACCTGTTCGCACTGCTTCAGAAGGCATTGTTCAGCGACCCACGGACCGGACGGTCACTGGTCAGAAGTGTGAGGAATTTCCTGCAACGTGAGGTGTTGGTCCGAAAGGTCACCAGCAGATTTATGGCGAAGCACACATGTTCAGCTTACTGTGGGAACGCGTTTCAGGTATGGAAGCGCCGGGGAAAGCAGTGTACGTGTGTGACTGACTGCAACCGTCGTTGTACTCCATGGACCCATTGGCGCACTGATTCTGTTTTTAGGGGAGAACCTGACAGCGTACCACGTCTAGCACTGCCCACACTTAGTTGTAGGTTTCTTCATGCTATTAGGCTAGTTCGGACTAGACTGAATTGTATCAGAACACGAGGGAGTTGAAGATTGCCGCATTCAGTGTGGGTATTGGAAATGAGCATTGTTGTCCTTTCATCCCGTAGTTCTTCTCCAAGGAAGAGGTTTGAAAGTGGGACAAATTCTGGCTGAAATCTTCACCTCATCCTTCGAAATTCGAGTGGACACCTGGATCAGGAATTTGATGGAGCCTAAAGGCATGTTCGACCCCAAAATTTAGAGGCAGAAAAGTTCTGTGTTCGGATCTCTGGTTAAGGCAGCGGATCACGAAAATAGATGTTTCAAGTACTCACTCCATCTTTCTAAAACCCCCTTTATGGTGAAAATTTCGGAACCGTTTTGACCCCTGTTGGATTTTGATGATCTGTCTTATCAAGGGAAATAATTTCCTAAAATTCCAGTTATTTTCGTCCCTCTTTTCCGAAATCAGTAGGTTTCATGGTCAAGACGTTCACTAATTTTCACTTGACGTCTGACACTCCAGTTAGTTGTGCTGCATTCTGAACCGGTGGGGTCATCGTACATGGAAAATCGAAATACTCCTGGGACACTCGCCCACGCTCATTCAGTACGCCGGCGATATCATTATTTGATCGCATCCTTCGGAAGTTCAAGCTGTTTTGAATAGCCTGCACGGTTCGATGTGCGCATCGTATCTGTAAAGTGTGGAGTGTTACTACAAGACTGGGTGGGATCAAATTTAAACATCATGCTTGTGAGTAAGCCAATCGATGTGATGGATAAGTTCGTGCCGCATAGGCTCAGATGGACTGGTGAAAGGTGAAATTACTTCCGGATTTATGGAAGCCAGGACCGCGTTTGGCAACTTCCAACACTTTTGGCGCCGGCGTGACGTCAGCTCGATTGTACAATGTCGCGATCCGACCTCTTGCTTTATAGATTAGAGATCTCCGCCAAGTATGAAAGATCTGTATTTGACCATAGATGCCTTCAAAGCGCTGCACGGGTCCGGCCGGAACATCAGACCACTAATGATGATGTGCCGCCGCTGGTTTTTTGAAAAGTTCGTTCTCCTTCGGCAGATCAGCTGGTCACACTCCACAGGTTGCACCGGTTAGGTCATGTACTTCGTCTGCCAGGGGACCGTCTGCTTCGTAGAGCTTCGTCGCCCACTATTGTATCGGGGGAAGACCACCGATGGGTGGTCAGTCCCTGGCTTGGAAACGAAGCATGAAAACCATTACCAGTCAACTCAGTCACGTTGGTAACTGCCATCTCTTCGGATGGGAACCTCGGGACGAGACACCAATGGTTAGTGACCCTGATAGATGTGTCTATCACAGTCAATGGCGGTGTTGTATCAAAGTTATCATATTCACTGCGTATCTCTCACTTCCTTCCATACTGGACAAACAGATCCGTTTGTCTTCAGTGCGCAGATGGGGCCATTGCATCGAACGCAGTGCTCTCATTCTCTTATTCTCCTTGTCCTCGGTAGATAAAGCTATAGCAGCTGCAACCACTGCAGTTCGGGACTCGGCTTGTGAACTGACGGTTGAATTGAATAGAGGAACGACTCCCGTTGGATACTTGACCAGAATCCACTTTAATGTTTCCAAATTAACCTGAGTCGGATTGTGATCGATACCATCGGTAACCAGTGGTGATTGGACAGTTAGCTCAATCACTGTGTTTGAATCTCGAGTTCTTATTCCTGATGGTCAAGATGGCCCAAGTGGTTATAGAGCGCGAATTTACTGAACAGAATGTCCGTGGTTCGAACCAAACCTCTGCCTCTCATCTTCCTCTGTCTAGGGTTAGGCAACCTGGCAGTATCCAAGCCCTCGTGCTTCCTCCCAGTGGCATGGCACCTGAGGGGTGTTACCGCTGATCGATTTTTTGTTTCTGATACACGGCATACATCAGTGTCAAGCAAATTCCGTATGAGAGAAAGAGTGGTTTGTGATCCTGCTTGCCTCAGGGTGCAAACATCAAGGGCAGTCAGGTAGATTGGGTGTCGAGGCTGGAAAATTGATTTCTAGTTACCTGAGTATATCAACGCCGGATGACGCGCATATGTTGCTGGCAAAATCGATGCAAGATTAACGGGGTTTTCAGTCCTAACGGATGGGTCCACAAAGAGAGGATTATTACTGAGGTGGAGGGAGGGGACAGAAAGAGTATGTAGAAGAGAAAGAACCAAGGGGTCAGGAGTCCTGCTTTTTCGTTGGGGGGTTGTGGGAAATTTATTGTTCGGTGTCTCCGAAGCATTGGTCGAGTGTGATGAGAAAATCGGATTGACAATACTGATGCGCCAGATGGTTTTGGGAAAAAGTAACTACGGTGGATGAGTTTCTCACGCTTCCTAGGTTACGCTGATTCTGAGAGAGTCGAGATTAGATGGAAGAGAATAGAAGGGTTTAGTGTATGCTTCAGTCGTCTAGTATCGACCGTACATGAGCTCAAGATGCAGTGACATGCTGACAGGTGGACATATATGACCTGTCAACGAAGTATGAAAACGTTAACCAGTAATCTCATTCGGGTCGACAACTGCTATCTGACTTAGTGTCTACTACGGGATGAGACCAACGGACAGGTACGTGTGTGTTACGCAACTGTTGACAATCCTGTATCAAACTGCTATTTTCGGCGAATAGCTCTCTCGCTCACTCCAATCGGGCAAGCTAGACAATTTAATGCTAACGGACTGTTTGGATTATCGCCTACAACACGCGGCTTGTCCATTTCTTCGGCAGACAGAACTGGTACCTGGAACCACCGTATTTTGGTGTACGAAGAGCTGATTGAGGGTATCCTTCGTCATCGTTATGTGACGACTAGGCGCCAGTGTTTATTACAGGTTGTTGGTGTTGAATGTGGATGAAGTGAGTGCTGGAATCAGTGTTGCCTGATTAGCGTTTATTTTAGAAGAATCACTTACCACGCCGGTGTTATGGTAGTCCGTCTGTAAGGGGGCTGATTGTACGGTACCACATTGCAACCGGTACTGTTTTCTGGATTGTGAACTTGTCCGTCTTAGGCAGGAGACACAAGACGACTTTGTTTCCGACCACCTATGTGTGTGAAATGTTGCTCACTTCCTACTGGGGGGGGGGCGAAACAGTTCTTACTGGCATTTGATCGTTTAATAGGCACTCGGTTGACAGTTTTGTGCAATACACCAGTCCACTGGCTCAGTTGTATGTTTCGACAACCCAAATACCGTTTTTATAGACAAGCCTTGTTAGTCTTATCTCGATAAAAAACTGGAAAAACACAGGTAGCCAGGTTATGGTACGCCGTTGAACCAAAGATTCTAGTGGAGTTGGATCATACCATTTTCTGGGTTGGGAATCTCGTACAATAGGTTGTTGGTACATTGGCCTCTTTAATCTACTCCGCTGAGTTTATTACCAACACCTTTCAACTTTCATCTTCTTGGTTATCGGAGACTGTGACAACCAGAGTTACCGTATGTACATGACTATTAGTTACGGCAGTGAAGCATCAGTGCCAACACTGATGTTGCTGTCTTTGATGATTGATGATGATGACTATTAGTTTAAAGATCATGACTTGTATAGGATTTCATTTTACTCCTTTCGGGGGCGGGTTAGCGTGCTCAGAGACCATATGTTTTGTAGTTTGATTTTGAATTTTGTAGGTGCAGATAAATCTCGATGGTTAATGAGGCCGGCTTACTGAATGACGCCTTCTTCTGTTCGCCTTCAAAGACCAGATTGATACTACCTGTATGGTCTAGATTGATGAAGTTCTTGTCCGGAACAAATTGTGGATCGAGGTTTAAAGACCAGTGTTTTTCTCATTAATTGGTCGATGATGTCGAAGCGAAAAGATGTGAATGCTTTTTGTAGAGAGACTTTTAAGTAGGCCCACCTACACGTATGCCAAGTGGCCTACTACAGACTGAAATAAGGCCAAAGTTTCCGGACAATTAGATAGATAATGCTCCTCTCAGATCTGTTGAAGTGGAATTCCTCAACCTCCTCCCGTCGAATACCATTGTTGCAGTCATTTACGCTCTGTGATTTCAGCTGCACCCCCACTAGGTATTCGTTTTCCCCAATCGGAATGACTAGGTCCTCTGATAGACCTGCTACTGTGGTTTGGTAAAATGAACGAAGTCACTTGTGGCTGACTGTTTACCCCTGATTGATGCACCCCAAAAAGCACCGTTTTACTTTAGCTTCTGACTACCTTCCAGGCAAATCGAGACCCTCTGGAATTCCAAAAGGACCACCCGACTGGTTGAACCGTTGCCTCGGCGTCGTGAATAAATCTCAATCCTTGAATAGCGTACAAGGTTTTACTCCACATCTGTTATGAGTTCAGGTTCGTCGCCACGCACGCCGAATGATTTGGAGAGTGACATAGACTTCTCCGTATATTCTCTGAGCAGTGACCTGGACCTTGATTTTGGATTTCGAGGCACAGCAAAGCCGGTCGCACCGACGGATAGTGCGGTCAAGCTCCAAGGTCAGTTTCTTTCGATTAGGCTGAGCTAGTGAATGCGCCCCCTTCTATCATTCAAGCTTTGGGTTTTGGATAAATTTCGGGAGTATTTCGTTTTTGTTATTTTCCGTTATTCCGCTAAAATCATGACCGATCCACGCGTGGTTTGAAGCACAAAAGATTATTCTTGTTTTCAGGTCAGATTCCTGAAACTAATCCCAGAACGCCCGGAACCTACTGAACCCTAAAACTTTGGGTTTTGGATAAATTTCGGGAGTATTTCGTTTTTGTTATTTTCCGTTATTCCGCTAAAATCATGACCGATCCACGCGTGGTTTGAAGCACAAAAGATTATTCTTGTTTTCAGGTCAGATTCCTGAAACTAATCCCAGAACGCCCGGAACCTACTGAGACCCTAAAACTACACCAAAATCTCAATAGAAAAGCCGGCAAGCATCCAGACCAGTAAATCAATCAATTCAATCAATTCAGCAAACCCGATGAGTGTTCAGGCACGCCACAGGAGCACGATCGAATATGATCAGCTTTCAGGCATTTCATAGAAGCACGATCGATGTTGATGGGCGTTCACTAAACGCCTATCAGACAGCCTGGATCAATATCAATAAGTGCTCTTTAAATAGCGTGGGCCCTCGCTTGTTGCGATGAAACTGTTGTATTCCTTCTGGGTTTTAAATGTATACTTATTTCTAATCGCTTGGTTGCATGACGTTTTACACCCAGCTAGCGGTTTCCTATACGAATTGGTCTGCTCTAAGGTCCGTTCACTTTGTTTACTAAAAGTATTCGACATACGTGTGCATTTAGATCTTGTAGTTTTATCTCGTCAGTACATCATGTCTCACACGTCAAGTCTCGCTTGTCATCGTATACAGCGGAAGATTATCTCCCACTCTCCTCTCGTCAATGGTAGGAATACGCTGTTGAAGCGGACACTGTTCTTTCCAGTTTTCATAATCGGTGGTCAGTCTCCACACATGTTTTGTTTTCTTCTACGATGATGGTAACTGTTTTGGAATAAAGCGTCATCTCCACATACATTGAGGTTGATGTACCTCAAAAACAGCCTTGTGGTATTTGGACACACCAGAAATTAAAATGGCTCGGAAATCAAGGCGCGAACTACTGACCGAGATGCTGTTGTTTCAAACCTACCTTTGCTTTTCTTACGTGTGTGAAAGTCGAAATTAGTTCTGTTCACTCTTGGGAAGTAGGGGATTTTGGAACTTATTCAGCTCACCAAAAACGTTGAACAACATTGTCAGCGATTGTCCCGTACATAACTATCTCCACAAATTACTCATGATTCTTGAAAGAAACTAGCGTATGGAAACACTGTATAACATGTACACGTCTTGTAGCTGATGTGGATGATAACAGTGATTTGTCTAATTAATGAACCGAGCTTTTTTCTCATTTCCTAACCAAGGCCATTCAAACACCGCTGTACTTTCGCCTCATACCTAAATAAAACCACAGGATGGTGGCAGCAGAAACTTACTGATTTCGAGCAGATCTTACACGACAGAATAGTAGTATAATATGAAATTATGATGATGAGAAACAGACATACGAGATACGGTTGATTTTCGTGAACCTACTTCCATATCTTTGTTTGCAGTTGCAGCTAGTTAGAGCCACTATGGGTTGCTACCATTGGAATGGTGTTAGAGTGGGTTTTCATCTTTCTTATTTGTGAGTATCCATTAGTATACAGCGATTTAAATGTCTTTTTGTCCCGGTATTTCGAACCGAAGCACTTACGAGACCTGACAGTCCCCGTCGTGGAAGCGTAGGAACTTGAGGCTTGTACAGTTCACCACCCACTACCGACTTTGAAGTCCGCGGAAATCGGTTTGCCATGTTAGACTCATAGGCCAGACTACTACAGCCACGTGTTGGTCGCCCCAGTTGTAATCACAGTCATTTACAGTGTCAAGCCAGACAACTTTTAGAACCATTGTGATATCAGGGATTTTGTATTTGAATGAAATAAAATTCCTAACTCTAAATACCGTACTGGTCCACTTGGTCACAAGTGAGACCACCCGGTTTTCATGATCGCCTAAACAGTTGACTACTTGGTCGAAGACAGGTCGAACGGCTAAGCCGCAAGGTCTGAGTACTCGTTATAAGTTACCTGAATCTGTGATTGGTTTTGAGGAACAATGATTGCGCTTAGTTGCGTCGACATGACAGAGGGGATATGGTTGGATGTACATGGCCTGAAAGTGGCTCTAAGGTTGTTCTCGGGGTCATGGATTGTTGCGTAGCTAGTTAACTTGAACTCCTTTGAACTTGGAGTGGTGTACGGCTATTATTCTGACTGGAGTTTTATCTCTGTTAGGCGGAATTCAGGACCTAAGCCGCTTTACCGATCGAAGTTAAGTGCTGCTACGGCCAAGAAATCTATGCCGCATGTGACTGGCCAGAAAATCCGGCCGTTTGCCGGTCCAACTCTGATTGACCGAAAGTGTGTTCAACAGCCAGTCGTGATCCACCAAATGCCGGTCGCCAATGGAACATTCGGAAGGTGTCGTAATTTTTGAAATGTCGCCGTATACACTGTACGTGTGTTTTCGAACTGGTTTTGGGCATAAATACACTTTATGCACCTTTGGTGGTTCGCTAGCCTGAAAGTTTCAGACCGAGAACTAGGCTGACGCATTACCGTTATTAAAATGTCAGATGCGGTTAGGGGGGCGGGTTTGTTGTTTTAGATATGACCTTGTCAATGAATCGGCTTTCGTTGGTCTCATCGCTTTTACAGCCATTAACTCAAGTAAGCATCGCTCAACTCTGCGGCAGTTCTTCAGGGAGCCTGCTTGTGTGTGGGTCCTAGATCTCAACAGCAAAATTTGGAGCTGCATAAACTGCTCGTTTTAATGAAGGTTTCGCTGGTAGGAGCAACCATATCACTAGCCAGTTACCATAGCAACAGCCTAATCCGGATTTCCAATCGAAGCAGGTTCGACAGAAAGAAGAGCAGTACGTTTGCCGAAGCTAACTCAACTTTTTTGTCTTATTTAACCTATCCATAGGTGATCGTTTCTGGTCAAGAACGAGAATCTAAATGTTCTGCTATTTTCAGGCTTAATTATATAAAGTCGCTGACCACTGTTACGCGTCCACCGATGATGATGAAGATACGATGTGTTGTTATACAAGTGCCGTGTCCACTGTAGATTCTTCCACCAACGATGATAATTGGACTGAACATAGTGAAATACACTTATTTGCAGACCAATTTGCAGAAGACTCACCTGGAACCCAGCTGAATCTCTCGTTCATGATGTTTTTAAGCAACTAAATGTGCTACACCAAGCCGCCTCATGTTTCGGTTGGTAAAATATTCGAGATATCGCCATGCATTTATGGACGCAACACACTACTCATAAGGCTGCTAAAAACTTTTCGACGGCCCACGACCAGTTTCACCCTTTTTGGGGCTCTCCGAGTTTCCGTCAACCTTATGTTCTAATTGAATCCAAATTGCACGGAAGTATGAAATACACCTCACTTGAAAACCAACTTGGTTTTGCGGGAGACTTACCTGGAACCCAGCTGAATCTTTCGTTTGTGATGCTTTTAATCAACTGAATGTGCTGCACCAGGTCGTGTCATGTTTCAGTTGATCAGGACTGGCTTCTCTTCGGAGGGTCTCTCGACGTAAAACCAGATAACGTATAGGCTTCATTTATCTTCATTATTGCCGTTCTCTTGGTTGAAGAACACGAAGAGTAGCGTCTATGTTTTTGAGAGGTTTTATCCTTTCTAGGTAAACCTTTCCCTGTCTGCATATCACACTCCGTAAGAAGTAGGTTTGTTTGTCATTCTTCGGATTGTGCGCATGGACTTTCACTCATTGTTTCTCAGCGCTCTGTTGAGTCAGCGGAATAGTCTAGTTTTCGGGTGATCTGATATTGTTGACCCGTCCTACTCATTCTCACACACAGTAATGACAGTTGTGAACGTAGCTTTTGTGTAGACATAACGGTCGCTTAGCTGTAACGCCATTTTTGCTCATAGCTGCCATGCCACCTGAGAGAAACATGAGGGCAGAGACATTGCCAGGTTGGCGAAGCATAAACAGAAGCAATCTAGGTGCCGAGGTTAGGTTCGAATTACAGGCTGCTCGAGGTAACCCAATGGTTAAGGTGCCAACTTATCAATCTAAAGGTTGGTGGTTCGAACCCAACCGCAACCTCTCAACCAGTCCTGTCTGGCTTGGGCACTCTGGCATTATCTCAGCCCTCGAGCCCTCTTCGGGTTGCATGGAAGCTAAACGGCGAAAGTGTGTCACAGCTGAATGACTGATTGGTCAGTAAATGCGCATCTTCACCACTTGGCTATCTTGGGCTATCTCGAGGTCGACCATTGGAGTTCACACAAGGCTAGTGACTCTTTGTTTGGACTGTGTTCCCCTTCACCTTTCAGTTGGATGGTACGATGGGCAAGTTTTTTCTGCGTAATAGACCTTAGGTGATGGTTGTCTGTTTCATGTTTTATTCTCCCGTGATCGTTGCAGTCCCAGATGGACGAGTTGTGGAGTCGTTGCTCGTGCTCACAGCCAAATCAATCGCTTCGCTTTTCCCGTTCGAAGTTGTGGAGTCCAGTCCTTTGCTCATCCCCGAAGAGTTGCAACGGTTAATTGCTTTTTACAGCTTTCCTACTGACGAAGACGATATCTGGCTCTATTCCTGTCTCAGCAGTGGTGGTTCCTATGAATTCGATCAAGGTGAAGCGCTTTGGGCGGACAAGGCTGTAAAGGAATGTGTACAGATTGGTGAGTTGTTGAAATGCTCCTGACGCTATTTACTCAATGTTTCTCTTCCCAACGGTACTGAACAAGTTTGCAAAGGTCTTAGTAATGTCCGTAAACACTTGTTTCCCTGGGTTTTGAAACTCTTTATGTCACACTCCCACCATGGTTCCCTTTATACGGGATACCTCACAGCTTGTTCCTATCCGTTCGCCGTGTGAAATAGCGATTGTTCCTTATCTTGATCATAGATTTGCTCCTTCAAGTTCGCTGGGTACATTGAACGTCCAAAACAAGTTGGAAAACCACCCACAATAGAACATACTTGAGGTGTATGTAGCGGTAGCATTTCGCGTAACACTGTGTGAACCGCAACGTCTGTTGTTTACGTGAATGCTAAATTCGTGTGCTGCGTAGGTTTATTAGGCCCCTCGTATCTTGTGACTGGGATTCGATTGGTGTGTGAGAGCATGATCTATGTTCAATTCAAGTCAGATAAAAAAGAGACTGACGCATCCGAAGGTGAGTCCTGAGCGTACACACTAATACCAGAGTGTAACGAAGGAGAATGGAAATCTCATTTTGCGTAAAGTCGGAAGTGGTAACTTCCGACTGTCCATCTGAAACGTACTGCTAACCGAGCATTGGTCTACGATAGGCACAAAGCAGAGTTACAAAAGGTTGTAGTAGGGCCAAAAGTGAATTTGAATGTTGGTCGAGTGTTAGAAGTTGGAAGTTAGAAAAAGATTGAGAGGGAGTTGTTAGGCATCCAATAGGGTTCACAGATCTGAAATGTGCTTCAGGCGTCACGCAGTTAGACAAAGGACTTCTTCGTGTAGTCTGGGGAATACAACTTAGGAGAGGGATCATTGAGTGGCTGTGTGGTCACTGCAGCATTCTGAATTTATAAGTCCAAAACGCTAGTCTTTGGATTTTGATGAAGGTGAACTCAGCACCCGGGAGTTACTTGAGGTGATTAGTCCCAATTACTTTGCTGTCTAGGATTTTCAAATAAAAACCTTGGTAAAGATGAGAGGATAAAGGTTACTGATTCAGTTGTCTTCTAGCCTTCTTTAATGGAAGGAGAATCCTAAGTCATAGCAAGTCAGGACCCTGAGTGACAGTAGAAGTCTCTGAAGACACCCCGTGAGTACATTAAGTCCTGTCTGCAACCAAGAACTGCATCGTCGGCATGTTTGCGGCGCATTACCGGAAATCCGCACTCTACTAACATGCAAAATAAAAACAAAAATCGTTCAGCTGTAACACCTTTTCGGTGCCTAGCTGCTATGCCACCCGAAGGAAGCATGAGGACTGGGATACTGCCAGGTTACCCGAACCAAGACTAGGGAAGTCGAGATGCAGAGGTCGGATTAGAATCACAGACCTTCCGGTCAGTAAATTCGCACTCTAGCCACTGAGCTGTCTCGCCCCCATGCAAGGACAAGGACGGAGAAGGTCCCGTCAAAAACATCTACACGTGCTTGGGGAGGTGTGACAGCTGAGTGCCAGTAAATTTGACGGGCGATGACTGTGAAATGACTGCGAAAAGCCGGACGAAACCTACTTCCCCACCAACTTCCGAGACACTATATCGGTGCTGTCAGAAGTATTCAGACGTACTTCAGGAAAAACGTCCGAATCACTTTCTTATCGAAATCAAGTGAAGCAGCGTCTTAAGAGAGCATCGGCCTCCGGATACGATCTAAAATGGGTCAGTTGCCTGGAGTCTTCAATCAACAGAACGGTACTTGTTTAATCTAAAAGCAGTCTAAAACAGTTTCAAATTTACAGTTGTGCAGCCAGTACGTTGGTACTGGCGTAATGATTTCCCCTTCAACAATCAGCAATTTTTCCAACAGCGAGGCAATGGTTGAACTGCAGGTTGAAAACGCAACCTGGGTGGCAGGAAATCTGGGATACTCGCTTTTCCGGCCTTGACTATTTGCTTGTACTCAGCATCACTTGTGATGTTGACAGTATTGTTAGGCTCTTCGAAGCAAGCGGAGGTGGTGAATCGTTAAGCAAACAATCTTCAGGAACTAGAGATAGGTCAGTGGTTAAGGCGCGAATTTACTGACCGGAAGGCCCGTTTTTCAAATCCGTCCTAGGCACCTCGACTGTTTCTGTCTTGGTTTTGGCAAACTGGAAGCATCTCACCTCTCATTCTTTGGAGGGGTTACATGGCAGATAAGCACCGAAAGACTGTTGCAGCTTAATGATTTCAATTTCGATTTCAGAACTGTCATCACACAGCTGCTTCAAAGCACTCAGCATCTCGCGACATTGTTGCGAAGACTCATTTGGACGTACTTTTCATTCAGGCGGTTGGTTTCGCTTTGAATCTGTCTCGTTAGTTCATTAGCCTTTTGATTTCCCTTCTGGTGAACTCTTGTTCTCCAAGGTGCCCTTATTTAGAGGACAGCCTGTATCATAACAGAAACTAAGATGACAGGTCAAATGTTCACAATATAAGAAGGATTGTTATTATGGGAAATTCGGTGACTGAAAGTGTATCTCAGTCGGTTGGTGTTGTCTTCGCTTCCCCGCGGTTTTTGTTTTTGAATGAAGCTGCTGAATACACGACGCCGAAATTCAGTGGATAGGTCGGTCAAGGGGGCGCACCTGTGTGCGGAGAAGTACTGTTGAATATTGGGAAAGTTTACGATATTAGCGAACATAATGGACATGAGAAAGAAATGAATAAACTGTTTGAGATCACTAGCAAGGATACAAAAAGGCTGTGTCAAGTAAGGAATCAGAGGAAAAATCAGCAAATGAAGGAAAGTCAGATGAAATGGTGATAGAAGCAGCAGTAAGTTCGCAAAGTGGAGAGACTGATCACCTCTTAAGGATCCAGGTTTGTGCTGCAGAACCGGATACCCAGTGTTTTTTAAGAGCGGGTATACAGAACACGCAGGGAGCCACACCAATTGTCCTGTATACGTGGTAATGCCACCAGAAGCCTACAGAGTGGTCATTCCAAAGCTGCATAATTTCATTGTCACTGGCATCATGCAGCCAGCCTTCTTGTACCGGTGCAATACCAGTGCGCGTATGTTTTCTTTGATCAGATAGTTCACCCGTGTTTGCCACCCGTTTATCCAANGAAGGAAAGTCAGATGAAATGGTGATAGAAGCAGCAGTAAGTTCGCAAAGTGGAGAGACTGATCACCTCTTAAGGATCCAGGTTTGTGCTGCAGAACCGGATACCCAGTGTTTTTTAAGAGCGGTTATACAGAACACGCAGGGAGCCACACCAATTGTCCTGTATACGTGGTAATGCCACCAGAAGCCTACAGAGTGGTCATTCCAAAGCTGCATAATTTCATTGTCACTGGCATCATGCAGCCAGCCTTCTTGTACCGGTGCAATACCAGTGCGCGTATGTTTTCTTTGATCAGATAGTTCACCCGTGTTTGCCACCCGTTTATCCAAACAGCAAATGGCCACTACCGGAACTCGTTGATGGCAATTACATTCTGTTGATACTTTTCGGCCTGGTTGATACCAGCCAACCGGTTCCATCAAAATGCGTCAAGTAAGCTTGTTTGTATTAGGTTTCACCCCCAAAGGAGCGAAAATCTAAAAGGATTTCAGCAATTTACCGCTGTTTGTGGCGTGATGTTGATGACAAATGATTGAAATACGGTTCAAGTAGGGTAGGAATCCACTGTTGTTTGGGGAATGAATTTCGTTAGCTAGGCCAATTTCAAGGACCTCTCCCGCCACTGAGGTGGAAAAAAAGAGCGCCGGGATATTTCCCCAAATCACTATTCATAAATTTCGTGAAAACTTGGACCACCCTTTTCGCCTTTTTTCGGGCTCGTCATGTGGACCTAGTACCCGAACTTCCGTCCATATTATTTTGCATTTTAACACCGAATTAGGGGTATCTGACGAGAGACATTCATTTTTAAGTTAAGTTACTGTTTACGAGAGATCTAAGTGAATATGTTTGATAGTATTCTTACGACCTTTGCACAACATGTTCGGATGAAGAACACGACAACTGAGAGATTAAGTTTAGGTTCATTTGACTCTCCCGGTAACACCGCCTCAGTTTGCAAATTCACACTTATTAAAAAGTAAAGAAGGCTATTCATCCCCACATGCATGGTGGTCTAATACGAAACAGCACTGATGGAACCATGCCAACCTGATGTTCAAGGGCCTTCACCAAC
Source organism: Opisthorchis viverrini (assembly GCF_000715545.1). NCBI lineage: Eukaryota > Metazoa > Platyhelminthes > Trematoda > Opisthorchiida > Opisthorchiidae > Opisthorchis > Opisthorchis viverrini. Next base: position 324,028 of record NW_008751753.1, on the reverse strand, counting down.
TTCACAATTAGCATTTAGTGTTAACATCACTGAGTGGTTTTATCCAGTTATGCACACTGAAGCACACTGGGGCTGTAAATGGAACCAGATGTTATTGTTCGTGATGAACGATTTATTTTTTATAGCGTGGTTTTCCGGTTTATTACAAGTTAATATTCTTTTCGAGTGGTGAAGGCGAGATTTGACATGGTTTTTCTTCTTGTAGTGTCTTGAGGACACCTATAAACCGCAAATAAAGGTAGAACAATGTAACCTCAAATCCGGATTTTCATTCCTTCTTTTATCATTGGTTGGTGGTTTTCTGCAGCCTCTAGAAAAAAATCCGACCGTCTAACTCAAGAACTTGGAAGACCTAGTACGTCAGGTTAGATACTTCTACTCCTCCCCGGAGAGCGCATGCTACCCGCTACTTCGTTGAAATTCCCCGTGAAAGTCAGGAAACAATTTCCTACAGTCTTATTAATTATCTACTACTTTACGAAGAGTTGTCAAAGATCTGACGGTCATTGTTGATGGGTTTCACCGCCGTTCGTTAAATGATTGCGGAAACAAACGAAAATAGTTCGACGGATAATGTGATTTTGGAAATGATATTTATTTAATATACGGCTTTCAACCACTTTGTACAAACAATGTAAAGCTGTTCCACAAAGCTATTTTGAATAGTACTCATACCGTATGATGATTCCACATTTGAGTGCTCTGGCGTGACCAAAGGAAGACCAACTTTCAGTATGACTCAGTACTTGTAGTTAACCTTGGAATTTGATAAAAATTCTCTTGAATATGACTTTCATGTTAGTGTAGATCGGATTCTGACGTTATTTTTTGGAAAAAGAACTTTGGAAAGCATCTTGTTCCGAGCATATCTGGCCGATTCACATGAAACATGTTTTCGCTGCCATCCATGATTGCCCTCATGCTCTGTTGGTGTGACTAAGCTGATACATGGCTCCTGGCTGGAAAAAAACTAGCCACTCATTAGGCCTGTCATTGTTACCCAACTATTCCCGTTCTCACACATGTTTGCAAACAAGCGACTCTTTTATACTGGGGAAGCACACTCATTTTGACATTAATTTGGTGGTAACAGCTAAATATATTGTGTTATTATGCCGGCGAATGTGCTGCCCAACCTTGTGCATAGTTCACTTGAAGAAAATATACCGCGAATTCTCGAATATCGTACCAGCTGAAGCAAGAGGTGACTTTTTTATCAACACATTCAGTTGAGTAACGGCATCAGCGTGAGATTCAGTCTGGATTCGGTTGAGTCTCCTCGTAAAACCCAATGGGTGTGCAAATGAGTGTATTTCGCGAACTAATTTGTTTATTTTCCTATTGCTCAATGAGATGGCTCGGTGGTTAGAGCGCGAAGTTACTGACCGGAAGTTCTGCGGTTCGAACCCGACATTTGCCTCTCGACTTTCCCTGGGCAACCTGGCAGCATCCCAGCCCTCCTGCTTCCTTCTGATGGCATGGCAGCCGGGCACCGGAAGGTTGTCACAGCTGAACGAAAAAAAACTTAACGAATACACTAACATTCATGGGAAAATGAATACGATAAACTGAATCCCTTGTTTACAATATTCTTCAACAGAATGTGCTGCACAATGATCGACTCATGTTTCAATTGGTGCGGTTCAGTTGAGTCTCTCGTTAAGAAAAATCTGGTGAAACCAGTCTTGGGTTATCCAAGGGTTTTCAGCAGCTCTATGAGTAGTTTCCTTTAACGGAGGTCAATGAGCATCAATAGTTATCCTCTCTTGACTGGTGTCACTCAGACTGGGGGTTTTGCCTTCGGTTTCATTAGATGTCATCTCATCCCGCTTTCGTTCTAAAAGCCTTGGTTTGCTTTGGTTGTTATCACCAATTTTAAACACTTATGTATCGCTTTTTTCATTTGCACTGCCTCTTTTCAGGTTTTCATTTGAGCGCCAAGGTTCTGACCAGTCTACACATTGCGCTCCCTCATGTTAGTCATGCGAACGAAGATGAGCGGGAAACGGGCACCAACCCTCCTGCGTCGTCAGCAAACTTTGAACCCTTTCACCTTAACTGGGATCCTCCACCGAATTCGAATCGTCCACAACTCGAGGCGAATTTGTCCGGCAACACTGTCAGACCAACTGAACAGCTCCATCATCCAGGTGTCAATATTGAACCCGGCTATCCAGCCCATCGGGTTTCGCTCACTTTTGATAGAGGGCGTATTACTTCCTGCTCTTGCACTTGCACCTTCGATGTTGAGGATGGATGTGCTAACTTCACACCCCACCGAGATGTTCTCGAAGAAAGAGGTGGACATGATTCCTTTCCCGATGCGGGTCCTCCCACTCGTACGCGAACCCAACCCTCCAATAGCTTCTCCTACCAACCAATGTTTGCTGCTGATTCTGCTGAGTCAGATCGAGGGCGAGGCATCATTATGGGTTCGTTTAACAACAACGCTAGCAGCCATCAAAGCACAACTGGCAGTCGACCCTTAAACCCAGTACGGTTTGGCTTAGTTCGTCCAGGTTTGCGTTCCCACCAAACTACGGTGTATCAACAGCATCCTCGGATCAATGTTAGTGTTCAGCGATCAAACTTAACCGGTGAACCATCGACCACCAATCCGTTTCGCAGTTTAGCCTTTCCGTCTGGTTGCAGTCCGCCGTCTAGTGCTTGGTGTTCACATGTCGTCGCTACTTGTCTCATGCGGATCCGACAGCCCGATAAAGTGTTACTGCGTGCTCCCATCTCCGAATCCCTTTCGAAACTTAGTAAAGAGGACTTGCAGAAATTCGCACAGAATTTGATTTGTCACGTTGGACCTAAAAAGGTTAGTCCTGTTTAAACCTAACTACCCCCGCCCCACCGGTCTCATCCTTCGTCTTACGTAGGTGACGGAATTTCGCGCTTTTGCACTCAGCCAGACTTATTCGATGCATTTTGTGCCACATTTTGACTACTAACTAACCGAACTTCAGTAGTTGTATCGGTAAGTAAAGTTACCCATAGGACCGTTGCCAATTTCCCTCGGAACGCTTTTGTGATACAGACAGCGGTCTATCGTCTATGTGAACTAAGAAATCCGAACCCGCGAGCTGAGGTGCAGATCCACTCGCGATTCGTTTAGGTTAGGCGGTTTGACCCTACACCCTCACCGCATTGGCTGTCAACCGTCGTCCTTCAGATGGACCCACTGAGAAATTGTCCGTTTTAACAGTCCTGCTTTTGGAAGTGCCGTTAACTCCGGGGTTCACAATACCTTATATAGCCAGCATTCTTCTGTGAGTTGGCTTATGTTTTGGATTGATTTTCCTGTTTTGTCACTGAGTTGCAAGACATGAATATAGCTATTATCATTTTGCTCATTCCTATGATAGACGAGAATCGGTCGAAGAACAAGCAGTAAGGTGTCATTGCTGTTTGCGTAAATTAATGTTTAACTATGGTAGGTTTGTCAGAACCTTATCCTCTATTTTATCAAACCGTTGCTGACTGCATATGCATCTTTCTACGATACTTCAGATTTTACCTGCCGCTCAGAGGATTTTAGATCAGCTCTTGGCTGCCACCGATAATCCAATGAAGAGCTCCGTCGGCGCACCGGGTAAGTTTCCAAACAATCGATTACGACAGGTTTTAGGTTACGTTTATTCGTAAATTGGGTAAATTGCTCAACAGTGGTATACACAATAGCACTATGTCAATCAACTACAGTGTATAAAATTTCGCAACCTTCATTACTACCATTCAGAATTCTTGTCCGTTTTATTCAAACACCCATCTGTGCCTAATTGAAGGAATACATTACTCATTCATGTTAGTAATGGTTAGCCTTTTTTTGAAGTTTTCGCTTCAAAGTCTTAATTCCCTCCTGGTTAGTGTATGTCCCCCTTTTTTCCGTTCAACTCAGACCCTACTGCCGGCGGGGCTGTCGGAGATGCGGCCGCGTGGTGTTTCGATGGGGCTGTACTGGAAGAGAAGCTTCGACTTGCACTGCGTCGTTTTTGGGTGTCCACGCCAAGTGTCATTTACAGTGACATCGGGTCGCTTAATTCCAGTTCACCTCCAGATGTGGAGAATTTCCACTCCGTTCTCCACTCGCTCCGGGGCAACGATCCTGGTGGTGTTTGGGACCTGCTGTCCATTATTGGGGACATGATGCGCCGACAAGATAACAACGGCGTGTTACTGTTAGAAATTGTCACACGTTGCATTATTGACATGCAAGAGGTGAGTTGCTCCACATCATCTTCATAGTTTTGCCGAACGTTCAGTGACTTTTGCCCGTGCTTGTTTGGATGTTTCGCCCTGTCTATTTTCAAGGTAATCTATACAGGGATTAGTGTTTTCACTGCACTGGTAATCATTGCGAATATGGGAAGGCATGCCTGTTCATCCTACCGGGTGAATTTTCCTGTTTTTTTCGCTGATGTTTCCGTCTCACGCTGACACACTGAGGTGAATGTCATTCGGTCCGTGGCTTATCTGTTCTCAGTCAGCTTTGCATCCGGTGTTTCATGACACAACCATTCTGTATTGTGCCTTGTTTGAGTAAAACAAACACAACACGTAACTTCTTGCCATGTGAGGATTCAGTCTCAGGTATAGAGAAGAAAGGACCATGGATTGTGTAAGAGTATCCCTAATATAGTTCAACTTGCTTACCATTGAATTGCAGAAAACCTCGGTTTCTGATAACGATACAAGTGAAGTCATGGTCTACTGATCCAATAACAATTTTCTAAAAATATCGTATATAGTAGATGTGAACCAGAATTCGGTGGTAATATTCACACCCATCTTCGGAGCAAGGCGACCGGTACACTAACGGCGCGATTGAGGTTTTTCCCAGCCCTGTCAAATACGAATTAAACCTTGTTCTACGGCCCCGTAGACTGTGAGCCACTTGGTTTGCGCACCTGCTCCACAAGTCAAATTAATGAGCCAAACGCTAATTTATCTGAGATCCTCTTTCGGCGACTAATTAGCATTGTATCATGTCCCCGTAACTGGTGGTCCTGTCGTAGTGTGATAGATGCACCGTCATCAATTCAATATTTAATGACCTCATCGATAGTGATGACCTAGCTGAATGGCAAAAATATTTGTACCTAGTCAGCTGATCATGAGTATCATTTCAGACTGTGTACGTGACCGTGACCCTTGACCGAAACGTTTCAGTGACAATTCTTTCCAACTTGTTACACTTTATGTTTGCGGGCAGCTGACACTACTGTTCGAGGAAATACCATCACCAAACTTATTGGAGCCTTATGTATTTTGCCATACAAGCCTCTGGGTTGGGTTTCCGACTCTTCCACCTACCACAAAAACATCGTTGTACGCAAAAAAAACCCAGAATAATTGACCCCTCACACATTCAAAACTTCACTTTGCAACACTGATGATTCGGACAGTGACGTTCACTCAGTCCACCATCCGTTCTTTTCCTCACACAGGAATTTCCGGTAACTGTGATACCGCTTGTAGCTAGTTCCCAGGTTACTCTGTCCACCAATGCTTCCGTTTTACGACTGAGCTTTTTGCTTACACCCATTTTTCCTTTCCCCCTCCACACTGACTTAGCATACCCGCCCGACTTCTAGTTTATGTGGCCCAAATGCAGTCTTTGGAAAGCTAACAGTCTCCCGATGGAGGCAGTGTACTTCAGATTTTCTCTTTATTGAGTGCTAATTGGAAAGTTGTCTTACTCTCAGACATAAGGGGCGAATTACACATTGTTGGCGATTCCAACTCACACAGTACTGACTGGCTTACTTGCTCGGCTCACACCTACCACCAGGCCTTGAAACAATTTTTTTGCAAGCACGAACTCATCCCCATCCGTATCTCTCCAAATTCGGATTTCGGACCATGAGAGCGACTCAGCAGCCTCAATTTGTTCCAAATTACTCATGTCGGCTCTTCCTTAACAGTTCTACAACGCCCATCTTTATTGCTTTAGAGCTTTCGCTAACTTAGATTCCCTCCGTCTGTTTTTTGCTTTCTGTTTGTGTTCCCATTGATGCTTCAACATACGTTGGTGGTATTACCAATGCTTTTTTATGGTGCTATGCTGCAGTTTTTCCCTCACTTCTTCAAGCCGGACAAATCTTCCTCTTCTGAATGGTTTACTCCTGTCTTTATCTGCGCAGTGCGGACAGAGAACCGATTGCATGCACCCCTCTCCTAGCACTCGTTCCGTTTAGTTACTTGATCGAGGCTCCTACTCCATCGCCGTCGAAGAGGTCAGAGATGCGTTTGTTAGTTGCAGAGGTGATCAACTGTCTAGTGCATCCGCTGTGGGTCGACCCTTCTGAAGTCTTGTAAGAGCTGCATATGGGTCGTAATTCCTCCTATACCTGATTCCAAATGATACGTTAAGTCCCTGCCACCTGGAAAAGCTGGATTTTTCGCCCAGCCTTTCGTCTGTAATCCAACCGAGTCTCTTCGGGAGATGTTCTACTAGTCAACCCTCACTCGTTTGTCTTTACCCAAAACTGCCTCTAAGAACGCTCGCCGTCCCCGGAATTTCTTCCTACCCAAAAACATGAGATTCGCCGCACCCAGGAATGTGATAGTGGCGTGTAAGGTGAAGCTCTTCCCACCTAGTTTTCTCTTTGTAACCAAATTCGACGGAATTCGTGCATTTTATTTTCAAACTCTTTCCTACCATCACATTGTAGCCTCCCCTTCGTTACTAATACAAGTGGTACTGCAAGTGCTTTGAATTATCGCTTCTGTCCCATCTGAGTCATTCACTTGTTTGACTTGCTTCTTCACTTCCATTCATCCTTACCGTCCGTTATGACGCCCTCCCCCCTTTATTCACATCTGAAATACCCCCACTATATTTTCCAAGTCTTTTACAGTCCACTCGTTTGGGACACGAGCTGTCGTGACCGTCAAAATGATCGTGCTTGGCACAGGGTGGTGACCACTGATTTAATCTTTTGATGAACTGTCGAATGCAGTTGCAGCTGGTTAAGCACATCGGTGTACAGCTGATTTGAACCCGAGTCAATTGAACGAATATGGTTTGTATAGCATATGCATCCCTTCCCGGTCGTGTTCGGTTTTAGAGGAGAAGGGCGAGACTGTAACTGTCAAAGGACGTTCCAATCGCTTATCCGTCAACTAAGTTTTGTATTCTTCGATCACATGTGTTGTAGAAGCACATTCAGTAGTGGTATCCCATATTACTTTGTCTCTCACTCTATCCGAAGTGACTAAAACTGAACATTTACTAACCACGCTGGGTTTCAAGGACTTTCTTTGTAATCCTCTGGATTCTGAGCTATTTTCACCCATTTTTTCATTACAGCTGATGTTTTGGTGGTATCTGGTTCAGCTGAAGCCTTGCGTCCTTCCTAAAGGCATACCAATTTGTCAGAAACAAACCCAGTACGCGGCTCTGTGGCTTTGTGAACAGGTAGTTCAGCTTTGGCGCCTCGCGTGTTTGAATCCGGAACTACGTCCACAGACGACTGGTCATTTGGCCGGCCGCTTCCCGTCCGGATCTAGTGTGATTTCCGTGTGTAGCAGTAAAGACACAAACGCATCGACATCGGGGCCAGTAGGCTGCTGGCTACTACAACAGCTTAATAGAAGGTTGAGAGCTTTCCATATATTCGCATTGGAACAAGCTGGTGTCCGAATAGCCCAAGAACGAGATCCACAAACAAGTCAGAAGGGCGAAGATCCGACAGAAGCAACTACATCAACACAAGCCAAAAACGTGCAGGAGGAGTACCATCGATTTATCGGATTTAAGCCTGCACTTGCAGCCTGCAGGTGAGCTTATTAATGAACTGAAACTATTAGATAAATATTTACTGTGCGCTTGTGTCTAAGCTATTCACACTTTAAGTTGTGCTGACACCTTTATGTTGGTTTTGGTGTGGTGAATTTAGATTAGTCCCAAGCATGTACACTTATCTTAGCGACTAAATTTTTGGAGATTGTTGACTCATGTTTTTTTCCTCCATCCTTAGCTGGCACCATCCCAGTGAATGTTTAGCGGAAGTTTAACCATGATGACGACCTCAAAGATATCCCGCAGAAAATCGTATACATTTCCAGAACACGTGAATGGTTGTCGTTCTGTTTGTTGAGCTTAGCGATTTGGTTGCAAGCGTTTCGTCGCCGACCGAGATAACGTCATCAGTGCGTCCAGCTACGACGCACGAAGCCGGTTAGAAAAAGATACCTTTTAGTGATCTATACTAATTACGTACCAAGTGTACCGATTTTCGCACTTAGTTTGGACTAACCTTAATCATCCGTAGCATGCTCTATGTCATTTTGGGTGTCAAAATTGATCATAAATTCATTGAACAGCTGTGTTTAGTAGTTGAATGCTACAGTTGAACTGGAACCGAGTAAATCGTTTCGTGCTGTGGTTGATGGGTGCAGTGATATCCGAACGATTGTTGTTCCTATCAAAGCACAGCTGGAACAAATCGATCCATTTATGATTGTCTGTTGCTCATTTGACCTCTTTACACAGTTAAATTTGATAAAACTTAGTGTCTTCAAAAACTACTGGTAGGAACAGTACTAGTTTTCTGTTCAGCAGTTAGGCTAATTCCATCCTCGTTATTTCTGTTGTAGTCTCAACTGGCATTCGGATCTTCCCCCGACACATGCCCTATCAACTGAAGAATTTCGTGCCTGTAAGTTTTGGCATGCCAACTTAAATCTATCCTGGCAAAAATAACTCCTTTCGTCCGTGATCACACACAGAATATCATGTATAGTAGGCCGTTTTATTCCTCCCACTCCACCTCACCCCACCCCATTTACAAGCAGCGAATACATGGCCATAAGTGGGCTAGCCGGAGCTGTTCATCAGTATGTGCGGTGCATTGTGTGTGTGCGTGAGACAGGCTAACACCAGTCTTATTATGGTTTCCTTAAGGAAAATGTATTTTGTCTCGGTATTTCTATCTACCTTTCCTACCCCTTGTTAATTCAAGGGCACTGAAACTGCCTTAGGCGGATCGCTGTAGCGTTGTTTAGTGGCTCGATCAACAGAACTCAGTTAATTCGCCAAAGTATCCCTTTCTATTCAAACCTTTTTTCTCTTGCACTAGCTTTTCTATGTCGTGCGGAAAATCCTGAGTGATGTGTTCACATTGTTCTGTCCGGAAGAATTTAATCCAATGGATAATGTTTGCTTCTGCTATTTGGGTTCCTCCGAGGACATTTTGAGTCGTAGTTCCCACAGAATAGTTTGTGGATGGCGGCTGTCAGTTAGTTTGAAACGAATACAGAAAGACTAATGTGTAGCGATTGGAATGCAGAAATCAGGTTCGATAGGAATCTTAATACATGGTAATAGCAGTATAATCGTTAAGCCTAAAACACCCCTTCTGCGCCCCGCTGCAGTACCACCTGAAGGATGCACGAGCGCTGGGCTATTGCTAGGTTGCCCATGACTAGACAAGAGCAGTCAAGGATACAAGGTCAGGTTCGAACCACTGACCCTCGGGTTAGTAATTTCGCGCCTTAACCACTGAACTGTCGCGAAATCCGATAGGAATCGGTTGTTCAGTGGTCCAATAGTCCGGGGCTTCCCTCACCGTCAAATTTCACCGTGCCACATTTCGTCGCTTTCAGTATCATCAGCAGCTCGCCTTGTTTTGACCAATACGAGAGGCATGCGATTAGGATCGGTTACACCAGATTATCTGATAATACACCACAGTTCAGCGGGGCGATTTATCGAAGTCTGGCTCGTGTACTCACCTGCAGCTGTGGTTAGTACAGCAGCTTCTTCGGAACTCCACACGATTTGCCTATGTGCGAATACGCACTGCTGTAGGATCAGCGGCTAATGCACAAGCCAATCCAAAAGGCTACTGTAAATTTATGTCGCTGCTTTTGAATGATTTGTGTCACCACTGATACCCATTATGATTGACTTGCTTGACGAGAAAGGTATTACCGCTTAGCTGAGATAACTCGAATCGTTCACGGTTGAAGTAAGTTGGAACCGTATGCGAAGGAATGTGAAACTGAGACCGTGAATACTTGACATAAGGATGCTCTGTAGAACCGTAGTTTATGGATTTGTTCCATCAGGCCACGTAAAACGCAGACAAATGAGAGGAATCACTCTATAGGTTTTATGCAAAAGTTGCCTATTCCCGAAGTAAATGCATCTGAAATCCAGGGCACGCGTTTTTCCAAACTACAGTGAGATCAGACAGAAAATCGGAATGGTTACAAATCAATTATTGACGTCGTTTTTTCAGCTTACTTCAATTTGTTTTCCCTTGGTTAACGCTATGATGGTTTCCATTACATTAAGTCATTGCATTTACCCAGTAACACGTGTAATCGAATCTGGAACCATGACCAATAACGCATGGGACTTGTACGTCTGAAACATTCCAACCAATCTGCGCAGAGTTGATGGTCCGGATTCGATTAGATAAGTATAAAGATGAGGGAGCGTTATACTAAAATCAAGGTAACAACTCTGGTTAGGCTTTTTAATTGAAGGGGGATAAGCAAAGATGAAGAAATGTGCTTACCTTGGAACTGATGGGGATTCCGGCTCATGTCTTCCGACCACAGATGGTGTGGATATGATTCAGCTATAAAACTTCGTAGATCCTACTGGTCCAAGAATCTGGTTGCCCTTAAGTTTCATTGTTTATTCAACTGCAACAGGTCCCCCTATCCTCAAGAACTTAACCAGATATCCAATGACTTTGAATAGATCATGTCCTTACAAATATCACACTTTAGCTAATCCACGATGGGATGTAAATCGAATCTCAATGTGTGCATACCAATTAAAGTAGGTTGGATGATTCGGAGAGTAAGGGACGAACGAGAAGGAAAATCAGAGTTTTAAGTGAGAAGCTGAAGATACAACACAGGGACAGATAAAGCGTCACTATTGGCACTGGGTGCTTTGGATTTCGCGACACTCGTGCAGTATGCTCACTGCTGATGAAAGTTTGTTTTTCAGTGTAGTTATTTCTCCGCAGTGGAGGTGACACTTAGCAAATTGACGTTCGTCTTCCACCGAAGTGGACATCGATCGACTAATTTACGATTGGCTGCAGCTGAAGGGATTCCGTAAATGATTCGAAATGTTTGAAGTGCCTGTGTAGACACCTAGCACTCCATTATGCATTCGAAGGTGTCAAGTTAAGTGGCTTGTTGTCTTGAAGTACCTCAGCTTACCCATCCTGAAAGCTTTTTAACACGAATCGGGTATGTGTAATGCATCAGTCACACCCTCCCCTAACGATCACCGGTTGCCTATCGGATAGTCAGTATCACCATATTGTCCGTGGAGTATTAACCTGACAAATTAAGACGTTGATATTAGCTGCTTTGGTTCGGCTATTGGAAATACGTTTTTAATCTCGCCTTCTCTGACATAGTCCTTGGTTCTGGTCCACTGTCATTTCAAGTGTTGAACTGGACAGTCTGAATGACAGCCACTCGAAACTTTCGTCATGTTGAACGACAACCGCCTGATGGACAGTAACTCCACCCTAGGACAGGGTTTCTCCACGACCGATCACATTGTAGATCCATGTTGCTGTAAATCAGTAAATCTTGTCACTTTACAAGGATCTACTGAGTATTTGAGAACGCGGTCGTTATGGCAAATGCCGAGGAAGACATGAGTTCACTTAAACCAAGTTGGATGTCTCACTGTTCTGACTTGGAGGCCACTCAAGCCTCATGGTAAGGTTTGAAGTGGAAATTTGAACATTCATCTAATTAGAATAACAGCTAGTCTATCATATCGTTGTCATGTTGGGGATGGAAATGATATGTACTGGGACTTTTTGGTTCTCTTCTCTTTGGAGCGATAGTCATCTGCCTTCGTTTTGAACCTCAGTAAACGGTGTCAGCGTGCCCTATTGAGACCGAAACAGCTGTCCATTGGTTCATTGATTACAGCTGGACAGAACGATATATTATGCTCATTGCCAGGTTTTTTCTCGATAGTTACACTGACCCATACATCCTTTTCGCTTACAACTTAGTTTTCCAGCCTTCTTCCTTCCTTCTTACTTTCAACGTTCAGGTATGCCTAAATTCCTGGGCGCCCACTTGACTTGCCAAACAGCGTCTGAAGTGGGTTTGAATTCTTCCGATACACCTGCTACGGCGCTGTTCACAGAGTGGATGCGAACAGCGAAGCCAGTTAGTAGCTCTATCTTTGAGTTATCAGATACGTTCGAAATGGATCAGAACGATATGCCACACTTCACTGACTCTCTATTCGCTGACTTACCAAAACCACACGATGAAGTCGAGGTGAGTCGGGCTTTTCTTGGGACCTATTTTAGCATTCAGCTACACTGCTTCGCTGGCTAGATTTCTATTCACGTAAATTTATCCATGTTGGTGATACATTAATGTGGCAAATACGTCGACTAGATGAAGATGGTCATGAATAACAAGCGAAGTTCCAGCAGGTGTACTCGGTGCGATCTACTTTTAAGCTACCCAGCTTGACTACTTGTACTCGTGATCATTTCGTCACGTGACAAACACAGCTGGAGACAACCCAAACGCCTTGGAACAGGATACGGATAGGATACGAAAATAGAGCGACTGGTGCCATAAACTAAAGTTCGACTGGAGAAAAAGTAACTCAGCTCAAGTAATACCGGGGCACTGGTGCAACTTACTGTTAATAAAGCAAGCTTTAAGGGTGTGGATATGTGGTGAATTTTGACACATTTTCACCTACGCACTGCAGTTGTCTATGAACTTTCTATCCAGGTATTGGTATGATAAATAACTTTGAAATGAAAAGAAGTGTTATCATTGTTTGGATGTTTAGGAACCTCGAAATGATTGTAGTAGGTTAGCACTAAGTCCTTTCCTCGTCCACTTATTCTATTCTATTCCCAATAAGGCTTTCGAATAAGTCATGATTGTACGGCAGAGATTCAACAGTGTGGAACATTAATGCTATGCTGTCTATGATGATGATTTAGGGGACCGTACGAATAGTTTCGAATGATGGCCACAGTCTCGATCGTTCCACACCGACAACAAAGACCCTAGATGATAATATTAATCAAATTTCTTCTAGTGTAAGCGTAAAACTGAGTAGAAAAATGCTTGCGACCCTCGCATATTCGATTGTCTCTGAGTTGTGGTGAATTGCCATTGGGTTCTGGACAAACTATCTTGTTGGAAGCGGGGAAACAGTTTTTTCTTTCTCGTTTCGCGGATGTCTGTTTTTTTTTGCACAGGAAAGTGGTTATCCTGCGTCCATTTTATCTTTTCGGGATATGGCCTGTTCTTTCAGGTCGTTTGAAAGGTCAACAGACAAACTTCACCAGATATGCAGACCTGTGGTTTCTCCCCCTCCGTTACTAAAGATGTAATTGTGTGTACCGTCTGCTTACGGGTTCGAATGTTTATATTTTCTGTATTACCTTCGTAGAACAATTCGTTTTTTCTTCATGTGGTCATATTGTACCTGGCGTTCAGTTCATTCCATGACCAGCTGAAGATTCGTATAATTACAGCGAAAATAATTTCGATTAGGTCGACATATATTTATGGAGTCCAGCTTTGTCAGAATAGTAGCTACTTGTTGCTTATAGTTATGACTGATAATAATAATCGTTCAGCTGTAACATTCTTCCGGTGCCTAGCTGCCATGCCACCCGAAGGAAGCACGAGCGCTGAGGTACTGCCAGGCTGGCCAAGAATCATGGTCCTTCCATTCACTAAAATCGCGCTTCAACCACTGATACATCTCGGGCTTTACTTGTTGCTTAAAGTAGTGTCTTTACATATTATCAGGGTGACGTAAGAAATCGGATACTCCCCTGACCAGACCCATTGGGCACTGCGCATTATACTGTACGGGACTCTTCTTAATTGAGTTCTTATCTTGCAAGATTTCCCATTATTGTTGCTGTTGCTACACATTGGTTGTACTTATTGGATTCGTTCACTTCAAATCGTACCGAAACTCCAACGGCACCCGTAAACAAGGTGCAGTATTCCCTCTTTATACTCATTGTAGATGTTTGCTATCTTCCGGGCACGATACTACTGATAGGAGATAAACTAATTGTAAACACAGTCCCTGTGCACTACCAGCATCTCCCTAATACAATCGAATTTCCTGGTTTTCTTGATTTCATGTTGGGAGAGAGTACCATAATCCCTAATACAATCAATGACACTCAGCGCCTTGGATATCTGGTCTCCTTTCAAAGGGTATGCGCCAAACGAGACTCCTTACCTCACCCGACCAGTTCATCCACATCCACAGAATCCTCTGTGCATACAGTGTCAGAACGTTTCTGGTGTCTACAATTCAATAACAGCATTTTAAAATTCTTCTTTACGATTGCACAAATGCCAGTCGAAATTTCAAGAAACCTAACTGAACGTTCAGAGAATAGAAGCAGTATCATACACATTACCCATTGGGCCTAATAGGGAAAATGTTCTAAATGTACTTCTTGATACCTTCCTACTTTCGCCAGAAACATTTTGAGAAAGTTCTCCCATCACCCATGGTGGGTGGGTTATACAACGCATTGGCGAATTATTAAGCGCTCTCAAAAGACGACACAGTGGTTTTATCATCGTGCACTGACACCTGCTGCTATGGTCACAATATTTTCGGTTTCGTGGCAGCCACGATAAGACACACACGCTCTTAGTCCGCATAAGAGGTACCCACAATAACTAGTATGCTAGTTGTTTGTATTCAACTATACTCCCCTTTCTGCTGATGGTTTGTGAACTGCCTGTTCCTGTGGGTTCATCTTCGAGATAGTATGCAGTGGTTCTGATCTACTTTTGTTTCTAAATTAGATTTGTACGTGTCGGAATTTTATGACCATTTCGCTGTTGACAGCAGACCTATACAAGTTAACAGTTTTCCGGTAACTGCCTCTGCATTTTTTCATCTCTCTGTGTACTCATATTTCTAGCTTGCATTTGCCCGCTTCCAAGCACTGGACGCCCATGGACAAACCAAACAGTCACTGCTTTGGGCTCGCTACGTTGCCTGTCGCCTCCTTTATTTGAGCCCACAATTTCTCGCCGATTTGGAAAAAGCCACTTTCGAAGTGGTGGGCACATCGATAAAACCGACCAAGTCGGTTTTGAGCCAGCCAGATTCGGGCGCGCTAGGTGATGCTAATTCTGAGTCAAACGTAGGTCGTGTTTATGATCTCAATGCACGGCGTCAAAAGAAAGTCGCTGGAAATACAGTTATACATGGCTCATCTGCCTACAGCTCATCGCTTCCAGCCAGTTCCCAAACAACTGGAGAGAACAGCAGGTTGAAAAAGCCGAACCCTGGAGCCGCAATCATTCAAGATTACAATGGCGTACCGGAGAATCAGGTCAATAGCAAGGCACTCACCTGGTCAACAAGGTATGTTGCCAGCCAGATTCGGGCGCGCTAGGTGATGCTAATTCTGAGTCAAACGTAGGTCGTGTTTATGATCTCAATGCACGGCGTCAAAAGAAAGTCGCTGGAAATACAGTTATACATGGCTCATCTGCCTACAGCTCATCGCTTCCAGCCAGTTCCCAAACAACTGGAGAGAACAGCAGGTTGAAAAAGCCGAACCCTGGAGCCGCAATCATTCAAGATTACAATGGCGTACCGGAGAATCAGGTCAATAGCAAGGCACTCACCTGGTCAACGAAGGTATGTTAACCATGTTTTAGGTTGGGCTAGCACAATTTCCATCGGTGAATAAGTGCCTTCTACCATTCACACCTACTTAAGCCGTATTCAGTCCCAGTGGGCTCTCATTTACTGTCTGATGAGTATGCATTAGGTAATCAGTCAGTTTCTTTGTGAATTGGCTATAGCTACCACAGTTCTGTTTAATTCTAGTAGCGGGTACCTGGAAGAAGCACACTTCCGTTAAAAGTTGCAAGAAATCTTACTGACAGAATGACGTCGCACAACCAATCGCGCTATCGCACCTTGGTCTCCCATGACCCTCCTTTCATTTTTCTATATCTTCGGATTCAGGGTGGCGTCCCTCGTCCGTCGTCAACTAAGAATATTGGTCGTAATTGTGGTACTCAGACAGGGAATCTGTGATGACAGCAATTTTCCGTACTACTTCACAACTTCCGTAGAAAAACTTTTTCCCATAAGAAGAATGAGACTTGATGTATTCAAGCGCTTTCAAAGTAGCGAAACGCTCGGCCTTCTTTACAACTATATAATATCTTGGAACATCATAGTATGTTTGTTGTGTAAACACAAACAATTTAGACGCTAATATGGTCGTGGTAGTAAACAGACCTCTTATTGAAAATCAGTTTTACAATCACTGAATACGGAAGTCGTTAGAAACATGTTTACTACGTGTGTTTGCTGGTGTTCAAAGGTGGTAAGGATCAGCCCCGCCGATTCTTCAGCTGTCAATGTAGAAGATAAGACTGACAATAACTTGTCACTGAGGAATTACTTCTTCGTCTTAGTTGGTCCTACTACGTATGCGGCTGAGCTATTACGGCCCTAGATATTCCATTAAATTTATACTTGATGTTAAGGCGTTGCATCAATGTCTCCTCTTTTCTTTATTGTCACCATGGTCGTCATTGAGAATATCACACCGACAGTAAATGTTCATGCTTGACTGCCACACAAAAGTGAAAGAAGAACCAAAGAGACTGGAGAGAGGTACAGACTTATTGTAGGGAACCGAATGCTTCTAGGTTGCAGTGGCCAATAACAAACTACTTACACCATCCAGCAGTGGACAAGTATGCACATCAGAGCACTTTTCTGACGTAAGATGATATCAATAGGACTGATTCAAAACCATTGGCAAACTCAATAAAGTCCGTTTCTGGTGTTATATTTAACCCGGAGTTGAATGTCTTGTTACGAATCTCTTGTCACATGTTGATTGGCTTCCCGTTTGCCAGCCATTTGTTTAGTTGTTGTGAAAGCCTTTTCTGAAAAATACATTTCATCCACACTTTCTAGTACAAATAACTCCCACGTTGTCAAGTACTTTGTGACATCGAACCTACAGTAGTCAGTGTGGTCTACAAACCGGTAATTATCCATCATTGTGGCGGAGTAGGTAATGCAAGAGACAGCGAACTATACCGGGTTTGTCGTGCGACGTTTATTTTTCTATGTTCTCTTCAAATAGGCAGCTGACCATTCCTGTGGTTGTTTTAGTGTTTTTCCCCACACACTCAGTTAACGATATTTGGTACCTCCATGCTTGTGCTTATTGTGTTCTAGGTCAGTCAGTTACTGGACCAAATCCGATATCTCATGGAGTGCCTCACTCGCAGTTACAACGAGACTGTGTCAAATGTGGCCAACCTTTCTTCAACCAACCGCATCACAAGCAGTGGGCGAACTCTACTCACTTTTCGCGGGCCAGATCCGACACTGGTGAATCTTCATTTGGATGAAACCGCTTCACCTGTCGCTCAACAGTCTGGTCAGTTGAGCTTCCAATCAATCAAAGATGAATGGATGTGTATCGACATCGAGCTTGCATTCCGTTTGGGATTCTATGGTCTCAGCCTTCCACGACCGCCTACTCAGAGTCCAACACTCGAAGTTCGGTTGTTCGATCAAGAAGTCGCCCTCGTTAGCCGCCTTTGTCGGTTACCACTTCATGCGGCTTGTCCTCACGTTCTAAAGAGTATACGTTACGAAGCCAACATGCTAGCACGAAGTCCTCCCACCTACCACACGGGTAACGTCCATAATTATCAAAACCAAAGTTATTCACAGTTTTTTTTACCATCGTTTCCTGTTTCTCCGAATATCCTGTGGTTCCTCATGCTATGCTGCTGCATGGTCTTAAAATTAACTTTAAACCCTCGTTTCTGCTTACGTAGGGGTTGCCACAGGTAGTTATTCAGCAGTTATTCACAGTTATTCAGCATTGACATTTGCCTGGGAACTTTCTCTTACTTAGCTAGAACGCCTGTATTCTGCGATTATGTGCAATGTCGTTTCCTGCTTGTCAAATCATTCCTTAATTAGTTCTCTCCAGCTGCTTCGACGTATCAGTCATGTAACGTCACGTGGATTTAGACAGATTGACGGGTTATAGCTATTGTAATGATCCATACTGGAACGTGTGATTGAAACTCCTTACAGTTTGTTGTGGTCGCCAAACCGTTGCAATTCCGTCTAGAAAATCAGACAACACTTTTCATCACTTCAAATTTTATCTGCTCTGGACTTTATTGAGCTGTTGTCGAATTTCCCCATTTTCAGACGTTATTGTGCCTTATAACCTGGCCGGTTACATATTCCATCAGCTGGTTGGCACGCGCCCCACATCGGAAGTGCTTGCCAGTCTCACAAATCCCGTTCCTACCACGGGTCTGCCCGATTCTCATGGCTCGTTTGATGATGGTGGAGCGAGTGCTGACGGAGCTTCCTCCGTGACCGGTTTAAACAGAACTAGCACTTCTAGAGCCCAACAATCGGCCGAACGCGAACCGAGTGATTCGTCTGGAGGCGATAATTCAAACTCAGATAGCATCCATTCATGTCCTGTTCTCGCTACGGGTGCAATTCTAGCTGGTCCTGATATTCCACTTGTAGTGAGCAGCCACCGTTGTAGGAAGGATGCGAGAGAATCGTGGACGAAAAGTAGCAGCTATCTGGAAACGCTCGATCTAGCGGCCTTGCAAGACGCCGTGGTGTCAGATGCAGAGCTAGGTTTTTTGGTCACCTTGACGGTTATTGGGTTGCGCTCCCGTGTTCCACAAGCCGCGTATCCATATTTTATCGAGGGTCAGTGGGCTCACCACGATGCTTTGGTTGTTTACCTCCTGCGGCACTACCGGGACGATGTTGCCAAATTGGACCGAGTAAGTGCCTACCTAACGCGTGTCTCTGATTTTTTTATGACCTCTGTCGATTGTTTCATCCCAACCGCTTCTTTGTGTGCCATTTTTACTTTACAGATACTGATCCATCTCATAGATCTCCAGTACAACCCTCACTTCAAAGCACCTCCACTCTGGGCCTGTTTATCCTTACCCCCGCGAGACCTGATGCGGTATGATGTGAGCGATCAACAACAAGCTGTGAGCCAACCCGCCCAAACTGAAAACCGTGAAGTCCACAATACCGAGCTGCCCACTTTTGTAGACGTTCCCAACCAGTTACACACCTTATCTTTGCATCCCTCTGCGTCACTTCCTTTAATGTTGTCGAACCCGGGATTTGGCTCAGGTCACGAGCGTCAAACAGTAGACCCACTGGATGTTGTAGTTAACCCAGTGGTAACGCACCACTCGGAACCATCGCAGGCCGCGAATTCAGAGGGCATTCCCACCCAACATGTAGCCGAATCGACAGCTCCCACGGTAAACAATCCATCAAACGTAGCCGAAGCCGTGGACTCAGGTAGGTTCACTTTGTTCGATCCTGTTGTTTCCGTTTTGATTGAGGACATCTCTAGTCAGACCAAGCCCATGTATTTCCCGCCTTTAGACTATGACTGTCTTGTGACAGTCGCATCACTATCTCAATCCATTTGCACGGCACACTTCACTCTCGACTCAACTTTCCTAAATCCTGCTATGCTTCAGATCTGTTGTTTGTTGTTTCCAACAGGTGGTCCGAATCCGTACTCAAGGTGTAAGCGTTCACTGACTAATAAGCATAGGTTCTTGATCTTGAGGTTTGTTTCCCAGTTGGTTGTATTCCGATCCTTTGACAACAAACCATTGTTTTTGTCCTCTTCCCTATACAAACCAAGCAACTCTGAACTCGGGGCAAGGCTTCAGCGACTCGGCGGAGGAGGCTTCGCAGGATCGCACTACATCCCAGTTCAATCCAATCCAATGTAACGAGACACGAATTTATGATCCGTTATCAACCAGCGAGGACACGGACACTGTGTCTGACTCCAAAGTAAGGGTTTGTAAATGGGGTTCGTTTTTGTTTGGTTCGCACAAATATCTATCCATCTCTCTCGGTTAGAGTCCGTCTGCCTCGCTTGGCTCTGATTGACTCGGTTTTGAGGACGCGAACTTACTCACCAGTAGGTCCATGGTTCAAACCCACCCCCTGCATGTCGACTGCTTCTGTCCGGACTTGGTTAACCTGACAGTATCTTAACCCTCGTGCTTCCTTCGGTTTCATGGCATCTCATCACCAAAAAAGTGTTGAAGATAAACGGTTATTATCACTTGGTGTTCGCTCCGAATAACGAAAACACAATGGCCCATAAATTCGTTCCGGACGAGCATCCTCATGGTTTAAACGTACTGCTAATGGATTGCAGTTCTCATTCTTAGCAGGCTATGCGTAAGCTTCCTTGACGGCAGTGTTTTGCCAGTCATTTGGATTCATGCTTGACGTGTTTCGTCTCTAACATGAGTGAATTGTGTAACCTCCCCAGCCTGAAACATTGAATACAATTTTTCTGGTTTTGGAGAGAACACCATTCGGAAAACACCGGCTTTGGTTGTCTCTCATGCTTTCACCTACTTTGTATTTGAAAGTGCTGTCGTCAACCTCTTCCACTGCAACAGCTTTCTGCAGGTTTTATATATTAACAATTCGGCGTGACAACCTGAGTGTCGTAGAAGGCCTTCAGACCATATGCTTTCTGGGACTGAAACCATTGCGCGGTGGTAGGTCGACTGATAGTTCTGGCTCCAAGTCCCCTCCTTCAGTTTGTCAGGGCAATCAGGTCACCTGTCACTAGGAATGTGGAGTCAGGAATCCAAGTGTGTTTTCACACATCACATTCTGTAACCTATCCAACAGATGTCTTGCAACCCTTTGCACTCTGTTTATCATAATTCTCCCGACGTACAAGACCATTCTGCGCATCCACAGTATTTGAAACACGATTGCACATTTTATCATACAGGGTTCTGGAAGTTGCTGACTGTTGAAAGTTTGCTGAAAGGCCTAAACATGCAGACAAGTATGTCTCTGACTGACGCAGAACCCCATTTTTACATAAACATGCTCAGTTTATGTAAAAACGATAGTCATTGATCCTCCGACCAATGGTTTAAGTTGAGTTGGTATATCTAGATACCGTGACTAGATCCGCTACTGGATCGTTACTGTGGATCTCGAGTGCCATGGTCAAACATTTATGATCTTGAGGGTTACATTCGCACGATCTAATGCTGTTAGGTTGATTTTCGTGAGCACCGGTTCACTGAACTTTACGCAGCTCGATCGGTACCAGTTCACTTCGTGAGCAATCTGAACACTACTACACGGGATGATGTAATCTGGCCTTTGCGTTTTATGGTGTCCTTGGTTGTGTTTTACTTTGCTTAGTACCTGTTTGGTATCCAGCCTCATTATTACTTGAACAGTAAAGTAAAGAATGCAACACACCTATATTTGCGTAAGCAACCTATGTGCATTTTTCTGGTAGATAGCTTGGGTTATTTGAAAATCCGGACTTCATTCACGATTATACTGCCCACCATATTGAAGTCGACCGATTTCTAGATTGACTGCCCTAAAAGCACTCCTGTGCCTATGGGGTACAAGAATCTACGGACCTGTTAGAACGATGGACCGAATGTTCTAGAGACTATGAGCTTGTCTTGGCTGTTGATCCCCTTCTGCCTAACTGTGTGGTGGTCCCAACTGACACCTAATCCGCCCCTGTTCGAATTGTGCATTGTGCTAATCGCAGAACTGGATGGTCGATTTAGGACCAACTTTTAAATCTGTATATTTTCCTAATAACCAGCCGCTGCTGTCAAACTGTCCACACCGATGTACTCCTCTTTACCTTACACACAGACATGGTCGGACACATTCCGTTGCGCAGTACTACGGAATTCGCGCAATCGTGAGCATCATTCAGTCGGTTTGGCCGCCGTAGACACCAGTGCCCCTGAAACAACAAGTAGTGACAATTCCCCAGCCGCTTGCCGGCGGCATTTGTTGAATCCAAAAACCATCACGGCAGCCACCACTGGTGCAAGTATTGGTGGACCAGCGAGTCCTCTTCCTTCTGGTCCCTCAAATACGTTGAACAACGCACCATCAATACCTCAAACTCCCACTCCGGGGATGCACGCGGATACGGTTGTTACCCGCGGCCACCGCAAACGTATGGCCATTACGATCAACCCGTCTGTTTCGGCGTTCTCTTCTTTTTCTGACGATGACGATGACGACGATTATGTCCCTGTCCGACAAGACTACCCATACAATACACAGGCTAGCATGACTACGTCCAATCTCGTACACCAGGCGACCACAACAGTCGTGAGTGAAATTTCGCAGAGCGATATGATTCATTTCAAACTGGGATACCCCAGGGGTTCAGTCGTGAGATCCTGACCCGGAGGTCCTCAGTCCGAATAGACTTCCGAGTTTCCAATTGCTCCTGTCTAGAATTAGGCAGTTTGACAGCATTCCGGTGTTCAAACTTCCCGTCAAGTATTCGCACTAATGCTGACTGATTACTGTTCTCCTTGCTGCTCCCCACAGATTGTTCAACAGTCATGGGTTCGGTGTTTGCTCGATTGTGTAGCCTTGGCAGTTTATCACTATCAATAATGTACGTTTTGGCCAACTCGTCTGTGAATAGAACAAATGCATTATCAGACTTTGTTGCGCAATGTACTGCTGTGCTCGCTGCACTTCGAATTTTCTTTTCGAATTCTGGTGGTCCTGATAGGTGGCGTAATGGCCAGTAGCATGACCAAACGATTGGGAACCTGAGGCAACAGTGAGAAAGTAGTCCGTGCAGTGGCCAGCGCTGAGTGGTGTTATGGTCAAACATTGAGCACGCGATCGATTTCCTAATTCCGTATGTGTTGCATTTAGCTGCCGCTCTATTACATAGTGTACTTGCTTTCAAAGACATGAAAATACGTACGAACAAAGTGGGCAAGCAAATTCTTGCTTGATAGAGGGCAGCAGTTGACTGCTTTGGATCTGAAGGTTCGTATCTCGACTGGTCCCCATCCGGATCGCGCTCTTAGACGTTTTTCACCTCGACGTCTTCGTCGGAAACAATCCTCCCCAGCCTACAAATGCCACTAGCTCTTTTGCGTCACTTTCAAGGTTCCAGTTATTTTTTCTTGGACTTTCTTACTTTTCGCATTTCGATGTCCTGTCTGTATTTACAAACTTCAATTGCGTGGTGCGCCCGCACTGAAATTGTTCACACGCCCAACATGCTACACCGGGTGTTTTTTTGGTCAGATTCATGCTATCCTAATGTTCCTTGTTTACCTCAGATACACATTCGTCCCGTTGGCAGTGAAGGTTGATCATGTATGTATACTGTTTCTGCTTGACGCCACTAGCGTAAGTTGTCGTGACGTTTGGAAAATGGGTTTTGGGTATGTGTTATATCCTCTACTGATGTATCAGTCAGATTCGTCAGTTCATCCGAATGGAGAAGACAAACAAATTCGAGGAAGTTGTACTGCAAACAAGTGGATCGTCCCATGACATGTAATTCAAGTGAACCGGAATATAAGAAGGGCTAGCAGTCCAACGGTATATCCTTGAGACAACAAGGTTTCAGTATGCAAGACAATTGTTAGCAAAGTGGATTTTTTCGTTTGGAGGCAGTCCTGCTAACAGTATGCGCTTAAAGGTAACCAGACTGGAAAAAAACATTCAACCCCTTTCTTCCCTGAGCGGATTGTTACTGTATTCTTTTCGTTGCTAAATCGATAAACTGTATTTTGTTCTTCTTGCGACTCCGTTGCAAACAAAAAAAAACAATCAATTTCGTACCTTCCATATTCACAGACTCCAAATACCCACGCAAACATACCAACAATGCCTACTTCCCAACCGGAACCAGTTCAACTCCGTATGCAGACCGAAAGTGACTGTCACGGTTGGCCTGCCCACATCAAACGCCCTCCTCCCCAACCCCTGTCCGACTCAATTGCCTTTCATACGTTCCACCTTGCCAAGTTAGTTCGCAAACTTGCTGGAGGTCCGAGTGCCAACGGGTCCGTGTTTGTGGCTGAGCCCGAGGCCAATGCTACGGTACACCGGAATTTGCAGTTGGTTGCCTTTCAGGTATGTGCTTGACGCTCATGCTTACTGTGAAAAGATTCTGCTACAGTGGTAAGACCAAAAATAACATCGTCAAATAAGAGCAGTAACTGGGTGTGATCGAAACCGCCTGCACAAGTTCCTCTCACTTCCACGGCTGTTTCACTTAGGGGTTAGGAGTACATAGACACTGGTGTGTCCTGAGTACAGCTCAGGTATATGTCTGTGAGTCTGTCACTCAAACACGGCTCATTTGTCATAAATTACTGATCAGCTATGTCCATACATTCCGATTACGGGACAAAGTGAGAGCGAAAATCGAGCTGAGATGATACAAAGTAGTTGTTATCGATCTTCATCTTACCAGGTCACATCCCCGTTCAGAATCAACCTTATTCTTAAATTTCGCCTTACGAGTAGTGTGAATTATATCAGATAGTTCATGGACGGCAGACTAACTTGTGGTAGACGTAACCCGTACAACTTGACTAACGATCCTGTACCAAATACTCTACTTCTTTTATCCGGAAATCAACTACCGAAAGATTGTCTTCAAGTCATTCTAATGTGCGGCACCTCAGCATTACTAATCCGATGTTTTACCAGACCCAACCAATAATTCCGAGGCACCGATCGTCAAATACTGAAATCTCTCGTGTCTTCTGGGCTTAGATGTCGCGTTTCTGACCCACAATGTGGTATGGATCGTATTGTCACAGTGCAAATTTCACCCTTGACAGACAAACTGATGTCACGTGCGTGCCATTTGTGTCGGAGTTTGGCAAGTTTTCCGATTCTAGAAGTCACATCGTCTTCAGCCAGTGAACCGGAATTAATACAACCGCCTAGGTAAACAAATTTGTCTACCACATCGATTGGCTCTTTCCACAATACTTTCACTTTCCACCTGCTACCTCCAATCCAAGCTGTTGGCCTAGTTAAGCATCATCGTTCTGCCCCTGACGACCTTCCACTTACTCTGTTTAAGGGTGGTGGTGAATTTCCCAGTTGGTGCCTGTCCAGCCTATCTATGTCGATCTAGGAAAAAGAGGCCGTTCCAGATGACCAGAGTTAGTCAACAGTGTTGCCCATTTTCAAAAAGGTTACTCGCAGTGGATGGAGGTAAACAGGGAGTCGTTAGTTCTGTTGTAACAAACCTTTTGGCGCCACTGATTCTTCGTCGTCTCGCGGCGTAACGCGAATCCTCGACCCGTGAGCATCAAGTGGGGTTTTGACAAGGCAGAGGTTGCGTCGACCACATTTCCACACTCCATCAGGTGTTAGAGCAACGCCATATGTGCAGTCAACCCATAATCTTGGTATTCCTTGACTTCAGGGGTGCTTTCGATGCCGTCGGTCGGTCAGTGCTATTAATCATATTTGCTCAACAGGGTATGTCCCATAAGTTTGTGAACATAATGCGTTCCATATATTCACATGCTTTCCGGCGTGTGTGAGTTTATGTTGAGTTCTCCAAAAGCTACCTTACAAAGAGTGTCCGGAAGGGATGTCGACTCTCTCTATTCTTGTTCAACTTTGCCGTCAATGAAATAATGAGGCAAACACTGGAAGGTCGTCAAAACCCCGGTGTTCAGATTGTTGCTGGTGAGGACCTTGTCGATCTGGAGTAAGGAGACGACATCACCCTCATCTTTGAAAACCAAGGTGAAGCACAAGCTGTGTTGGATAAACTGACCACCGTCTTTTGGCATGCGCCTAGCACTTTCAAAGTGCAGGGTCATGCTTCAGCACGTGCCATCTGTGAACATATCCCTTATAATTCAAGGAGAATAACTGGAGGTTGTAGAAAATTTAGTATACCTCGGTAGTTGACAGAAATGCACAAGAATCTTGAAGGCTCAAATCAAATTTGCTGATTCGTGTCACTCGTGGCGTCAAAAAGGCGTACCACTAGGTCCCAAGGGTCACGTGTACGGGGGTACGGTAAGGGCTGTATTATCGTGTAGCGAGACGTTGCTTCTGCGGACAGACGAAGTGAGGCGTGTTCAGGTTTTTGACCACCGATGCCTCAGAAGCGTTGCTGGTTTTGAATGGCGTTCACGGATTAGAAAACGGGCATTGGGTTCTGCAGAACATCCTGCATCATCAGCTGAGGTGGCTACGCAACGTTCTACGCGTGCCGAAATATCGACCTTTGAGACGAGCGTTTTCCTCCGTGCCCCATTTAGAATGGCGGAAACTGAGAGATGAAAAACGTGTCTTGGCACCCAATATATTGCGATGGACACCAGGCTGATGTCATGATGATTTTCGCATGACTTCCTCGCGCCCTTTTTGAAAACTGGGGTAACGGTCGAGGAGCCTGTTTTAGCTAGTGTTTTGTTTTCGTTCCGAATAAACTGCAGTATTGTTATCAGACTGTTCACCAGGACCTTGCCACCTTCTTTGAAGAGTGCGGGATGCAGACCATCCTGGCTAGATGCCTTGTCGCCTTGGAAAATTGATATCACGCGCCTGATTTCTGTTGTTGATGGCGGGCTAGTGTCGATGTTTCATTCACGCCCACTGGGTTCTTCCAGGGGTTATGTTGGAGACCAGCTGAACCGTTCTTTGAGGTGTTCAGACCGCCGCTCAAGATGATAATTGTGTAAATGAATTGCTGGTCCGTCTTTCTCGCATATCGTTTCAATGTCATTGTCGTCATTTAGCCGATTGGTCGAATCAGCTAAAATACGGCGTGTCTGTCTACAGCGAGAGCCTTCTCCATCTCCTGGGCCTTCAGAATCCACCAGCGTTCACTGTCATTCTTCAAGTTCCTGCTTATCCGGTGTATGAGGGATCTGCGTGCGCTATCACAGTAGCTCGTTCCAAGTCTGACTTCTTTAACCCGCTTTTATTCGAGCACCAAGCAATCTTCGTCCCTAGCAGCTTTCTAGCCAGATCAGCCACTTTTCAGCGCACAACTGAAACAGTCGCTCCCTGTTATCTGCACACTGAGAATCGACTTCAAATCTAACACCTGATTGTTCTCCTTCCGGACTTATTCATCCAACTTGGGGATTCATTCTGCCCGCCAGGATTACTATATCCGTCCTTCTGGCTGACCGAAACAGTCGCGACCGATCTCTATAAAACGTGCACTTCTCGATTTCAGAATGACAGTCTGTCGGAGGAGGGGTATGCCCATACAACAAATAGACACTGTTTTCCAAGTCGACCTGTACTGATCTTGAGCCAGCGCAAGGACGACTGTTTACTGGGATCCAGTCCAGTAAGGTGCTTTTATCCTTGGGGCTGAGTGCAACTCCTTTACATTAGATATCACGATTCATTGCGTCAGAATCACCAGATACCCGAAGAATGAAATGCGGGACATCCGAGCCCGTTCTAAACCTGGAGGTGGACGAACGAAGCTGGATCTTGTATGCGTGTTTCGGAGACAAAACATACTTCTACAGAGTGGGAAATCAAGGTTTCAGCGAGGGATAACCGTTGCCTAATTTGACACAACGGACGGACATTAAAGGCTACAATGTGGATAAGATCTCTTGAGTAGTTTATTTTATGAAAAGGTGATCATTTTGATTTATTTTTCTGGACGATGGTTTGGACACTGAACAATAGTTAGGGGACTGGTTGATAGGTTGTTCGCACTGCATCGATCTATGGATTGTGAGAGGTTGCGATAGAAGGCCGGTGAGGGAAGAGCTGCGAGAGCGAAGGACCATTCCTGATTGCCCAAGCCGAAGAATGGTGTTTGGTTGAAGTACACCAGCTTGAGCCGTTGACACAAAAGTCTGACCCACAGGGCAGTGGAGGATGTAGGGTTTTGTTCGTGAACCCTAGCCGTAGTCTCTGTTTCAAAAGTCCTAACCGCGAGGTAGCGGTTGTTAGGACCTCTTCCCGGAGCTAAAGACCCAATGGTCTGATCCACTTCGCTGCAGATGACCGGCCTGAGGACACATGGAGTTAGGCATTACTGTTTAACTCCGAAGGCACAGCAGCAGCACCGGACTCTGGTTTTAGAAGTAATTCGACCGTATTGAATAATGCACTGGTGATCACGATCAACCACTTTGCGGTTTTTAGTGCCAGTCTTATCTAACCCGTCCTTTCTGAGCGGAAGGCAGCAACGCTGTGTCATCATCATCAAAGACAGCAACATCAGTGTTGGCACTGATGCTTCACTGCCGTACGCTGTGTCCATAAATGTGGATGTGCTAGTCACCTAGAGGAAGCACTTTGTCTTCACACTTCGCAGTGTCTTCACACTCCTAACACGGAGGACGGCACTACTTAATCACCAGACAGCCTCGTAATACGACTTCGCGCAGAACGGTACTCGCTGTTCTTCGTCGGCCCTTGGCATGAGCCTTTGAGAACTGTGTTCCAGCCATCACGGCCCCCAAGATCATTGCAGCACGGAGGCCTGACCGCCACGACAAGGTCAGAGCTTTCGGTCGGGCTTAACTCGATGGGCTTTAGTTATCGCTGTAGCGATACTGATTTGTTACTAATTTCTCGGTAACGCACCGTTTCATTGCGAACACGCTACAGTGAATGCACTAGTGCTATGTCACGACTGAGTGAACTCTCGGCGTATCGTTTCAGAAATATGTGAGAATCATTTGGTAGAATACTCTAAACATTAACTTCTCGATCGGCTTGAAGGTATTCACGACCGACGATGTGACTTGGTGTACCTTCAAAAGTTCATATTCAGTTTGAATCAGTTTAGGAGCATTCTGTCGAGGCTTCTGTCACTATTCCTGCCTGTTAGATTCATCCTCGTCTTGTACGTGGTTACTTCGTTCAAATTCTGAAGCTACCCTCTCTTTTTATACCTACTTTCATCATAATCTGTTTATTTGAGGATACCGTACCATCACACAGCTCGTTTTTTCACCTATCGCTCATGTTTATGCTTGTTCAAAGCTAGTTTTCATTCAACTATTTCGCTAAAAATTCGCAATCACTGCTGATAGCACTTCAGCCACCGGTGGAGAGCCACAATCCAAGACTGCAGTTCTTTCTGGGGCACACCACTTGACTCCGATCACGCCGTGGTGCGCGTACCCTTGATAGTTCGTTTCCCTTCAGGCCATTGCAAGTCGGCAAGAAGCATACCAATCCACTGTCTTCGAAGAACTGCCGTAGCTCAACACTATCGATCTGAGATAGCCCAACAACTTTCCACAGTAAAACAATACTGTGGTGGTAGTGAGCATGTGGATGAAGCCTGGCAAAATGTGAAAGGAGAAATGCTAGCGGCGTTCAGTCCTGTCTGCCCGACTTCTCCAATTCGACCACAGGACCACTGGATGTCGTCGAGGTCGTTGTCCATGATTGATGCCAGGAAAGCCATACCAGCAGGCAACGAGTACGACGGTGCACGCAAATCCCTCAAACGCCAAATAGTGAAGAGTCCAAGGAAAGACCGAGAGCTCTGGTGGATATCGGAAGCTCGGGAGATGGAGAAGGCGTTTGCTACGGGAAAAAGCCGTGCCCTTTATCAACTGATACGATC
>NW_008751753.1:245508-293043 GCF_000715545.1 Opisthorchis viverrini | reverse complement strand
GAGACATTGTCAGATATGGCCCAGTCGCGCCCTCAGTGGCGCTCGTGCATCAAAGCTATTGCCTTCAATGCATAGCTCCTTTTCCAACCCCCCTCCAACTTGACAGCCCACTGTCCCTATCCCCCCCTCAAAAAAAAATCGGTGAACGAATCTGTGGCAGCTACAACCACTGTACGACGAGTACGCGGTTATTTCAGCTGACACTGGGATGATTGATGATGAGCACTTCATTTTATCACACTTGTCTAACTTCCCTTCAGACTCGAACTTTGATCTCTTATTGTCTTCTTACTAAAGAACAAGACGACGAGTACGCGGTTATTTCAGCTGACACTGGGGATGATGATGATGAGCACTTCATTTTATCACACTTGTCTAACTTCCCTTCAGACTCGAACTTTGATCTCTTATTGTCTTCTTACTTTCCAAAGAACAAGATTCAGGTCAGGTCGTATGAACTAACATGGCTTTGTCCTCTGCCTTAATTCCCGGAAATGGGCGAGGCGTGTACACTGACTCTAAGACTTATTGCAATCTTGATGTATTTTCACCTAACATGTGTTCACCATGTGGTCGTCGTCGTTGCGTTCCAGCCAACCACCTACACTGACAGCCAATACAAGTAGGAACGTTGGCCGCTGTTACTTCGCTGCCATATGTTCTCTCCTGTGCATTTCTCTGCCGCATTGACCCTCACGTTGCTTCACAACATTGATGAAGTGGCTAGGTGAACTCTAGTCGGCCCAGTGAAATTAATTTACCCAATGTCCTCTTCCGGGTTATCGTACTTTTGGGATCCTCCTGTTTAACTTGACAGATCGTTTGGGATCGAACTGTATCTTATTGCTATTGTTGTCTCTCACCGGTTTATCAGTCCACAAGAACACTACCTGGAGAAAGCCTAGCATGGATATGTACATTCGGGTCTATTATCCCTCAATCTAACCGACTCCTTATCAAGAAACACCCGGTACCTAGGCGATGACCTTACGTTTTCGCTTATCACGTTCCTTAACACGCACCTTAACATTCCACACCGCTGATGCCGTTTCATGCTGTCTGTAACTTATCATTCCTGTTGTTAGTTATTTTGGATTTATTACCACGAACCGAGATAATCTAACTCGAACCCGAAAGCCCTGGGTAACCTTGCTACATAGAATAGTGGTTAGTTAACTTCTCTTGTTTCTAAAGATTAGAAACCCCAAAACCAATTCACCTCATTGTTCATGCTGTTTTTATGTTTCATTAGTAGCATAGCCATCCATTTCTGTAAACTTTTCAACATCGACTTCTCTCGTAGACACTTCATTTTCGTGCATCATGTTTCCTATAAAAAAGGAGGTTAGTATGAGGAAAGGAGCATTTTAGCCTTTCATGGAATTATATGGACTTAGTTCAGTCTCTCTTTGGTCTAGCGTAAGTGTGCCAAGTAGTTCATAATTTTACCGAAACTCGGGAGTTTCGCGCGAAGGGTCTTTTTGTCAAATTGCTCGCCGATCGCTAACTGAATGAGCCTGTTGGTTCAACACCCACTAAATATCCATTTTTATACCAGAACTGATTGGTGTTGCTTCGAAGCGAACTTACTTTGTACTCAATGAATTAAATAGCTTACGTCTGTGTTATTTGCAGGTTTGACTGGTTCGGATCTCGCTTCACAAGTTGAACCTATTAGATTATCCAAACGCCTTCAAATTTATTTGAGTACATGCGAAGTCAACCATCCAGTGTCACTTATCCAAAATTCATTCATGATAGTCCTAAAAATTCTCGCTACTCTTACTCATGTTGAGACGCATCAGCACTTTAAAATAGGTATTTCAATACATTTGTTGAGATTGCCTTGCAGAAGTCCTCAAGCATCTTGTTAGAGACCTAAAGGCGACTCGATGTCAAGTTAGGATTTCCTGAGTCCTTTGCAACCCAGAATTTGAACACTCCTTTGAGTACCTATTTGAAGTGCAAGCAGTCTTATTCGAGACATTAGGATCTTTATCTAGTCCCTTTGGGAATCGTCTCAATGCGTGTTACAAGAATGAGGGACCTCTTAATGTGAAAGGGATATATTTCTGTCCCCATAAAAATGCTCACCGTGCTTGCTGACATTACGGCTACTTTATCCCAAAGAATGATTGCTCGGCTCCAGGCATATCCCGAACCTCTGCCTCTGTCCATACTTAGATTTTGCAACACAGGCTGTACTCCTTTCTATGGGTTAAATATACCATGTATACTCTGGCTATCTAATGACAAGCTTAGGATGCATCGGACGTTGACTCAGACTCGAAAAGTACCGTACATGCCCCCCACTTCTCCTATCAACATTCGATACACAACCCACTGAAACAAGTAACAGGCGTGTGAAGACGCTACGACAAGCCACGCTTACATGGTGAATGGCGCCGAAAAGTTATTTTGGTAAAGAGAAAGCTAAACTGTCTACTATCCATAGCAATGTGATGCACAGCTCAGCACTTTGCACATATCTTTCTGGCTTCGAACTAGACACTGATGTTGTCCTACTGTAGTTCTTTAAACACGTGGATTTTTCCTATTGGGCCAGCCTTTTGACCTTGGGGATGGGGACGAAGTGGTGAACTGTCTTGTTAGATAGAAATGACTCCTGCAGGAACAGATTGTCTCACAGAACTCTTCACAGTATTATCCTGGTTAATCACTTATGTGGATTTATCCCTTTTAAGCCAGTGGTTTACTGGGAGCTCAAAGCCTTTATTTCGTCCATGACAACACGAATGGCTTACTTGGTGCTTTCTCTGCACGTAGTGTGGTTTTTCTGTTCGTACACATTGTCACATTCTTCCTCTTTGTCGTAGATTGGTCTCTACGGCTTGGGTGTTTACAATGGACTTACTCCATCCTGGCACAATCGAACGTATTCTCGAAACGGTGGCTGGGTCAGCCAACAAGTATTCGAAATCGGTCTGCCTGCTGCGTGCATACTGTACCATTCCTGGCAGCAACATATGACTGCAGCCGAACTAGCGGGAATCGCTTTGCAGCTGTCACATGAAAATAATCGAATGGTGAGTTGTGAAAATTCCCATAGACTTGTCAGTTTCTGTCATTCCATTTTTGACCTACACCACGGTCTACTTACAGTTTTTCTCTCCCTCGAACGATAGTTTATTTTTGGACAGCTTATTCGATCATTGTGTCCTATCTACTGGTTCGTATCAACGGCTTTCAAAGGTTATACCATTGATTGTTCCCTTTTTGCTACCCTCTCCCCTTCATAGCTTGTAGATATCGCTGTCGAGCTGTGTCTGGCAAGTCTGACCTTCTGCACTACACTCCGGCCGCATGAAATCTATCGTGCTCTTGCCCAGTGTGAAGAACATTCCAGTCAAGCGTTGGAACGTGGCTTGCTCAAGATCGAACAGGCAGACACTCAATCCTCTTACGGTATATTACCAGAGATCCACTTTTTCCTCGCTCGTAGTTGGTTCTCCCTGCACCAAAGCGCCACTGAGGACTATAAAAAGGCGGTTGAAATGTCACGTGAGCAACAAAAGGATCTAGCCATACAGCACCAGCAGCAGGCTGTCATAAACAGCGAAAACATTGATGGCGATGCGTCCAAATCTTCAGGCCCCACTAGTACTGCCCACACTTCTGCGGATGGAACAACCAACTCCACCGTACAGTCAACCCCTTCATTCGGTGCGGGTCAGTATCCTGCTTCTTTTCCCAATGGGATCGAACAGAGCAGCTTCCCCATATCATCTTGGTCTATTCTTCCCCCCAGTTCTTCCCAGTCTCCTTATAGTTCCATAAGTTTGTCGCACCATCTTCCAGCTTCTTTGGGAGACCAGGCCAGCCAACCGGTCTATCGATCAATTTCAATGTCTCATGACCCGGCTCTTGGCATTGTTCCACCCATGTCCTCAGTCTATCAGCCCATGTTCTATTATTCAACTCTCCCTGCCAACATGCAACAACCACAGCTTATGGGTGACTATGGACAATCCCAACCGAGAAACGCCCAGTCAACACTGGGTCCATCGCATGGGCAAAACACGCAATTCCACTATGATACACAAACGCCGCAGATGCCACATCCAGTCTTGAATACGCCTGCTCAGCTGCAATGCGTTCAGGTATTGCATTTTTCGGTATTATTGGATTCGTACTCGTGTTTTTGCTGTCCAAAGTGAGGACTGTATAATACTAATCCAGTATCTATCCGAATGATGTTGGAGTTTTAGTACCGAAGGCCTACCAACTGTCCCTAGCCTCGCTGTTTGTGGGGTTCGGCTATCAGATACGAACTCTGTGAACATTATTGCGCTCATTGATGAGGTGATTTTAGTGACGCCTATTCCTTAGCACGCTGTTCTATCTGTGCTTTTCCACTTTGTTGACCCCATTTATCCCTTCTTTCACCAGTTCTAATAACAGAATGCATGAATGAGTTTCATAACAGAGTTAAGTAACTCTTCAGAAGTAATGGCAAGCCTTGGCTCCACCGGTCATAGTCGGTCGGTACAAGTTAATGCCAACTTCCTTCTCTTTGTCTACGACGTGACAATACTTACAAACTTCTTTCCCTGGTAGTGCCATCTGGAAGGGCCGATTGAATGAAAGCAGTCGTGCTTCTAGTATGCGCCGTAGACAACGGTGTTCCAACACCAAGCTTTAGGTCGTTAACTGGAAAGAAACCAGGCTCGTCAAAAAGTTTCGCCAGGAGGGGTCGAGTGACATCGCGGTGTACTGGAATTTATGACCTGTTTCTGAGTGCCTCGGTGCGGTTTCGTTGTACATGTTTTCGTCAATGGTGGTTTTCTCATTTGTCCATCAGAATGGCAATCCAACTGTGTGACTGATTCGTAGTAGCGATTGAGAATGGATTGCTCGGTACTTCCATGTTTGTAATAAACCCGTCCGTTGGATGGAAGCCTCACAGTTAAATGAGGCTTCGAAAAACATCTTTTCAAGGGGGCTCACTGAGCTCACTTGTTAAAGAAGCAGATAGGCAGACTTCATATGGTCCTGTCTGTTATTGAGTCAGTTTTGGTATTCGTTCATTATCCGGCTGATAAAACTATTACAATATCAACTTTCCGTTTGTAATGACAATATACTGTTTGTACGTAAGCTGGTTGGTAGAATAACGGGAATGGAACTGACCCATCCCTTACCCCCTGACTCATGTCATCGAGAAATTTGGTTATCTGGAAGTCTCTATGAGAAAGCTTTATCGTTCTCCATTATTTCACCTATTCTCAATTTTGTCTGTTTTCCCCCGTCGCGTGCGCCTATTCACCTTGGTAGAACGGCCCGTATCAGTTTCGGGCCAATACTGGAATGTCACTGCCTGGAAGCCGGATGCCGTCCATTCCACCGCCACCACCACACCTTACTCTGCCGCAACCAAATTTCGCACCACCGTCGGGCTTCGTTCCCTCTAATCCTCAGCTAGTAAATTCAGTCAGTCAGCTTCCCAATACAACATATGCCCCACAACTGCAGCCAGTTCATGCGAACGTGTCCTCTCAGCCACAAGCGGTTCCGCCGATAATGCCTCGTGAGTGACACTGCTGATTCTTTGTTCCTTTGTTGTGCGGAATCTTGGTCAGTTGATCCTATTTGACCCCGGATTCACCCTTTTTTCTTTCTTCAGAATTCGGTGTTATCTACCAAATGGCGCGTGATCAAACAGCTGGTCATGAGCAGGCTTCATATACAGTGAACACTCCCGTTTCTGGCGCAGCCTCCGTCGCGGAGAATAGCAACGGCACTGTACCACCCACTTCCTATCCATTTAATGCACCAGCTAATTTGGCTTCACTTTCAGCGGCTCGTTTTATTGCACCTATTGGTGGGGCTCACCACAGATTGGCTTCTATGAGTAACGCGTCTAGCTCTGTCGTGGTTCATCCTGCCTCTTCTGATCGTGCCTCAACGACATCTGAAACGGATTCGAGTCGACCAACGGAGTCGGTGGTTGAAGACCCGAATGCGACCAGTATCACCGCCGGGCATGCACAAACTTTTACCGCGACATCTCTGGCCGATACCACGCTGGCTGCTTCCAGTGCATCAACTATTCAGGATCTTGAGGCCAAATCACGTCTATACCTTCGTCGAGCCTATCTGTGTGCAACCAGTGCTATCAAGAAAATCTTCCTTACACAAGTGAGTGAACCTGCTGAGTTTGTGGCAGGTGTATTCTATCCACAGGAACATATGTCCACTATCGTTTTAATTCTGGCTCATCTCTTTTTTGTGAGCCCAAGTGCTTGGTATTTGGCACTTGGTCAACTCGTTGCATCGGACGTTAGTTCTGGCAGAATGTGGGAAATAGGTGAGAGTCGCTGGATTTCGGTTGAATATTCATTCACTCAAGATGTATTCGGTAACAGGTTCCTCATTGCCTGCTTCAAGTCTCTTCGCTTATATTATACTGCCACTGTGTGTGACCAGGTACCCTGCAAGATGAGACATGTAATCGGTCTCGAAAATGGT
This sequence comes from Opisthorchis viverrini, assembly GCF_000715545.1. NCBI lineage: Eukaryota > Metazoa > Platyhelminthes > Trematoda > Opisthorchiida > Opisthorchiidae > Opisthorchis > Opisthorchis viverrini. The sequence continues at coordinate 286,554 of NW_008751753.1, read as the reverse complement.
GTCAGTTCCTGACCAGACCGACTAACTTGGCTTCTCCCCGGTCCTACCGATTTAGCCGACCTGGTCCCACCTCAACATGAGGCTTAAATTGTCAAAATCAATGCTCTTGTTAGTTCTAGGGATCTGGTTCTTGGTCATCTCTTCCCGGGGCATCCAGTTTTTTACAGGTAGCCTCCACTCGTCACTGGGCATTATTGACGGTGAGTAAACAATAAATGGGCACTAGCATTTGCCTATAGCCTATTGCTGCCCATGAAAGTGTCCACGACAGTCCTGCTAGAAGAAACAGTCTTTTTGGCCCACCCTCTAGTTTCATTATATGATCCTCATGATTTCGTGACTGTTCACGTGCCTTGTGCCGTGGATCCTCTCAGTGTATGTGGAGTATAAGTGTGTTGCCCATGTTCTGACGTGGTCGCTTACACCGGACACAGCTCTAGTCAGACGAATTCTCTAGGTAATAAGGCTCCTGCGTTTCCGTTATCCCCTTCCAAATGTAGGCGCATCAGCAGAGAATCAGGTACGCAGGAACTGAAGGGCATTCTAACATCCATCTTCTTCCTTAACTGGTGAGAGCAACCCATTCCTGTTTTTACCAAGTCCCCAAATTAATCTGTCACTCCAGAATTCTTTTCCATTCGTTTTCAGCCCACTGGCTCCTTTGGGGCACAAAGTAGCCCGATGCCGCCCGGACGCTCTGTTAGAGGAAGCAAACACCACCATTCAATGCAACAGAGACAGAAGGCGAACGCGCAACAAACTAGTGATTTCTTCGCACCTGGCAGTGGCCTTATCAATTCCTCTGTATCCTCCGAAATCGACAGTGTCAGTGCGATGACCTGTAACAGTGCTGGTGGTGGTGGGGCCAATGCTCAGATATCCACTTCCGAATTTGGTCGCCTTCGACTACCTATCACTACAGACACACAATTGGTCAAAGTGTGGGAAGTGAATATATTATGGGCACTTGACGTAAGTTCAAGTTACCCTAATTTCCGGTTGTTGCGCAGGGCGTTCAGCACCATTCGATAACAGATGATCGCACGGGATGTCAGTCTTTTTTACTCTGATTTTTTTATATCAATGCTTAGTCTAGCAAGCGGATGGTACTCTACTTTTTGTGACAGCAGCTCGCATCGAATTAAATTTGGAGCAGAGGAAAAACAGCGCGGATGTTATTTACTGTGAAGTTCAACCAACGGCCTTCTGGCTTTTAGATATTTTGTACAATGCTCCTCCGAACACTAGAATTCGAATATCGCTTATTATTTTCACAGAATCATCTATTTCCAGGGTGATACCAACGCTATTGACCAGAGACTGTCGTAGAAAGGTAGAGGAGCAATGTCAGAATACGTTCACTAGAGCTTTTCCTTGAACCTTCAGTACATTCTCGCGCGAAATACTGGAAACCGAACTGCCTCACTTTGGTCGTAATACCTGCTTAGGCCGCCCACTACTCTCACTCCTTCGTGGGAGTGAAATTCTAAGGGCTGTGATCGTCGGTTGTTCGCTGAGGTAGGCAGTTATATTACAAATGGTCCGTCTCCAGTCTAGTTGGTATTATCAGTGGGTTGTTAGGGGCGGGGCGCTGCTCCAGCCGTTGTACTGGACTGTGATTCAGATCTAGCCTGTTTGAAATTCTCATTCGATCTCCAATACATCTTCCTAAGGTTGCAGAAAATGGAGGACACTGGCCAAGTAGTCAAGCCACGGCGGAGAACAATTGCTGGTCACAGCAAGAAACCACTTTAGGAACTTTGCTTTTTTCCGCAACTCCTGATGAAGTCCAGTAAACTGGTGGTGTCACCCGTTGATGGGACCTCTTCGGTACAACTGCTCACGCAACTCACATGACGAGTGGCAGCGTCAGTTGAATATAACCGGTTTTTGTCATCATATTAGAGAATGGTAATGTGACCTTGCTTCTTGAGGTCGAGGACCTGTTTACTTTGGAATCGCATATATAAAAGTTGTCAGTTTTTTTATTCACCCCCGTAATACAATTTGCCATTGCTTAGACGAGGGCGAGTATTGCCAAATTTTATGGTACTCGCCATAAAGCGTCGAAGAACGTAGTATTTGTCTGTGGAACTTTAAGTAGCACAATAAAAACACGGGAATCGACAGGCAGGCACCTCGTATCGCCTCGTTACTACCGAAGCCATTAATCGGAAAAACGGATTTTATAGCGACTCACAGCACAAAGTTAATCACGTGACAGGTTAGCCGACCAACCAAAATATATGCGCCTTTCCGTGCCACAAAGTCCAAGCCAGTTTAAATTTCATATTCGGTTGCTTTTGAACACATAGTGAAGTTTTCGATCGATTTGTTGCATCGGTCTCAGCAAACAGCGTAGCACGTGAGTTTCGGTAGAAAAAAAGTATATTCCGAGGTGATATCGACTTGGTGGCTTGTGGCGGGAGGTTTGGCTTGTTACTTCGGTCCTGCACACTGAAAAAGATAGCTCCGGACACAAACGGGCACGTACTCCCTCATTTTGACGGTGAAACAGTTATCGGTTCTGCCAATGTGACTTGATCCGTACTTGCATGTAAATTTGTGTACATAGTGCGATTTGGCCTCGACAGGTGGTCTACTTTGCTTGATGGCAGTTGAGAACTCTGGATCTGGTTGAGAGCATGTAATTCTGTCGCGTAGTATCTTCACCCTAGCGCGTTTCTATTCTGTATTCTCATTTCAAAGAGGGTTTTATGTAGAGCCTCACTTCTGCATGCAATGTGTCGTCGGCACAGATCTTGCAGGCACTGTTGACTAACCCTGTTAGGCTTCAATTACATTTCATTTATGTTTGCCGGAGCACATGACTTTCGGGTACACTCGCCGCTGAATCCTACTGCTCCTTTTTCGTATATAACGCAGTGCCGTATCTGCGGGGCATTAACCTGTCTTATACTTGGTATAGCCAACCATGCTTTGTATACTTGAAGGGACTATATAGGTAAGTGACAGAACCTCTGAATAGTTACGCGCAACTTCACAACTGTCCTCATGTAGACATTCAATGGTCGCGCCATTGAGAACACATCCTAGCAGTTGTCGATCGATGAACGCCACCCTGGAGGACAAAGCTCCTGTCTATGACTCATTCAGATTCATTCCTTCCTTCGTTTGTGAGTGTTCAGCAAATCATGCGAGACGTACGACACGATGCCCAACCCCAAAGTTTCCTGAGTACCTGTCATCCTGCAAGCATCTTGATAAAGCCACACCACTTAATTAGTGCAATCATGGCTCAACCGACCAATGCTAAGAAGCACCGAATGGTTTAGTAGGGTCTACCGAGTGTCACCAAATCACTCCGTCCGACACAACGCACTCACAACATACCAAGCAACTACAGTTTGGTTGCGACAACCGACTCGTTGTCACCAAAAGTGTCATATGAAAGTGCTGAATCTGCCATGCCCCACCAAAGTCCCAGACCCAAGTGATTGTAATACTCAATTGTAAGTGGCTCTACAACCCGTTCTTCTGGCTTTGGTACTGGTGGGACGATAGGAACCGCTTGCGCGTTTCGATTGTGTTATACAAGCATATCATTCTTGTTTTTTTTAAAGACAGGACGAGGAAACAAGCATCTAAGGTGCCAGTGCTCATCTCTAGTTATTTTCACAGATCTCATGAATAGACGCCAACTGTTTGGCAACCGGATTTCCACAAATACTGGTATCTATTTTTGTCCGCCTAAATTTTCAGGTTGCCAGTGGATTGGGTCCATCTTTCGTGCACGAATATTGTAACTTGGTGCTTCAATGTGTCCAACATCCTCTACTCATGAAACACATAACAAACAAAGTGATTGAGTACTTCAAGAATCAGCCTGCGGAATCAGGTCAAATCGCCACGTCTACTGCGCCTGTTGATGCACCGGCACAGGAGGGAGCTGTTAGACCATGTCATATACCAATAGATGCCGGAATAAATCAGTTCTACACCTGTATGCCTCCGAAGACAGTTCAAGGCAATCAGATTCAGGCTCCGTATTATCCTCCTGTTCATCCACCCTTTCCGTACATGGACGGGCGTCCGCCGTTTCCCACTACACTTCAACCTTCCGGGACCTGGTCAACACCTAATGCTATGAATCAACCCATCGATGGAGTCCTCCCGTTCCCTTCCTCAAACTTTGCAAATCCATATTCTTTAACACCCATGTGGTCGGCCCCTTTTGGATCTTGTTCAACCTTGACGCCGCAGCAACAACAAGAACAGTTCAGTAACATGATTACACTATATCAGCAGCTCGGTTTACATCAAGATCAGTTTCAGGCGAGTGCTCTGTTTCTGGAACATCAGCGCATGGCCGCCTGTGTCCCACCACCTCCACCAGCGGATTCTGCAGGCCATCCGTTCATACATGTTCCTTTTCAAGCCGTCGGACATTCCGCCAGTTGGCCCGTAGTATCCGCAGCTTCAGTTCGATCAGGCGAACCTCTTGGCTCAAATACCACAATCCATGTTCCGCCGCCTCCTCCGGCACCCACGTCCTTGTTCCCAATGAGTGAACAAGCCTGTGCAAAACAATCGGTCAACGGCAGAGACCTGGTTGAAAAGCTTATCAACAGGACTCATGCTCTGTGAGTTCCAATTTCATGTTTGATACAAAGTAAGCTCTTTCCGGTGCCAATCAGTTGTAGGTACACGCCACAGTCTCCGTCTGGACAGTGGACAGTATTTACCTCAGAATAATTTCACTCAAGTGTCATGCTAATATCATTCCTTGCTTTCGTTTTCACATTGACCACCTCGCTCGTCTGTTTCTGTCGAGGTTTCACGTAGTGGCTGCCATAGAACCTGATCCCATTTCATTCGCTCGTTATTTGGACCTTCTGCATCTATCGGTCATTTTGTACACATCGGTTAACTTCATTCTGCTACAAAGCGCGGCATTATTCTGGCACAATTAAGCACCATTTTCCGTGTTCTGTGGCTACTGCTACAGAAACCGAGTTAGACTGTTAACTAAGTTGATTTTCTTAAAAAATCCGAAGCATCCCTGACTGCATTTTACATGTCGGAGCGACATTAAATGCAAACCCTGATACTTTGTTGACTAAGTACCCTTCCTGAGACCAGGCCTGTCTGGTCTGTAAATCATTGATGACTAGCTTACAGTAGGAAGTATTCAGGATACTTGCGTATCCACTCATCCCTTATAAGACTGCAGTGTACTCTTCCGTTTTTCGGCAATCTTGTAACGATATCGCTTTCTCAAGGTTTTCGCCCGCTGGTGTTTCATATCACACGATTCACTGTGTCGTTTCTACCCGTTCCCGCCTCCGCAGATGGGATCCTACGAATCTCTCTATCTATACTTTGACTGTCTAGGTTTCACAAGTTTATCGAACAAAGACTTCAATACATCGGCCAAGGGCAAGCGGAATGGGATGAGTTTGTGGATCTAATACTGAAAGCCTACAACGTGCATTTGAGTATGCCTGCCACCGACTGTGGTCTCCATTGGAACAATCTTCTCACACGGATACGCAGACACCACAAATGCGGGGCAGCTCTGTGGCAACGGATCCTCGCCGGTATTCAAACAGCCGATTTGAAGCGTTCAGGTTAAAGGCTCGTATGCAGCAGAAACTAGGGCCCCCATACTCTGGATGCTGCTTCTGTGCAATCCACGTGATCTCAGTTGTCTTGCGTATGTGTCTATGGTACTTGGCAGCCTGTTCGTTGTCTCTCCCATTTTATCACTTGAGTATCTGCTTATATCAATTAAAGCCGCTATTTTATACTCCTGTCTACACACACACACACAAAACTCCGTTGTCTCCCTTGCTTTCACTTGTCGAAACGATCGTTTCCATACTTATGTATATTTTTTTCATACTCATCGGTCTAGTTCTGTGGTCATTCTACCAAACTTCTCTACTTTACACCCAACCTTCGCAGCTCTGAGGGCGATCGCCTTAATGTGCCCCTTTCAACTATGTCTGAATCACTCGTGGTAGTCCTAATTAATTGAATTACCCTTGAGTTTCCTCTGCGTTTTCTGCCGGACTCTGGCGTTCCTTGGTAAGGGGAAATTGTGTAAAAAAAGGGCTCTTCCAGCTTTCGATGTTGCCCAAGTGAGGCGGGCGGTAGCCGAAAAAGCAGTGTGTTCATGGTCAACTGTGGAACTTATGACTTGGGTGAGGTGTGATCCTTTCTTCACCCAGTGATACGTGGGACAGTGTAGTGAAGAATCAGAAATAGGCTGATTGCGTGCAGTTTTCTACCGGCTTGTGCTCTATTGAGAGTTAACCTGCATGATGCTTACTTCCCCTCTGTTAGCATCATCCGATTTCCATATCTTCTGGTCACCGTTCAGCATCTAATTTTACCGTCTTTCTATGGGCGGTGCAGACGGCGCTAATTTGACGCACCGGATATGTCTGTTTACAAAAGCTATGGGGAGTTTTGTCAATATTCAACAATGATAGGCATTTTCGTCTGACCAGACTCACCTCGGTCTTAACTGTCGAGTTGAATTCTGTGAATAAAACCTGGCTCTAGAAAATCGGGGTTTGTATTTGGCTGGAATGCGATTCCCCTTCTTGAAAAAAGGGCCCTCCGAAGGAACCACTTCGTGAAAAGTCTATAGTAGCGCTAAATATCAACCACAATGTAATGTGCGCACTCCTGAGTTTGAGTCACTCGAAAGAGTCGTGAATATCATCTCCCTCCCGTGCTATCTTATAAATTGCTTAGTATTCTGTCAAGATATAGCGGTAAACGATGTAACATGTTTGCTATCACTGGTCCTACATCCGGAAATAGCTAAAGGCTCATCCGTAATCCCACACATTACGCGCCACCACAAAATGAGCAGTAAGCTGTATTGTCGGGATAACCAACAGACGCGTGTCACGAACCCACACGCGCACGCACTTTCAGTCCATAAATGCGGCCGTAAACAAGAAGATAATGGACCCAAGTGGTCGGACCGGATGTCTCACTTGACAAAGCTGACTGGACATTCAGTTAAGCAAGAAGAATCGATCGATAGGTAGGACGGTGTATAGTAAGAGAAAAGGCAATCGTTTGGGTTAGCCAGGAACATGAATTTCTGCCCGGATAACGTCACTCGGTTACTGATCAGTCTCTGCGGGTCGTTCTGTGCCACATTATGTGTCCAACGCTTGGGAATTCGAAATCGAAATTAGGGGCATTTGATCATCAAAAGCAGGTAGATTTGGATACTGATCGACAACCTTTGAAGGACTGTGAGTTTATATACTGTCAGGATATGGCAGGTAGGTTTCGGAAGTAGACTGGTCAACTTCCCAATACTCATTTATCCATGGAACGCAACCACTTCCTAGAGTAACCTGAGCGTGATCGTTCGGCACTGCAATATTTCGTCTTACGCCAACTCGAAGTAGGGTATTACGCACGAGTACATCGGATCGACTTCTGCAGAAAAGCTGACAACATACCTTTTGATCGTAGCGGTTAGGCTCAATCACAGAATGCGGTTTTGCAGCGTAGTTGTTTGTCGTATGCAAAATGTATTCACTGAGTAGACAACAGAGGTCAGTTCCAGCGGACTGATCGTAGCTTCTGTGAGCAGGAACACCCAAACAAACTGCTCGTGTGAAGGGGTCAGTTTGAACATGTGCTTGCTTTTTTTGTGGTAAAACCAGGACACGGCTACAGTTGCTTAATCACGATTTTATTTATGTGTACCAATTAAATGTTGTGGAAATAGCATTAGTGTATTCATGAGAACGAAGAAGATAGCGAACAAAGCTTGTTTTCTGTGATCGTTCCTCTTGGCTAATACATCACAAATTTATATGGTAGCAGAAATTACGTGGAAAAAGTTAGGATCGGGGCTACATACACTTTAGAGAAATAGAAGTCAAAGGAAGGGGGAGCTGGATGAGGGATAGGTCAGTGGGTCACGGAATCAGGTAAGTGACATCAATGTCAGACAGACTTGCGGGACCGGATGTTTCGTAGGCCAGTTCAAGTTCATAGGTCGCACAAGTTTCTTTTGGATGCAAAGTTGCGGATCCAGCAGTCGGATTCCAATTGCCTCTGCGATCGGTGGTAGTCTGAATCGTACCAGCCGTGATCGGTTCAGAGGTACCCGGTATATGATGGTGAAGGCTTGCTGCAGTTTTCGTCAGTCGTCATAAGCGACTGATTCATCCGAATTCAGTTGAGCATCCCTTCAAAACCAAATCTGTTTGCAAGAGCATTAGACTCCAATATTCCTCATGCATATTTTCGAAACCACTCCTTCGGATCCTAATAAGAAAAGAAAAGCTATCCCCGAACAGCGTGAGCAACGCTGTCGCGATAGAAAACTGAACATGAAATTTCGCTATTCTGGAAAGTCTAGGTAGGAAGTCTGAACGGGGACCTAGCTGCGTAGGCATCTATAAAAGACGATGATGGGGACGGCTCGGTTGTCTGCCGTAACGAAACTAGCGCACCGGTGGCTGAACAGCACAAGGACATGGATATCTCTTGTTGATACTGGTGGAAGGAAGAAGGCCTTCCCCGCGAAGTTATTTACTACAAAATGTCAACTGAACAGTTACAGACTATTGGGCAGGGAAGCAAACCTCTTATATGCATCTTGTTTACAAATACTGAATATCCATCCTCTCTTTGAACGCGTCTTCCTGAAATTTCCTGGATATTCAGGGACTGCTTCTTAAATCTATGCAAATGCGACTCCACAATTTCTGTAATAGATCGCACTTTTCAAGAGACGCAAAGCGGTCTTACGAGAAAACACTACTCGCGTGCCCCCATCAGTAGTATCATCATTGCACTGGTAGTACCATGAAAGCCACGAACAATATGTGTTCCGAAGTTATACTGCATTATTGACATAAGTGTTCTTGCTTTGATTAGTCGGAAAAATTTGTGTATTAGTGGGGTTCTAGAGGAAGCTGCTGTCTTGGTTGTGGAGAATATGCGATTGGGGTTGCCTGGAGATGTTTGTGGATGTAGCTAGTAATTGTCGTAGAATTCGAAATAGCCTAAGACTGCTGTGGCCTGGAGCCACTGAAGCAAGAGCGTATCCACATTTCCAAGCTGTCAGTCTGACTACTAGAAAGTCGACAATAATTCATACGTACTCACAAGTAAACGCGGAGCCATATTTGGCGCACTCACCCCCACTACCCTACAATCGATGTGGTAACCAAACCAGCGTACCGGTTGACCAATACGCTCGGTTTACAGTTTGTCGACTGGATATGACGAAATCAAGATATGGTTGGTCTTACAAGTCCCGGTCTTCAGGCAACGGGCTCGTCCTTTGGAGCTTAGGCTTACCGGATATAAGTAAGGTACTACCTCAAATGTTCTTTGAAAGGTATCTGCCTCCCTCCAATCGCTTCGGATTCCCAGTATGACCTAAACAAGCATTCCCGAGATCAGTGGTATATTGAAATAAGCAGAATCACGGTGAAAAAACTCGTGATAATGATGAGTTATGCTAGGAAGTGGTGTAGAGAACATCCCGCAGATATGAATATAACATGATATATCAACAAAATACCTTTTCTTATTACACGTTTCGAAGAATATCATCTAATAGAAGTGTTCTGGAAGAGGCCTAAATATCGCTCATTCAGCCTGTGTCCGCGAAAGCTGGAACCTAATATGTTTCACGATTTATTTTCAAAATAACTAATTGATTGATTCAATGGTAATTCTATGCGGTTAGTCAGTGTACCAGATAGGTGATTTTTAATTGCCAACTATGCGATTCACATTAGCCGGACGTCGCTTAGGCAACAGCGAACTCACCAGCTAGCTGTTTGAGCTCAACCAAAAGTCTGCTTTTACCTTGAACTACTGCATACTAGTCTTTCGTGTTGGTCTCTGAGCGAAATAAAATATCTGGCAAGATAGCCTGAATGGCTTGGCACATCTACCTGCCAGCTGCCCAAGTGCGTATTACTTTCCGTTTCTCTATTGCATATAATGTGCAACAAGCCATGGTTTCTACTACCCTTCAAATTCGGAGGTTCGACTAGAGGAAAAACTGTCTACTGAATCTGCGATCAATTTGGATTTAGTGTTGGTAATTTGTTGTGTGTACATTAGTGTGTACATAACTCACATAAAACTACGTTGCACGCTGATGAAGTGTGAAACATCAATAAGACCACTTTATTACGCTGGACGATAACTGCTGTGTGCTGCATTCGATATGCGCGATGCGTCCTGGCGTTCCCCTTCTTGACTAATAGTCGTCATCGAGTCATGCTTTGGACATGAACAACCTATTATTTCATTGTAATGTACTCTCATAAGGTTTGCTGAAAATCCGTCGACAGCCCACGACCGGTTTTGCCCATTTTGGGGCTCATCAGGTAGGCGCAGTCCCCGGGTTTCCGTCAACCTTATGTTCTACTTGAAAACAAATCGCACGAAATCAGCGAATATACACTCATTTGCAAACTAATTTGGTTTTTCGAGAACGATAAGAGGGGAGAACTTCAATTCTGGTTATCGTTGACGGATAGAGAAAATACCTGAGTCAACAAGAGTGGAGGAATAAATACCAGATAAACTACAGCACAACACTGAATCGATTTCAAGAGAAAACCCAAGGGCTACTATAACCTCTATATGGTGGTATTAACTGGAAGGTGTCGGAAAAATCAATAACCAGGGTGGAAACATAGCGAATATAAAAAATGTCCCTCAGCTTGTATTCGAGTGCTAGACACATCCCGTAGTTGTTGCAAGGTCCTCCGCACTAAAACCGCACGGACGTGAGGAAGGCCTGCTTGCTCACAAAAAAGACGGGGTGTCGAGAATGGAAGCAAACGGCAAAAATTGTTATCTGTTTACGCAGCCTGAGATAAGAAGATAGTACTCACAACTGCCGAACCCGCAAAAGAATATCTTTGATTATTTTATTGTTCCAAGTGACCGCTTTCGCATTTACGCCTTACTCGTGAAGCCGTTTTTGATCAGGATACCTGACATCTTCCGACATCTCACAGCTATGGGAGGCTCAAAATGGTCTGACTCGGCAACCCACTCGCATCAAAAAATCCAAAGCAACTCATGGGCCAGACATCAAACCGACTTAGTCTCTCCGGGATTTTGACAGAGGACTGACATAGAAATCATTAGCAGAAGAATATGTGGCGCAGGCACTTCTGTTGGTTGGTAATTGATCAGGTGGCTGCTGATTTAGACGCCAACATCGGCAATTGACTTGCAGACGTTTCTCACCATCAGTACGCTGTTGGGCGAGCTGGATTCCGGCCTTGTAGGTGTTGTATTGACCAAACATTCATGCATGTTCGGGTTCTAGAACAACGCCCTACTTACAAAAGGCCCACAATTCCTGGATTTCCAAGACTCATTGGAGTGGTCTGTTCTCCTTAACATGCCTCCTCAACAAGAAATGCCTGAGGAAAATCTCAACATAATAGGTTCTTTTTTATTCACAGACTTCCAGGTGTGTGAAAGTATGCGGGGAGCTCTATGAAAGCTTCCGTAAGAAGAGTGGTATTCGGCAAGCATGCCCAATACATTCCCATTCCACTTTGTAATCGAAAATACAATGGTAAAAACGCGAGATGATTTACAAAATTATGGTGTTCAAATTGATTCTGATGAAAACCCTTTTGATCTGGAATATGTGGACGAAATCCTTCTCATCTTTGAAGAGGGAGAAAAGTCACGGAAGTTTGTGGATGGGCTAACCAGAGCCATCACGTCCTCTGGCATTCGTTCTGCATCCACAAAGTGTAAGTTCACGCTCCTTGGTCTGCAGTAATTTGCTACGCCACTTTCAACCTAACGAGAGACGTACGAGGTTGTGTAGCGTTTTACATACCTAGAGAGTCGTATGAGTCCCGGTTGTAGTGTGGAAGATGAAACCAATGCACGAGCTTCCAAGGCTCCTGCTGTGTTTGCTATGGCGACAAGGCCACATATCCTTGAATCAGGCTACAGTACGGATCTTTATGTTTGATGGCTGCCAGACGTGGCCTGTGCGGGCAGTCTTACTGAGACCTCCTTACATCTTCCGTTGTATCAGAACCGTAGCTGGTGTAGGCTGATCCTGGCGAATCCGCAACAAGACAATCGGTAGACGACTGTTCGGTTGTGCATCAGGGATTTCAATCGAAGAATGTATCCAGCACAAAAATCTGCTATGGTCTGCTCATGTACTGCGCATGCCGAATCATCGTTTGCCGAAAAAGCATATTATTTTCCGTGCTCAACCCAGAATGGCGCAAGCCGAGAGGTGACCAATTTTTGGCCTGACCGATAGGTACGAAAGTCTGGATAATGTTGGTATGGCTGGACTTCTGCGATGGGCTCCATGTGCCCCACTGCGTATGCTCGGAAACATTGCATGCAGGAAACATTGCATGGCTGCTAATCGATGCCAGTGGCTGTCTTGCCGCCTGTTTCTGTGCAGATTGTCTGAGTGGTTTCTGGAGGCACGCCGGAATGATTGCGATAGGCTGGCCCTTAGTCTGTTCCCTGTCCACTTTTATCCTTTTCCTCAAAGTAAGGATTTCAGATAAATCATGGTTGTACGGTAGCGAAATATCAGTGTTTGAAGACCGATGTGCTATCGATGATGAGCAAGAAAAATCCTACATGGCTATGCGCTATGTGTTATCTACCATGTCTGTCTTTCCGACAAGGGAATCACCACGTGGGTAACTGCTCTGAGCCAACGTCCAGCTCCAGTGCCACACTGATCGCACAACCCACATAGCGTTGCTAGTTGTAGCCGTCTGCCCGTTCCGGTGGTAAAAGCTCCCTCCGTCCTCAATCTAGTTAGTTCTAGTTACGGTTCTCTGGCCAAACGATTAACATGGGCGCATCAGTCGTGCTGTTTTTACTTCCCCGGCTGTTTAACTAACACAGCGGACATGGCTTCCCGGTAAGCCTCACGATTCTCGAATCCACGCGTGCCCACCAGGTGACCCAGACTGCATTTTCTGTTCTGACCGTACCGCACTGCGCTGGTTCCAGTTACCTGACTTCGTTTAAGGACTTGTGAGAATGTGGGCGCAAAAGCGCACTTTAATGCACGCACCGAAATGTGCTGCCACCGGCTATTTGAGGTGTGGTTTGTACTACATTTGAGGTTAAGCATTCAAGGGAGTCGACGCCAAAGGGGAAGCTCTGCACTCAAGGTTCATTCATACTAGAACACTCTTGAGGAGCTCTGATAAGAGGGAATATCAAATCCAGTGCTTCCCCTTTTGGTGTAGACTCACCAGAATAATTTCACAAGGACATGAGTAAGACTGTTCAAACCGGAAGTGAATACCACATATTCAGCAGCCACGCACAACTCTGTAGACTTATTCAGCCCTTGGTTGGTTACTTGGGTTGTGATGTCTTTGCACCGAACCTGTTTTTGGACATGTACCCCATTGCAGACTTTGTGCGTCGACCCAGGAGGGGGGAGGTGAACAGTCTACGGAGGAGCGAGGATGGTTGGTTAGTTTTGCTGATACGCCCTTGCAGCCTGGTTGTCCATGCATCAGGCCTTGCTCCACCAACCCATGCGTGATTGGTCGTTGATCGTTGGACCAACTGCGCTGAATGCGCTCGTCTGATCTAGATGCCTTTGAGTGAGCGTATTGTCTCTTGTTGAGTCTCCGGTGCCTGCCATGCTATCCAGGGTGGGCGGACGCCACTAAATGCTTGGCTCATATGCAAATGGAGGTTTTGGGGTAAAGGTTAAAATTTGAACAGAACGGGCCCCTCGCACTCAGGGCAATAGTTTCCTTTCAAATTACAGCGGATACTAATGGAACAGAAGACTTCTCTTGACGAAGCGCTACTCCTAGGGTTGCTGAAAAATCTTAGACAACTCTTTATCAACCTTATGTGTAGTGCTCCTTTAAGAAATTGTATACTGCGATAGCTTGGACCTAATCCACCTGAAACATAAATTGACCTTTGTACATCCCAACCCGATCGGTTCACCTTCCACCCTAAATCTCAACAAACTTCGTAATCTAGTCACTTGGCCTGACGAGGCTTTTGTGTCAAAAGCGAAATGTTGCCCAGCGATAAACCAACCGATTTTCCCGGGCGTTTTCGAAAACGATGACTATTCAATCGGTTTCAAGCTTTTCCAGCTGAATGAACAGGTCTCCCGAATGTTTTTTGAACCTTTACTTGAAACAATGACTTATAGATCGATTGCAGATGTTCTCTGGTTGACAGAAGACACCTCTGTCTGAGGAGGTGATCTTGGCCTGTCTGTCACTGTTTGCTCTGCTGGTTTTGGTGAGTAAGTTCTCAGCAGTCACCTTCTTCATTCCCTACCAACTGGTGTTTAGGCAACGCTTTTGATGCAAAGCGCAACATCCAGTTTGAGGCCCGCTTGAACAAAGGTACTCCTTTGACGCGGTTTGAAAATTTCCACTTACTTTATAGTTGTCATTGTGCTGGACACTCTATACATCAATTGCTGGTTTTAAGGAACGATTTCTTGTATTCTACTACCGACAGTATCAACATCGACAGCAAACCCAGTGATAAATAGGGGTGTGAAAATGTTACAAAACACCGCGGAAAGCCCCGAAAGAAAAGACTTGAGCTTTTTTGCTATGACCAATGCCTACTTGAGCGCAAGACTTTTGTTACAGAACGCTGGCGTCATGAACTGGAGAAAGAAACTGACCCATTTAGGTGCGTTTTGGATAATTCTTCGAGATAATGTGGGTGTTGTCACCAGTTGCTATTGACACCAAATAATGGCGGTTCATAGTAGGACATGGTTGGATGCTACTGCGCCGAAAAATTAGACCAAAACAAGGAAGGAACTGTGAACAAAGCTAGCGGATATCGCTCGGTCCCCCAGGTAATTTAGTCGGTTTTCTTTGCACCAATATTCAAAACTTGTTTTTGTATCTAGGGCTATTTGGTACAGTTTGCATCATGAGGAAAAGGTTTAGTTGGCTACCGATTGTGTTTTATTCAAAAGGTTACTGTGTAAGCTCTTGGTTTTGAGAAATTAGTTTAATACTACACGTTGCCCTCCGAGCTAGTCTAACTACATAGGAGGCTACAAGCTTTTTCTGCATAGTGACCTATCTTGAGGGTTATCGCCGTATGAATTATTTTGGCGCCGCACACAAACGTTTAGGGCTATGGTCCGAAGTGTTAGAAGTGAATCCAGCTAGCACAGAATGCTAAACTAATTGTTATATCATAGTTTGGGGGGTTGTTGTCTAACCATGACAATTTTATCCAATCAAACTACCGTGTTACCTACACGAAATTGTTATCTAAGCAAAACGCATCGGTAAACCGTACGCAGTTAATAATTAAAAATGGCTTCAAGTAGAACGTAGGTTGAAACCTCGTGGGCTGATGAGCCCCAAGAAGGGCGAAACCGGTCGTGAGCTGTCGAAGAGTTTTCAGCAAACTTGTAAGTAGTGTCTGTCTTATGATGAAGTGATATCTCGAACATCGTACCATCTGAAACATGAGGTAGCTTTTGTGAAGCACATTCAGTTGGAGAATATCAAAAGAGAGTTTCAGTCGAGTCTCCTATGAGAACCAAATTGAAATGCAGCTAATTAGAACCACTTGATATTTTGCGGTTAGGCCATCTGGAAATGTGGGCAGAATATGATTAAATGACAACGAAAATCTCCTAAGTATTGACCACACTTTGGGTGTTTCCTTTCGAAATAGCCACGAAATGTAGATAGAGGGTTGATAATTAACTATGGAATACCCATAAGTGACTAGCCATGAATTAATCACAAAATCTTAAGTATATCATCGGTAGGTTACGGTTAAACAACCACGACACGCCAGTGGAACGTGCTCAACAGGACGGAAACAGGCAAGTGGATGTTCCGGATAAACACTGGTGAAATTATGGCGATATGTGTGCTGTCCAGAGGCAGTTTTTATCATCTTAACGGGCAGGAACATACCTCAACAAGTGGAGCACTGCGTGTGGATCACCCAACCGGTAACCAGTTCGCCATCGGACGCATTGTTTCTCATGCCATGCGGTTTAGTAATTATGATCTAATGCCAACACCTGCGTTGCTCACCCGTTAATAGACATGCCGAGCGCACATTTATGCGAGACGCAGCAAGTCGAACAGTCTGCTTGTACTCAGTAGGTAGCTAGTGTCTGTCCTTATCAGGATAGCAGTTCTAATGTCTGTACTGAGAACAGTCCAAAATATGCTGACCTGGGATACAGGTAGCAGACTGACATTCGATGAGGATAGGTGTTCGGCATACCGCCCTGTTCTCACTGTCGTTCACCGCGGTCATATTTTGCTTGGATGGTCTAACGTTATCAACAACTAAGATCAGGCCGGTCAGCTTCGATTCGACGGCTAATGAGACTCGCCATAGCCAATAGGTGTTACAAATACGGTATATTCAGCTGTACCAGATTGCTGGTGCTCAAATACATTCACTTACGTCTTCATCGACCGTTTCCTGTGGCAAATCTTCTGCCTGATGACCAACCAAAGTGAAAATAAGTTGATAATACATTGTGTTTACAAGTTCAGGTGTGTAATCATTTTCGAACTCTGCACCAGAGCTGGGGACAAGGCTGCACATCAGTCATTTTCCCGTCATTCTGGTCCGTACTCCGAAATCAATTTAAGATGAAGGAATTTGGAGTGTTTTGGTAATTTGACAGATCCAGTGCACACCATGCTATGGCGTAAAGTCAAATCCAAAAACGAAGCCGATTACATTAGAATTAGTCATAACATTAGGACTATGCTCGACTGATGTCTTCCGCGATTGGATTCTATCAATAAAATTTCCATTCTGTACTGTCAGTTGCCTGCTTGAACACGTCACCGTAACGTGATACGCGGATCCTGATGATGAGGCCCTGAGCACGTCCTGTTCGAGATGTCTTCTCAGAGATGTGCATCCATCTTGAAATGAACAGTGATGAAACATTTACGAATGAAGTATCCACCTGAATATTGATGAAGTGGAGGTCTGTAGTCGCACTCTGAACGATCTGAGCTAGAGTTGCAAGGCCAGTGTCATCTTCTGTTTACTTCGTTCGGCTCTACGGGGGAGCACTCAAACCAGATAGGAAAATCATAAGGGAGGGATTCAGCTTGATTCATTCCGTCAAAACCAAAGTAGTTTGTAACTGAGCCCATTTCGAGAAACCGTTTACAAATAGAACCTGGGGTAGACGGGGCCACATGAACTGCATCTACCCAATGAGTCTAAAGAAGAATGGATGTCGGAGTTTCTAGCAACATTGTAAGTAATATGTTTCACCTGGTTAACCATATGACGTTCGTTACTCCTCACATGACCTGAAATTGGAGACCGGCGGGTCGCGTTCCGGTGTTGCAAATGCGAGCATACGGCTGTGTGCCCTCTTAGACGCTGTTACCTATGGTCAGCCTGCACGCTGTTTCGTCACGCAGATCGAATTTCACAATTCGTACAACGGATGCGACGAATGTAGACTGAGAGAACACCACCACATTAAAGGCAACCTATCTATGTGAGCCACATGTTTTAAGACCCATGATGTAGTCACCATGATACATGTAACAATCTACTTACTTTTATCCATTGACTTTGTGTTTTCTTACGGGTTATGTGCATGAAGCCTGCCCTCGGTTTGCCCGCCGATGAACATCCAGATGTGTAAAAAGCGGTTGACTCGGGCCTATCCGCATCGCGGGTCTGCAGTTGGTAAATGACAGTGTAGATGCTATCCAGGGTAACCTGGTGATATATTTTTCTCGCAAGTGTCGCGGAATCATCCTATAGACAGTGGGAAGCCACAAAGTTTCACGGGTTTCTGCGGCGCGTGGGACTGGTGGTTCGAAAGCCCCCTTCCTGGAAGATGCCATGTTTTTCGGCATCACTTTATGTCTTTGTGTTTATCTACTAGAGCGTTCTTGTTCATCGTCGTCACATCTGGATAATTTGTGTATGCTAATCGTCTTCAAACGCACTCATCATGAGTAGTGTGGATTAGAAGAAACGGTGGATCTTTTCCAGATAAACCCTGCCAAAAATTAACCCCCGCCACCCAAAAAAATTAGAAAAAAGAGGATGTGAAATTTGTACTTTAGTTTTTCTTGCAGAGGGTGAAATCGGGACATATCATTAACAATTTGCATGAAAAGGTCCATTTTCCGATACCTTTGTCTCCAAACGAACTCGCACAAGTAGCTGTCCACTAAATACGGGTGTGTGCCGTATTGGCGTCTATTCTGCATCCTGTAGACGTGCCAAAGATATTCGATGGTTTGTGCGTGAGCTCCAGTCGTTGGATCCACAGTTTTCCGTATGATTAACCGTTTCATGAGTACAATTGGATCCTTTTCAGATAAACCTCGCCAAAAATTAACCTCCGCCACCCAAAAAAAGATTAGAAAAAGAGGGTATGAAATTCGTACTTTTGGTTTTCATTGAGGAGGGTGAAACTGGGACATGTCATCCGAAATTGTTTGTAGCCTGCACTATTAGCAAGATCTACCTGAATGCATATCTCTCCGTGGTCTTTTGGATAGGTTTTCATCTCCGCCATATGAATACTGTGTATTTATCCATCAGAACCATGTATACGGCTTAGCTTATCCAGCGAAACAGGTTTTATGTGGTTGTATGGCATGTGAACCACTTAGTAGCTTTCTGACAGGGATGTCCGAGAGGTTACTGTAAGCTAGAAGATGCTATTTCCTCACAGAATAATTAGTTGATTCCAGTCATCTACAGGATAACGTCATGTTGATAAATAATTTATTATGCATTCGCCTTAGCACCACAAAGCAGGGTACTACTGATTGTTTTGAACAAAACCTCCTCCTTCCCTGTTGACCCACATGTTACCAATGATATAACTTGTTTCATCTTTGCTGTATTTTCTTCACCGCTTAGATAGATGCCCACAAAAGTTCGATATGTGCAGTCAAATAAAATAGTTTATCACCAACTTTCTAATATACACTGTTAAGTCTATGCTTACTTTTCGCTGTTTGGTGAAAGGCGGTGCCCTGATGCTTGCGACACACGACCAGCATCGATACACACGTCTTTTGTCCAGTCGCTCGTCTTGCGGTCTGGTTCTCTATCACACTCTTTTGAGTCGGTGCACTCTATTGTCTCGTGCCGATTAGAAATCAATTTATCGATTGTTTCACTGGCGTAGCTAAGACGGACAGCTACGGTTGCGACGAGCACTAAGGCTGTCACATCACTCGTGTTGGAACGTGATGTTTGAAACGTTTTACACCTGTCAATTCCGAGCATTCAGTTTCAGAGGGATTTGCTTCAATTCAGTAATCAAAGTTAGACAACTTTATAACGTTTTATACTGTATGACCAAGATTATCAGAGGCGAATGGAAAGCAGACAGCACTTTTTCACTAAACTTCCTATTTGGGTGAGAGTAATAAAGGCAGCAAAGCACGTTTGAGTGAAGAAAGTTGGATTAGAAGAAACGGTGGATCTTTTCCAGATAAACCCTGCCAAAAATTAACCCCCGCCACCCAAAAAAATTAAAAAAAGAGGATGTGAAATTTGTACTTTAGTTTTTCTTGCAGAGGGTGAAATCGGGACATATCATTAACAATTTGCATGAAAAGGTCCATTTTCCGATACCTTTGTCTCCAAACGAACTCGCACAAGTAGCTGTCCACTAAATACGGGTGTGTGCCGTATTGGCGTCTATTCTGCATCCTGTAGACGTGCCAAAGATATTCGATGGTTTGTGCGTGAGCTCCAGTCGTTGGATCCACAGTTTTCCGTATGATTAACCGTTTCATGAGTACAATTGGATCCTTTTCAGATAAACCTCGCCAAAAATTAACCTCCGCCACCCAAAAAAAGATTAGAAAAAGAGGGTATGAAATTCGTACTTTTGGTTTTCATTGAGGAGGGTGAAACTGGGACATGTCATCCGAAATTGTTTGTAGCCTGCACTATTAGCAAGATCTACCTGAATGCATATCTCTCCGTGGTCTTTTGGATAGGTTTTCATCTCCGCCATATGAATACTGTGTATTTATCCATCAGAACCATGTATACGGCTTAGCTTATCCAGCGAAACAGGTTTTATGTGGTTGTATGGCATGTGAACCACTTAGTAGCTTTCTGACAGGGATGTCCGAGAGGTTACTGTAAGCTAGAAGATGCTATTTCCTCACAGAATAATTAGTTGATTCCAGTCATCTACAGGATAACGTCATGTTGATAAATAATTTATTATGCATTCGCCTTAGCACCACAAAGCAGGGTACTACTGATTGTTTTGAACAAAACCTCCTCCTTCCCTGTTGACCCACATGTTACCAATGATATAACTTGTTTCATCTTTGCTGTATTTTCTTCACCGCTTAGATAGATGCCCACAAAAGTTCGATATGTGCAGTCAAATAAAATAGTTTATCACCAACTTTCTAATATACACTGTTAAGTCTATGCTTACTTTTCGCTGTTTGGTGACAAAAAAATCGAGGTTCGCGCAATCAGGCAAGGAGATCCATATGATAACTCATTGGAGATGCCCCATTCAGCACATCTGATGCTTCCGCCAAAAAAGTCCCCAGTTAGTGCCCCACATCCTTATTTCGCATATTTCCCCAGATCGAGCTCAGCCAAGCTCAACGATGATTGCATATTCGGCCTCTGCAATTTGGCGCATGTTTTCGTAGATTTATACATCTTCCTAACTGGATTCGCCTCCTTCCCGCTCTCGGGCCGGGGGAGGAAAATCTCCCGACAAACTCTTTTTTGCCTGCACACGAGTTTCAAAGACAGCCACCATATTATAGTTCATATCTCGAGTTCTTGGGAACGCTGACGGGTGAGGTTGATCCATTGGATGAGTGTGTTAAGTACATTCAGTTCTGACTGAAGGATACCTGTACTTCCTGAGCCATTTTTAATGAAAAGTACTGGGCCGCTGTATTTGTGGTTGGGACCGCCAGGATCCATCAGCGTTAGAATTTTCGCATTGTTGTCCGATTCCTTCCGGAATCGGTGACATACTACTCATGTTTGAAAAATTTCAACCGCAGCACAGTAAGCCAAATGTTAACTAGAAGATGCTCGTAACCGGACGTCGAAGACGATGCGTTCACAACCGGAATATCGTTAGCCTGTTGGCTTGGACTGTCAGACTATAATCACACAACGCACCTTCTGTTTGTTTGCTTGCTACTCTGCGGTGACCGTGTATCTGAAGCAAATACTCCTGTGGTAACGGTGAACTAATGATCGGGGAGGCATTCGAGTAGTATGTTTTCCTGTAAATTCGCTTTGCGTCTCTTGAAAAGTGAGATCTATCGCTGAATTTGTGGAGTCACTTTGTAGCATTTGCTTGCATGTCAGCAACAGTCAATGAATATCCGGGCAAGTTCAGAAAGACGCGTTCAAACAAGATGCATATGAGAGTTTTAATCCACTGTCCAATAGTCTGTAACGGTTAAGTTGAAATTTTCTAATAAACAACTCCGCAGCGAAGGCCTTCTTCCTTTCGCTGTTATTCCACAATGACACACCCCTTTTCGGTATCAAGTTTGCTTTCAATGTTTGTTTCTTTAACCCAAAACCCTCTAGAATGTAGGACTCCAGCTGATCCCATCGGCTCGTGTTGTATAGAGGGTTGATTGTAGAAATATGTATTCCTTAGGCAAAAATCTTGAATATACTTTCCCACCTTCACTTCTAGTCTGTGCGTAAAAAGCGTGTGGGAGATTATGTACCAAAGACGAATTTGGTGGGTTTGAAATCCCAGGACGGTCGTAACTAATCGATATCCTCAGAAACTTATCGGCGACTGAGCTGAGACTGTGGCATTGCACGCTATCAAAAATCTATATCTTCCCAGTGTTTCTTCGCTCCCTAAGATAAAAGACCCTCTGTGTTTTCATTAATGGTGATACTATTTCTCAGAATTCGTTACTGTGCTAGCAGTGTTTTTCGGTCGGCCTAGATACGAAAGACGAAAGTCACATAAATGCCTGCAGTACTATCTATGTTATCCGGCTATGCCACAGGCTTTTATGAACGACAAACAGGCAGGCACATCTTGTTCGGTACACTGGTGTGTCACATCTCCACTTATCCCAGGTCCTTAAACTTTTGAGCATGCACTGCGGTCGACATTACCGATTCTTTCAACTAATACCACATTCAGAGAGCGGATACACCCTCATTTGATGGGACAATTTGGCATCCCAGTAGGCTTTTCCTCCCGGTGGAAGTGGTATATTTTCGGGGAAAAAGGGAGTTCAATAAAGTCATGATAATGGTGCGTACTGGAACGTTTAGGAACCAAACTGGTACAAAAATCTGTCTATTTTTTTCGCAAGTCTGCACCATTAAGGCCTATTCAATATCAGCTTATCCCTCCTTAGATTCTTTCTACTATGTTCCAGTGACTGCGGACGTTTTGTCACCAACGTAGGTGGCATTATCAGTGCGTCGTACGTTAGCAGCACGTGCGTGCGTAGGCGTTTGAGCATGATTTGAAGTAGACCACGGTTGAATCTAACTTGACCTCATGCAGATTTCCCCCATTCATTTGCTTACTTCGCCATGTACTTTTGATTCTCCACTTATCTGTACCTGCCACTCACTTCGCCGCAAAGACCGTCTCGTCTGACATTTGTATATTACCATGTGTCTGGGTGTGACTGTGCGCGTTCGTGTCCCGTTTGCTGAGCCTGCATTGATCTGTTTTCTCATGGGTTCCGTATGGTCGTGTGTGGGAACTCGTTGACAGCTCAAGACCGGTTTCGCCCTATACGGAGCTCATTAGATAGATGTGGCCTCCGTATTTCTATCAACCCCATTTCCCGCTTAGATGCCAAATTGTACCCGTGAAGTTTCGCACCCGTTTTCGGATTAACGGATGACTCAACCGAATATCATCTGCAGGCCTCGTTTAGAATGGCCCTTAGTGGGATGTGTCGCTCAGAGGCCGCCACTTGTTTTAATCAGATCGATATTTGAGATTCTGAAATATCTTGACGTCACATTACTAACAAGGTTGCTGAAAACTCTGACAGCCCAAGACTGCCTTGGACAAGTCAGGCAGGCGCTGTCTCCAGGTTTCCATCAGGTGTTGACCTTTATTGGAAAGTACTATTCGCGACCGCGCAGGATATGGGAACTAGACCTGAGCACTGAATCTCAATAAATACTCCAAAATTGTTCGGAGATCGGACTTCTATGCCTCCTGGGTGTCAAAGGAGGCGTATACAGTACGGGCTGTATTGCTGTAAAGTTGCGAGACGTGGCCACTTCGGACGGAGGATATATCTTGGGGTCTTTGACCACCAATGTCTCAAAACTATGGCTAGAACCGAAAAATGGGCAATGATGTGATCGAGTGTTTACCGAAAGAAAACGCACTTCAACCGCACTCAGCAGTGGAAGCTAAGGGGATGTGTTACGCACGCCGACTTACTGGTCGTCAACATGAGCGCTGTTTACCGTGCCTAATTCGGAGTGGCAGAAACTTAGGGATAAACAGCATCTGACATGGCAAAAGGGAATGAAGGATGCTATGAGAAGTCTGGGAATTGCTCGCTTTCTAGGATGAGGTGCACGTGAACCTCTGCGTGCCTGTATGGAAACGTTGAGCAATATAGTGGATATCCGACTTCAGTGGCGTTCAGTAGCTGGTTGAGTGTTAGAGGTGTAGAAAACTGGGATGTTTATGGTAAGCTGGCAAAGGCTCTCTTAATACCTCGTTTCTGGGCTTTGATCAAATAAATTGGTGTGGTTTTACAGCAATGAAGTTTTCCTGTTCTCTTCTGGTGTTGCTCAGTGATGATGAGGGCAACTGATGCTCGACAAGCAGCTGCTTTCGGGGGGGGGTGTATGCTCACTGGATGAATGGGCACTTCTTTCTGCAGTCAAGATCTACTTTGCTGAGGGTGATTCAAGCAGTAGCGGAGATTTGGACAACGGAACAAACGACGACTAAAACTGACTATCCAGCTTGCCATGAAAAGTAGAAATTTCACAATTCGCTACTGACTGTTTGAAATAGCCCCGAAGAGAAGCCAACCACCACGGTGATCTCTGTTCGAAGAAGTTATAGCAAGCTTTCAGACCCGACCCCAAACCTGAAAGGCACTGCAAGACACGGGCTAGTTCTCACAGGACTGCCATGTTTTAATTTTGGTTCGTGGTTTGTCAAGATAAACAATACAACTCGGAAAGGGACACAAAAAAGGGATGGATAGAAACGGGGGGGGGGAGAAGCCAAGGACAAATATAAACCACCAAAAACTAGGTCTTAACTGGTGTAGCTTACGGATACACAGGCGAGCGACTGGCACACTAAAGAGACGATGAAGAAGTGTGGGACCGATTAGACTTCGTCAGAGACATGTGTGATATTTGTGAAGGACAAACGACTGGTACGGAGCAACCAGCGCTACGAATTTTCGCACACAGGAACATCAGCTGTAGCCACACCCCAAAGACTGTGAAGATATCACTTGTCAGGGAGATGAGAAGGAGACAAGAGGGAATACAACGACTAGATAAAGCAGGGTGACACACGGATGTTCTTGTATGCTCCTTAAAAACAAGCCGAACAGAAAGGTAATACGAGAACCCAAAGAGCTTGTCATGATCAGATAAAAGGAAAGAATGGGTCCGCCGAGCGGAACACAAATGAACGGGGATCGAAGAGGAAGGGTTGAAGGTGCTGGTGGTGAACGAACTAAACATGGAAACAGATACACGAAGTTACACAAGCCCGACACACTGAGTTGAAGAAACGTGAGAGAAAAGCTGCAACAAAATCTGTTAAATCGGAATACAGCACAAGTGCGAGATAAACCACGGCAGACCACTGAGTTGGTGGCGCATGCAGCGAACATAACGGAACATAAGCAATAGTATTGGTATTAGTCGTGTATAATATTGGGACGCGGTTTATGGAGCCGACTACCGTACATGGAGGCTACATGGCAGAATTTCGGTCGCTAAGTGAATGCCCTGATTGTAAATGCCCAAAGCCATCCGCATCCAAATTTTTTCCGGTAACGCGATCGTCGGCGGTTGGCTGAAGAGATGTGGAGCCATCCGTTGCGCTGCCATCCGATTTGAGAACTGAAGTGTCCAGCACGTTCAGACCCATGAGGTTCAATTCGTTCGTATCCATTAAGTCGACGTCGTCGTAGGTTCCTCGAAGCCGATACGAATGTGGTGCTCGTGTGGTGGCGTTCATTTGGACAATGCTGGTTGCATCTGGATGTGGATACAACATACTGGCATCGGTAGTTGTGTTTGCAGAGAAACTGTCGGCGGCCATCCGTCGTCCTGGATGAACGAAAGAACCACTATCGGAAGAGGAACCAAAGAGTGACAACGACTCGATTAAACGATTCACTGACGACGAAGCACATGGACTGGAACTTTGCCCACCTATATCCAGACAGACAGGGGAATGAAACAAGTCCGACTGCATACTTCCAGGTGCATTGACAATTACTTCCAAAGGACGATTGGTAGGATGAGAGGAAGAAAAGGGATGAGGGTCAGAAGCAACAGTGGAAGGGTGCATTAAAGTTGGATTGACACTGTTGTGAATTAGTCCGGGAGGTGGCACTAAGAACGGGGGAGGGGAAGATGCTGGTGCTGCACTCCCCACAGGCAAAGGTCTGGTCCCGGAACCAGGGTAAGGAGAAACACTAGATTTGAATCGATTATGCTGTGGATATGAGGACAAATCAAAATGCGAGGAGTTAAAGTGTGTATGGTTGGTCGAACTCCGAGGAGACTGGCGAGTGTATGACGGTGCTTGGCTTGACTGTGTCGATGAGTAGACGTGGTTGACAGTAGCACTATCAGCAGCAGATAGAAAAGTCCGGTTGCTGAAGGTGTGGTACATCCGGCCACCACCGTTCGTCATCGGAGAGTGTGGAGTGGTTTCCATGGTGGTTACCGTAGTGGAGTTGATTCGGGACAGATTACGCAACCCCATGCTATCAACAAAACCTGGAATGGATAAAGGGTAGTTTAAAGTAAGCACCATACAGACGGAATATTTGTAAACGAGACCGCTTACGAAACTAGCCACTGATTCTCAAGGACTCGGCAGTTACCGGATCATGGTCTTGAAAATTGGCTGGGTATTTCGAATAATATGCGGTTGAATCTAGACAACCTCGGTTGCAAGAGGCTCTTCACCACTTAGTGGACTAAATTAACTAGCTAAACCCTGCCTGGCTCTCAGGCCGGTAGTCCCAAATTGCCTGCCAGCCCACATCCTGACAATCAACACACGTGTTGATTCACAAACAGATGTCAAAAAGATAGTTTATGTATCTAAATTTAGTTGACTACTGACCAAAAAAGTCACATGACCGATTTTGTCGTCGTTTGCTATTGCTTTTAATACATATCCGCCTTTCCAATCCCCTCAGCTAAAAGTCCACTCACAAACCTGTATACCGCTGTACGATGAGTGCGCGGTTCTCACAACTGATAATGCTGATGACATCGTGTAACTGGACTTTGGGATGAACCATATACTGCTGGAAGCAAAGTTCGCTCACAGCTCAGTACATAGAATCTACTGAGGAGACACTGAAAGGATCATGTGATTAAAAATCAAAACCTATGAATCAGCTTTGAGTGGTGGTTCGGGGGGATATTGATTGTCTATTTGAGGACATAGGATAGAACAATAACGGGGCTTCTCAGCCCGTAACCATACATAGTCGCGTCACCATTCCGTTTGGTAAATCAGGTATCAACGTCTTCAGGAGCTACAGTATGGAGTTGGTAAACATAATTGTTTTTGTTGGTAGTATATGTGCAGAAACGGACAAAGCACCAAAAGTATCATCTCACGCAATCTAGAAGCACCACCTTAGGGCGTTCAAAGTGCCTGGCAGAATATGAAGCAGACTTGTTGGACGGATGAGGACGGTCTTCATGGGGATTGGAAAAAAACGTATTGCCTAGCAATTGAAGCATCGGTGTTGAACACTGATGTCATGCTGTCGATGATGATGATGCTCAGTTGTGTTTGGCGAGCAACTTTACCGCAATGAATTCCGAGCATCATTCAACTTTGTTTGCTAGGAGGGGGATGTGCGACACAGTAGCACTCACAACGCCAAGGAAACATCAGCCACGTGAACGGGATGGTCGTGAAACCTGTTATCGGTCATTGCTTAGTGACCGGTAACACTGCTATTCAGGTTACTCAGTAACTGCATATCAACTCGGTTGCGTATTAATGTGTCCCTCTCATACGGCGTAGTGGTTATTGTAAGAACGTCCTAACTGTTGCCCAACGTTGAGTGTCGCACTAAGTTTATTGCAAATTAAGATAGCATATTCAGGCAGATATAAAAGACACTCGAAGTTTACGAAAGAAAAGCGATGCACCAAACGTTGACGGAGCATGTGCTAACCTTCCTTAATAACGGGTCTATGGTAACGATTTTGGAATACAAACAGCTCATTACCAATCAGAATGGGAATAGAAAAATATGGGTTGGGAAAGCTAAGACACAGAGAATGCTGCTTTGACTCACTTGAGCCGTACGTTGACGTTGGGTATTCCAGCGAGGACCCAAAGTAACCAGAAGTGGAACTGCTACTCAAACCGTTGGCGGGAGTATGCGCCGACCTTCCGTCTGAAAAACTATGGTCATCGGGTGGGGACTTGCGTAAATTATGCTGCCCCTTAGCAGTTGCCGAAGCGACTGAATTCGTATAACGGGGTAACATGTCAGAAGAAAACACGCTGTAACCACCCTGCTCGCTTGAATTAGTCTCCAATGGGAGATGTGAGGCGCTTGATAGGTGTTTTGAGGCTACGTTGATCATATTCACGTATTCATAAAGATGTGGGGTTAGAGACTCCAGCCGCATGTTCAACTCGACGATTTGGAATTCCTTTTTCGTCAAAGAGGCTTCGCGTGTAAAGAATTAATAAAACCAAACGAAACGCATGAGTAAGTGTACAGAGAAATTTCATGGTCCAATTTATATATGAAATTTGATAGTTTCATAGCGTTTCCTACGATATCGTCATCAATCTTAAAACATGCATGAGGCGTATATTGCTTCCGACAAATGCAGCGTTGTATGCTACTGAAGAACGGACTGATAAAAGAGACGGCTACATGTAAAAAACCGTCCAGATGTAACACACATCCGATGCATGGTTGCCATGCCACCCGGGAGAAGCAAGAGGCCTCAGATATTGCCAGGCTTCCCAAGATTAGGTAGCAGCAGCCGAGATACAGAGGTCGGGTGGTTCGAATCATGAATCTTCCGGTCGGTAAGTCCGCGCCTTAGCCACTGAGCTATCTCGCCTGCATACTGAAGAGGATGATTGTGTGCCGTAACTGTGCGAATGATGGCATACTGGTTAAGGGGATATTTTGTGATCGATGCAAGCGGTGCAAGCTCGAATATGGCAGCGTCTGTAACAATCGAAGTTGCGTGACATGTGTCAACGCAATAGCGTCTGCCGGGAATCGTGTTTATGATGAGTAATTAGTAGTCATTGTCTGATCTGAGTCAGACCGTATCCATTCGGTACATCGGGTCCTGAAAGGTAGATAGTCTTTTGGCATGCAAAACATCAGATGACAAAATCTGAGAACGGATGCAAGCCTAGTCCTGGTAATCCGGATGCGAGCAGTACTTCAAAAACCGTATAGTTAAACGCAGATTTCTGCTTACAGCGGTCAGGTTCCATAATCAGATAATAATATGGCGGACATTGCAGGATTACAAATGTTATCTTTGACAGACAGGACGATGACAGGTAGACAATAAAGAGCAGCTTTGACTTTGAGTGGTTGAAGGGAAATTTCATCTTCGGCTAAACTACCAGGAGCAAAACGAATGATTACGTGTATGGACTAGTCAGTTAGATCGAAGGGACGAGGGGGGAGCCTTGGCTTACAAAAATGGATATGGTAAACCTAAGAAAAGGCTTTTCATAGACCTCTATCAGACCACCATTATAAGGTTCAAGAGTTAAGATGAGCAAGTGTTAGAAAGACTCATGACTTCTGCACTTAGCGAGATAGAAAGCCTACAATGGAAAAAAGGTAACCACCGTTGGACATCGATGACAAGCACATTGTACGAGAGACTGTGTAAGGATGAGTACATAGACTAAACACCCTTATACAGGGAAAAGTCAGGTGAGTTTTCAAGAATCTATTTCTATCAGTACTTTATGATCCTGATACTCCCTGATTGCTCTCTCCGGAAAGCAACTTATTTGACAACTTCATGCCTTCAGCGTTCGTTTCTACTGTCCGACAAGAATGGTTGGAAAATGGGACTGGAGCGAACATCCATTCGATGAGCTTCCCAACAACCCCTACCAAATCAGCCTGGTTCGAGCGATTGGGGACTTCGACTCTAAACTACAAAACTTTGCATATGCAGTTCGTAGTAACGCGCAGTGGTGGTTAAAAATTCTGCGAGTGACAGGACATTGCGCTTAGATTAATAGAGACGGCCAGATGTCTTGCGTGGTGAAATTTCGACCGGTTACCATTGTTTTTAATCGAAAATGACTCCGTGTTGTTGAGCACAAAAACTCCATCAACTTAGCTTATGATGGATAGAGTGAACATTAGTAAACAATGCGATTCCTTCAGGTGGTATGGCAGCTAGGCACCCCCGAGATGTTACAGCTAAAAGATATATACTACCCACATAAACCAAAAAAACCCACAAAGATCTCACCACTACCGATCAATCCAACAGTTTAACTGCTAATTCGGATCTGCACGATACCAAAAATCAGTGAGATCACAGAAGGCTGCCCAGTAAGACGAACGAACTCCCCTTCGCTTTTTAGCAGATGGACTCGTCAAGATCATCCACCGTAGCATAATTATTGTTTGATATGCAAAAAGCTGCTTGCATGTCCATTCCTTCACCAACATTTCAGTATTGTCGAAACGATCAGCTGGGCTGGCTCCAGGATCCGTTGTATAGTTCAGCGCCTCGCATCCACTCTCGTGATTAAGTAGGTTTGCAATCGGTACTTCAAAACTTCTTTGGCATTTCTAGGTTGGTAGAGGCGATGGGCCCCTAAAACTAGTCGACTCACTTTCAATTTATCCATTGTTCTATTGTGATGAGCTTGATGAAGTCAGAACTTCCCCATGGAAGGGGGTCAAATTAGGCTTGTGTGCATTCATAACACTGCTCTTATGAGAAAAAATAAAAAAAATAATAATAATAAAATAATAGCGCTAACAAATGACATGCTGCCGGTATTTTCTTCCCTGATGCATTCACATAGTATGCTCAAAAATGTGTGTGTGTCTGAGTGACCGGGTTCGAGCCTTAGTTGCACTTAGTGGTTTTCGGAACTCGACAGGTCTATGCACACATCCCATGTAAGCTCTTCATACGTTTTCACAAACAATTTAGTTTAGCTAGGCATTTTGGCGTGTTCGGGAGCCATGCTTACCCGGGTCAAATTGACCAGAGAGGAGTAGTCGGCATACATAGTCCCCATATTGTTGTGGTTCTAGGGATTATTCTGATTAGTCCACATGAAAGCGAAAACAGTGGATTCCATTTATGCCCCTAATGAAGCTTACTGGCATTGTATGGCTTCAGCTAAACACGAGTCGTCTGGGATTAGAGGCAAAAACATCATTCCGTTACTACGTCAACACTACCCGAAAATAGTTTGAATACCACATGTGAATGCGACCGAAATTCCAATCCAGTACCTCAGGACTAACCGAAATAGCCGTACTCAGAAAGAAGAGAAAGTAGTATACAAATGAAAAAGGTGTGAATACAGATCTAAAAGAGAGCAGTACCATAGAAGAAAATTTTGGCTCTGTTGTTCAATTTCAAGGCAAAGTCAAAGGTAACAGACTCTTCGCCATCACGACAGTGACCTATTGCAGTAGAACTGCCGCAACCATGCGATATTGTGAAACACTGGTCGGAAAGAAGGCATTGAAAAGTCCCAAAATTGGAAGCGTCCTGTTTCTAGTGAAGTCTCATAGCATAAAAAAAAATCGAAAGTTGAACATTCTGGACACAGGAACAATGAACTCCGGACATCTGGGTATCCAACTGGAATCGACAATTATGGGCAAAAAGTTAACAGAGCACTGTAAATTCGAAGACCACTACGTGAATCATACCATTTAACTCCGTTATCTCTTTCAGTGACGCATGGTATGCGGTCAGAAGCTCTTGTTTCATCTTGTCCTCATCCTTCAAGGTGTCTGTCATACGTTGATTCTCCTCTTGTAAATGAGCCAAATGAGACAACAGTTCCTCACGTTCTGCGCTATCGTCTTGCAAACGGTTTGTCATTGAGCCTTTTTTACCACATGTTGTTGAGTCCGATCCATTAACTCCATGTGCCGCCCGGGACTCTTTGAGCGTGGCCAATTGGGCTTCACGATCTGACAGGTCCCGTTTCAAAGTACGCAGTTCAGCTTCGAGCTCTTTCACACGGGTGGCACAGGAATCAGTCGCAGTGCAAGAAGCAGTAGTCTGAGTGAAAGTAGTGGCTACTGTGCTGGATGAACCAGCAAGAGCGCTGCTGCTGCTGTTGTTGTTCGCACCAGGAGAAGACGTGTTGCGAGGTGGAGCCGTGGTTGATCTACAATAGATGAAAATTAAGGTATGCTGATGGTGATTTTACCATAACATTCTATGTACGCTAACATTAAATTAAGGCTCGGGTGAATTTTATCATCATCGATAGCATGACAACAGTGTTCAACACCGATGCTTCACCGCCGTACAACATGGGTGAATTTCAAATCGATTCAAACTAATGTTGGTTGAATTGTTTGGGGTCAGTTTCGCTAACAACCGCGTTGACATCAGTACGTATTAGGATAGCTGCACAGCGAAATATCGCTACCCAACAATGCACTAATGTCACGTCGATTACCGACTAAAAAACGGCAGCGAAATCGCAACACTCAGCCACATAACTGAATCAGTAGTAGCGAGGTCGGTTGGTTGACGGCCTTGACTGAGTACAACGAAGCAATTTTGTCGGTTTGCATACACATATGTAAAAATTTCCAACAAAAGAGTTATTCATCAGTCATCATCCCAGAGCACAAGATAGAGGTAAGGAGCAGCCGCACGCTTAGCGGCTGAATCAGAAGGGTTCAGGAGGAACCGAATGCCAGATTTAAATACACCAAATGCCTGTAACGCGTCCTTGGGACACTGAATAAATCATTTTGGTGCAAACTATTTATCCATAGCCTTTATTTTTTACGACACTTGTGTGTTGGGCCCGATTACTCAAGTAACAACCACACAACAACGCCTACACCTCCGAAATAACACAAATGTACTGGTAAGTAATGTGATAGACTAGCCACTATGGAAATGTTTCTGATTACAAAGACCAACTTCCAAACGGCCAAAATGGTTGATGTAAAAAGAAAGCGCAACGTACTTCGCGCATGAAGTCTTGCTCGCGGTTTGCGACGGAGTATCATCAGTGGATGTATCTTTGGGTGATTTGTGGGCATTTTGACGAGACTGCTGTTGGGCTGATAGCCTTTGCTCCAATGCAACACGTTGTTTTCGCTCTTCAAGAAGACGCTCTTCTGTGCTGCGCAAATTGGCTCGATCCGTCTGGACAGTTGGTGAAAAAAGGAGAAGAGGTATATTCTTAGAGAGTAAGATGACTGAAAGCTGCTACAAAAATCGAAAATCGACGGCTGTGGTTTAGCTTCAAATGTTTACGCTAAAACAACTATGCACACTAGTTCGGCTCTGTATGGTGACCAATCCGCTATATCTTGACGCGATTTCTTTCGTTAGAAATCACAAGAATAAATGCTGCATAGTTCAATTGTTCCTGAACTTAGTCTGTCGGAGTATGGTCCTAAACTTCCAGCATTAGGTCAAGTTGGCTGACCCTAACAGGCACGATATCTTCCATGATAAAACATCCATGTGAGAGGGACCAGGCTGAAGTAACTGGGTCAATTAGTCATTGAGACGTCATGAAAAAAGGTTTCCAGTAAATAGATACCAGAAAGGAAAGGAAAATAACTTTGAAGCGCAGACAAGATGATGGTTTCAACTGCATCAAATGAAATTGTCATAGGAATGAGGGGTCAATGGGACGGGACTACGGCATTACCTGAATTCCATATAACAACAAACAGAAAGAAAGCGATTTTAGCGTGAACTTTAGAGTCAGCGGGACGAAGCGAGCATCGGTGTTTGAAGAATAATTTGAAAGCGTATGTGGCCCGGACTGCCGAGTTAACCTGAGAAATTGTGGTCAACGGTAATAGGCGGCTTTTGGACCTACCAGTCCCTAAGAACGGGTCTAAGAACATGTCAGGGAGATAGTGTTGGTGAGAAGGGAGAATTGAACCAATGTGAAAGTAAAACAAGGGGTCAGCAGTAAGGCGACCAGTCTGATGGAACCACGCGACGGTTTGACGAACACGGCACGTGGCCATCTGTAACTGCGATTCATGGGCTGGAATACTGCCGGCGCGCCCAGGCCTAGACGGGGGGACGATTAGGGCTCTCAATCAAAGCCTTCAGTTAAGAGCCTAACTGCAAGGCTGTTATTGTTGGCCTATTAATTCAACGGTAGGCTAAATGTTTAAACAGCAATTCCCAGCCCCCAACCTGGGGGATCAGGAAACTGCTGTTGAGTCTCTATCCAGTGACCAATATGGCACGAGAGGCTCGGAAGGTGCTACACGTACACCTCTCAGTGTAACTCAAAGGGTTATGGAAGCGGCAAACCACTGCATTCCGATAAAGCCTAGTCTCTTTGCTGCTCCGTCCTGCTGTACGAATGCGAGAGCCAAAGATGTTTGACAGCTTGAAATGTTTGAAGCTAGAAAAGTATCCATGGGACGTCAGTGTCTATTTTTTCTTGAAATACACAACAAATCCCGGATACAAAAGCAGGAAAATAAGACAACTTTTGGTGATATACGTTCACTTGCAAATCAAGTTCACGTTAACGGAATTTGCAAATGAGTGTATCTCGAAAGGGATGTACCATTTGCTTTTAAATAGAACATCTCCTAAAACTGCGTTGGGTGTGAAGTGAACTTACGCGTGCATGCCAGGAGGTTTACTAGTCTGGTTCAAAAGGCATCAAAGTACCCAAATGCGACTTGGGCTACCATGTGGGAGAAAGTGGAAATTGCCTTATCAACACCAAAACAGTTCCAAACTTGCCAACAGAATGCGCATAACTGCGGTCAACCCTGTCGACAACAGTAGCAATGGCTTCAGGGAATCACATAGGAAGGACAAAGGATTTCAATCTCTCTCCAAAATCTGTGGAAAAAGTCTAGTTATCGGATTAACTTATGGGTCTAGCCCATTCGTTGAAATTTACCAAGAAACCGCATCCTACTTTACAACTCAAATCTATTTATCTTGAAATGTTTGCAATAATGTTGGATGAAATTAGCCCAGATCCAAAATATACCTCCGAAAAATGTTTATAAGTTTCATAGAAGTGTTTCAACCATTAGTTCGCAATTAAAAAAATGTGGGGGACCTCAAACGCTGAGTTTCCATCACCAAGTCCTGAATGTAGGCTGATTCGTGACTTTGGTCATGAAAAAACAACCGTGTTTGTGTTCACCTTTTGCGGTCTTATGAGTCTTTACAAACTGTACGTACCTTTACTCGGCATTTCAGGGAATGCTTGATCGACGTTCAGCGTACGGTTATAGTAACCGCATAAACACCCATGTACTTAAAAAAACACCCACCTAAGTAAGGTGCCAGAAAAGTGAAGAATACCTCACATGGTTTAAGGTATGTGGAAGTAAGAATTGGCCCAAAAATGTCACATGTTATGAACTGTATTCACGAAACCAGCATTCACGGAAAATCCACGCGGCTGACGTTATGTCTCACAAATTTGAGTAATCGAGACTTCCACAAAAGTAATGTGTGAATTGGAACCGCGTGCAGCGCAACCACATTTTTTGTTCAGTCAATTAGTCATAAATCCACTAGCACGAAGGTCTGTTTCAAACGGTTTAACAACTCATCTGCGATGTGTTACGTCAACCTGTTTACTTTAATCCAAAGGCCGAAAAGTTTACAATCGAAAAATGCGAGCCGTTGTTGTGAAGATGAATGACTCAAGATGATCGATTGCAACTGGATTTATAGCGTTATTTGGACCTGATGCTTCTACGAAGCTTAAAAAAGGGTGGAGGCAGGTACACTTGGTGCTAATAAACCCTATTTATTCCCGTCCTACTTAGAAAGTGAGTGAAAGTGAGTCAGCAAATCGTCACATTTTTCCGGAAATTGAAGCCGAAATCGCCACCTAACCCGGTTTGCATTCAGCAGCGCATAACTGTGGTTCATTCTGGACGAAATTCTGGAGTGCGAAAGTATGTTGCGGTCAGAGTTGACCGCTTTCGAAGATTTTTGCAACCGCTGTCATTGGCTAGTTTCCAATCTGCATTGGTTTGACCATCCCGTTGAGGTCTTTAGTATTTACGTTTCTTTGACATTATTGATATGTTCACAACTTGTACTGTATTGTGGCTCGATTTCGTCGTGCTTGATTAGTTGGCTTCATTGCTTTGTTTGCTTGTTCGTACCTCTTGATAGCAAGTTTGGGATCATGCAGTCCGGTAGAAAATCTCCTTAGTTTTTGTTCCACATTATGTTTGTTACCATGCTTGCAACGGATCATGTATGTAACATTGGTTCTCGTAATAACGATATAATAATAATAATAATAATAATAATAATAATAAACTGCGCAGGTGTAACATCTTTTCGGTGCCTACCTGCAGTGCTACGGCCCGCCTCACTCGCACGGTGAGAGTTCTAGCCTTCCATTATTTCCCTGCTGTGAATTCGATGTCGTCACAAACGTTGGTTATTAACTGGCTTGTTCCCTATAATGTTCAACGTTTGTTGATGATACAGGTATTGTCTACTTAGCGGAACCATACTTAGAAATTTATCTGATATCACACTCCATTCCATGCTATGTACTTTGATCCCTAGGATGAGCTTTGAAATTGGGGACCCCACCGAAGCTTCTCGTATTTGCTCATAACATTTTAGATTCAACTCAAAATATGTGGCCGGAAAAACGTTGGACAGCTTGTGGAGGACTTTTTCCTTCAGGGACCCATTTACTATTCCGTGGCCATTGAAAGTTTGGGACCGCTTACCTGTGAACAGTGAGCTCATGTCCAATGGGATTGTTATTTTATCTTGGCCAATACTTGCATTTTTCCGTTTTCCCAAAAATGTCCTGTATCGTTGATTGGATTTTGTGAATCACTGTCAAGATGTAACTCATGCCACAGTTAGGTTGAAAGGTTGGGAGTAGCATGATTGGTTATGGTGGCAGTGCCTCTTTATGTACCTTCAACAGTATCTAGAAGCACAGAATAACCGGGTTTTGAGCTCTTTTCTCTATTAGTCTTCTTCACGAAGTGTTATCTAAGTACGCAAAAGTTATTTACGTTGAAGTTTAAAGGGGACATCTGGGGAGCTTAAAATTTAAATATGTCTGCTGATCTACGTAAACTAGCTCTATGCTCACATCTACAATATGCACTGATCGCATAAGTATTGATTCGACTGATGAAAGCATATACTTTACGTCGTCGAGCGAGAAGACTTACAACATACTATCGTTCTACAACAAAAGGGGGTTAAGAGTGATTGAATGCGAAAATTGCGGGGCCTACCAAAGGGTTGTAACCCCTACTACTGTGTTTCACATGCTGCAAGAAGCTGCATGCGCCTCATCTCTGCAAAGTGCAGAGTGCCGCTACTAGACTGGGTAGGCTCGAATCCTAGATTTATGTTTGCAAACGTGCCGATTGGGGTAGTAGACAAAACTTTCTACCTGTGAAGCTATGTCAGTTATGGTGGCTTAGCCAAAGAGGATATTTATATCCGGATTGGGAAGGCCACAGTAGCTTCCGTGAACCTTGCATCACCTGCAGCTTACCTGTCAAGGGTTGGTGTGCCCCATATTGCTAGTTTAGGTGAGAAACGCGGCTTCTGCGTTCTGAGGACGTTAAAAAAGTTTTCAATGTTTGATCCTTGATGTCTTCAGAGCATTGCACCGAGTCTTGAGGAAACATCGGATCGAATGGTTTTCGGAATAACTAACTCACGATGAATAAACCAGTCATACTTCACAGATTGCACTGGCTTGGCTACGTGCTCCGTATGCCAGTTGACCGATTTCCTCGAAGGACCCCTTTCGCACAACCACACGAAGGGTGGAAACGAGCCAGGGGAGGTTAAACAATGACCTGGCAGCGAAGCATGAAAGCGTTTACTAGCAAACTCACTTTCGCTGGTCATTGCCGTTTCCCTGGATGAGGATTCCGAGACGGCACACATCAGTGGTTAGAGGCATTGTCGGATATGGCCCACTTGCCCGCTCAATAGCGTGAATGCATCCAAAATGCCCCCCCTCTCCCCGAAAAAGCTCGAGTAAATGCGAGCTGCCGTGCCGGTCTCGCAATACCTGGGGCCTAGCAATTGCGCTAACATGAGGCGAGGCTACCCTGGCGGTCATAGGTTGGGCTAAGATGAGTTTAATTGGTTCGGTTTTCCGACCGAACAATGGGAGACGTCCTAGTGGTTAGCCTTGCTACAGGATTTGGGTACGAGTTAAGCAAGATGAGGCAGGGCGAACATCCTTGCAAAGTGCAAGTCAACAATGGAGTTAATATCGTTGATATGGTGCAGCGGAAAAGTAGAAACCAGCTAGTTCGGTGCCGCTCACACATGCTCTGAGTGCTTCGCTAAGGTGTATTAGTTGAGAAGCCAGTCTAGAACGCAAAAGAATACTTCAAGATGTATTCATGAACGAAAACTTCATGTGAAGTTGCTAGGGAAGACCTCACAACACCGGTGCTGAGTCATGTCACCAATTACGTCGACTACTGGTCGACAGTTTTTAACGCAATTCGGATGGAAAAAAGAGACCTGTTTAAATAAAAGCCAACGAGTTGCAAACTGTTGAGGCTGGAATTCGACTGCCTCATAATAGGTCAACTATCCATGAAACGTCAGAAGCAGTATTGCTTTGGTCGGTGTCCACATGAAGTCAGTTGGACGCGAAATGTTCAGGACAAGGAGTGAATCACGTCGTGAGTGGACTATAAATAACACCGGGTTGACACTAAGGCAACATCCTCATACACAGTCGAGAATAACGTTAGCGACACAGTACAGTCAGGGTGCCAGCACAATGAGGACTGGGTGTGTAAACATTCCCATGTCATAAAAACACAACAAATGTGGATAACCTGTCAAAAATGCAACCAATAATAGCGTTTCAACGTAGACACTGTGTTGTGAACAAAGCGAAGGCAGGACTGTAGTGATTGCAAAGAGTAAACCATGTAGAATAACAACCAAAACACTAAAGCAAGACCTGCCAAACTCCTGGAACTTCTGACATCGTTCTATATGACTTGAGATCCCACAGAGTTCATGCCAAATGACAGGTCTTTACAAAGAAGATAACGGTAAAGTAATAACTGCTTGACGTTAACACCCTTGCGAGGCTTCAAAGGGCTCACTTCAAGTCGTTGTGTCAACTGCATCATCTTGGCTTGCAGTGTCTCGGACTCCTGGCGTGCCAGGGAACTTTCAGATCGGAAGGTACGTTCCGCTGCCGTCAACTGCTGAACTTGGGCGCGTAAGTCCACTTCAAGTCCACGTAGGGTATGTAGCTCGGTTCGTAGTTGTTTGAGTTCAACTTCAAGCCTGATTGCAAGAGACAAGCGTATGGGATAGAGTGAAAGGTGAGTGGGGTCAAATAGAAACAAGTGTAGAAACAGCGGAGCATGATATTTGCACAAAAGGAGAAGACCACCAGTTGTATACGTGATCACTAGATAATTCACCAAACACAACCGCAGGGAAAAAACTGTGCCGAGCGAGAATAAACCTTCTGCCAGCGTTCATATCAGTAGTTTGAACAAGTGTACACAGTGTTGTGCCAACTTTATATGGAGCAATAAAATTCCGAACGATAATGATAGGGTGCTGCGCAATAGTCAATATTATGTAGCTTATGTAACGGTTGCTACACCTTGACGTCTTCATCCTATCCTCAATGCTGGATATCTGCAGAAGTCTTCCGAGGCTTGTACTTCAAATTTACTAATGAGGATGAATAAGACAATTCAAATTTACCCTCTAATCGGGCTATTCCAACCCCAAGCAACTTCTACCTAGTGGGGAACAATCTGTCTGAAGCAAAAATGTAGTGGACACACCAAAGCAGCACCTAAAACCAACCAGCCACGAGGGCAGATTATGTCCAATCAAACTGCAGTTCCGAAATCTCGTTAAGAAAGATGATACACAGTGGATGTTACTCGATGTACAATGACTCTGTTCTAGCGTCCCAATAAACGCGTAATCACTGTCGAGGGGAAGGGTAAGTAGGTTATCAGAATGAAGCAAATGTTGTAAATCAGTGCTACGGTGAACAATGACATCGAGGTGCATAATACACACATGGGAAGTGCACTAGGAAAACAGGAATCAAGTTGGATAAGCTACAGTGGTCTCCCCAACAAAAACCAGGAACGGTGTTGAAAACTGAATCAGGGGCTCAGAACATGACTTCCATCCGTATGTCGCAAAAACTGTGGAGAGGAGTGAATACACCAAGCCCTATGTCACCAGACGCAGTGTTTTCCCCATTGAATGCTCTTCGTCAAAAATATTACCTTTCAGAATGGACTTCCATATCGATTTTACGTATACGATTTAGAATCAGTGTCCGATACTGAATATCGCAGATGGTGGCGACGTGAACAGGGAACCGGAAAGTCAACCTGATTATAGAGTCAGGACTGGTAGAATTGCGGCCCAAATAGGATTGAAGCGTTGAGCTGAATTCCATGGGACGAGTTCCAAAAACTATTAGACTGCGGAAGTTGCAAGTCTCCTCTTCCGTCACAAAGAGACTGGACCTTACCGTGGTGTGGTGTGCGCACCTCAGCGACTCATTGAGCTATACTGGGAGGGTGTCCCAGGGACAGAGTATCTCATAACAGGTTGGTCAATGGTTAGGGGTCTGACAAACACAGTCTCCTGTCCCTGCAAGTTGGGGGTTGGAACATGTGACGACTTGTTCCGTAGAAACGGTAATGCATTTACATTTCCCGCCAAACACCGCTTCCTTGCTGTAAGGTTTTTGAGTCAAAGGCTTTGATTGAGGACCCTAATCGTCCTCCTGTCTAGGACTGGGCGCCCCGACAGTATACCAGCCCACGTGCAACCATGAAACTTACAACTAACAAAAATCTCTTGCCACATCAGCTGTCGCGTGGTGCCATTAGCCGAGTCGCCTTACTCGCTGCATATATCATCATCAACGACAGCATGACATCAGTGTTCAACACCAATGCTTCACTGCCGTACAGCCATGACTTATTTGAAAGCCTTATTGTAAAGAAAAGAATAAAGGTGGATGGGGGAGGGACTTAGTGCTAGCTTAACACAATCATTCCGAGGTGCCTACACCTCCAGACATTCACTCAGGCAATCTGGACAGAAACTGACAACAAGAACGCCACTGACATCGGTTGGCAGCCATATCCTGTAGTGTCTCCAACCAGGCACAGTGAGGATCACGCGGTCCCCATCCTGGAAGGCGAGTAGAACCCAAGCGTTTCTTGATCTCCTTCATACTCCTCTGACAAGTCAAGGGTTGGCCACCTCTCTGTTTACGCCACTCCGAATTGGGTATAGAAAATAGTACTCTTTTCGGTAAACGATGATTCGGCATGCGTAAAACATGTCCCAACCAACACAGCTTCTGGTGCTGGACACATTCTTCAATGGAAGTACCCGTTACACAACCGAAAACACGCTTTCTAACCGCCTCGTTACGGATTCGCTGACACCAACCCACACGAGCTATGGATCTCAGACAACGATTGTCGAACACCTGAAGACGTCTCAGGTCCGCTGCTCGAATAGGCCAAATCTCACAGCCATACAACAAAACAGCCCGTACTGTAGCTTGATACACACGCCCCTTCAGATTCAGGGATA